>NC_081841.1:86131062-86454326 GCF_963259705.1 Myotis daubentonii
GACAATAACAGTGCTATGAGGACGTGGATCATCAGGACCTCTTACTCAGAGCTGCTGGCAATGCAAAATGGTTCGTCCACTTTCGAAGACAGATTAGCAGTTTCTTTTTTTTTTTTTTTAAATATATTTTATTGATTTTTTACAGAGAGGAAGGGAGAGAGATAGAGAGCCAGAAACATCGATGAGAGAGAAACATCGACCAGCTGCCTCCCTCACATCCCCCACTGGGGATGCGCCCAAAACCCAGGTACATGCCCTTGACCGGAATCGAACCTGGGACCTCTCAGTCCACAGGCCGACGCTCTATCCACTGAGCCAAATCGGTTTTGGCTAGCAGTTTCTTATAAATCTTGGCACAGTCTTACCATAGAGTCTAGGATTAGTGCTCCTAGGTATTTACCCAACTGATTTGAAAACTTATGGTCACAGAAAAATAAGTGTTTTAGAGCAGTTTTATTCATAATCACCCCAAACTGGAAGCAACCAATATGTCCTTAATAGGAGCATGGCTAAACAAACTGACATATCCATACAATGGAATTATTAGTTATTGATGAAAAAGAAATGAGCTATCAAGCCATGAGAGACATAGATGAACTTTAAATACATATTGCTAAGTGAAAGAATACAGCCTAAACAGGCTATATACTGTAGGATTTAAATTATATGCCATTCTAGAAAAGATAACAACTGTAAAGACAATTACAAAATCTGTGTTTTCCAGAGGTTCAGGGGAAGTGGGGGAGAAAGGAGTGTTGAATACACAAAGCACAAGGGATTTTATTTTAGGACAATGAATATTGTCTAAAACCATTCTGTATGTAACTACAATGGTGGATATACAACACTATGCATTTGGCAAGACCAATACATTAAGAAGCCTAAAACATGTGTCCTCACATATGGATTTTTTTTTGTTCTATAAACAGCAATTTTGTTAAATTCTATTGTTTCCTCAACATTAAAAGAAAAAATAAGGTTTGTTTATGATTGTAAACTCTGAATTACTAAATAATTTTTGTTTGGCCAGGTATTCATGATACTTCCACTTATAATTTTGCACACGAGGTAACTAATGATTTTTTAAAAATATATTTTATTGATTTTTACAGGGAGGAAGGGAGAGGGATAGAGAGTTAGAAACATTAATGAGAGAGAAATATCAATCAGCTGCCTCCTGCACACCCCCTAATGGGGATGTGCCCGCAACCAAGGTACATGCCCTTGACCGAAATCGAACCTGGGACCCTTCAGTCTGCAGGCCGATGCTCTATCCACTGAACCAAACCGGTTAGGGCGGTAACTGATGATTTTAAGAATTTTCCACAAAATTCTCGCTCTTTTCAAACCTTGTTTCTCCCTCATCACCCACAGACTTCTGGTGCCAGGTTCATAGGCCCTGCATCATGATACAGCCTTTGGCTAAGCACTTTTGGGTCATGGTGTTCTAGTGAACTGACACAGCGGGCAGTGCGGGTGTTGCTGGGAGCTATTCCCACACCAGAACACCTACTAATACCATAATGATAAATGAAAGTAGCTGTGAATTTTTCAAAAATATATGACTATGTGAACATATTGCTAGACTCCCGCCTAGGGCCTATGAAGAACCTCTCTAACTGAGGAGGGGCCCAGAGTTTTGGCTTTTTTAGCTTCACAGGAAATCAGCCTCTGGGGGCTAGGAGTCTTTAGAAGTTATCTTTTATTTTTTCAGTTTTCAAGGTGAAATAGCAATCAAGATGATCAGCTAGGAGTGAGAATGGAGAATGAGGTGGGCAGTTTGTGGAAAAAAAAATATATGAATAGTCAACTATGAGAATGAACAAGTGAATAGACTAGGGAAATGTAATTGTTTTTAGCACTTAGAGAAACATATAAATACTGATTTACAGATAAAATAATTTTAGGTATGTGCCTTAAAATAAAGAGGGAGTAAAGGGTATAGATAGGTGACAGGTAAAACAAGATCATTCAGGAGTTGAATGAGGTGGAAGATAAGTAGGTATGGTTATTGGGGGTTCATCACACTACCCTGTCTACTTTGGTATATACCAAACAGGTGACCCTTGAATAATACTGGCATTAGGGGCACTGACCCCCCACCACTCAGTCAAAAATCTGCATGTAACTTTGACCCCCAATAAACAGGTGTCCCTTGGTATCTATCTTTAGGGGATTGGTTCTAGCTAAATATGTGGGTGCTTGAGTCCCTTATATGAAATGGCATAGAACAATGTATACAGTCGGCCCTTAGCATCCACTGATCCCAACTGTGGAATCCATGTTTGGTTGAACCTATAGATGTGTAACCTGGGAATATGGGCTGACTATATATTTATGGAAAAAAATACATATATATGTGGACTTGTTTTTCTTCAAGGGTCAACTGTATTTCAAAGTGTCCATAATGAAAAGCTGCAATAGGTAATATCTATTCACAGCCTAAGTGCCCATCAGCAGATGAGTGGATTAAAAGGCTGTAGTATATCTACACAATGGAATACTATGCTACTGTAAAAAAGAAGGAATTCTTACCATTTGCAACAGCATGGATGGAACTGGAGAACATAAAGCTAAGTGAAATAAGCCAGTCAGAGAAAGATAACTATCACATGATCTCACTAATTTGTAGAATATAATGAACAACATAAACTGATAACAAAAACAGATCCAGAGACAGAGAAACATTGATCAGACCGTCAAATCTCAGAGGGAAGGTAGGGGTAGGGGTAAGGGGGAGAAATCAACCAAAGGACTTGTATGCATGCATATAAGCCTAACCAATGGACACAGACACCAGTGGGGTGAGGGCATGAGTGTGGGGGGGAGTATGGGAGGCCAATGGAGGGATAAGGACACATATGTAATACCTTAATCAATCAATCAACAAAATATTCAAATTAAAATTTATTTTAGTTCTAAACTTAATATTTGTATGAAATTTTGGAATGCACCGGTATAAGTATCCTTGGTTTTAGCTCTCATGTTATTTATCACTTAAAGGGAAAAACAAATTAGCAATCCTCCAAACATATTATGGACATGGATTGAGGAGGGCTTTGGAAGCCATGTAGATGAGTTTGCGTTTTATCGTGAAAATGAGAAACCAATGAAGTGTTTTAACCAGAGAAAAATATCATCATATGTCTCCATTCACTCTCTGTACGGCTATTCTAATGTGAGGAACTGATTGAGGAAAGGCTGAATCATGGCATGTGATCAGTTAGGAGGCTATTGTAGTTGGCTAGGCTTACATTGGTGGGAGTTAATATAAAGGGTAAGCTGAGAGGGGCGGGCATCAGCAAAGAAATTGTAAAAAATGGTGGGTGAATTCAGTGTGTCAAAGCTGGGGTCTTGGTCTCAAGAGTCAAATACCAACCCAAGATTAAGCAGGATGATCATTCATTCTCTAAATCACGTAAGCCATAATGGTGTTTGATTTTTGCCATTCCTCTTAGAAACATATACCGGCTTCCCATTGCCCCTAAGAAAAATGTCTTCCCTCTTTGTTATAGCATTCAAGGCAAGGAAACTTATCTTTCTATAAGTTTCATTATGCTCTACTAGAGGCCCAGTGCACGAAATTTGTGCATGGGTAGGGTCCGTAGGCCTGGCCGATGATCAGGTTCCCTACCTCCTGGCCTCCCTGCCTCATCCTTCCCTTGCTCCCTCAGTGCCCCACCGCCACTGCTGGTCACCCACCATGTTCTGTGCTGCCCCCTGGTGGTCAGCGCGCACGTCATAACGAGCGATTGAACTCCTGGTGTTCTGGTTGAACTCCCAAGGGGACAATTTGCATATTAGCCTTTTATTATATAGGATAGGCTCAGGACACACTGGCTTGATTTCAGGAAATAAGCTGAGAAATTTTAGAAGCTCCTGCTCTCAAGAATACTGGGCATAATTCTCCTTCTCTATGAAAATTTGTTTCATCCTTGTGTTAGCCTAGACATCAACTTCTCCATGATCTTCCCTCTTCTGTAACCATTTCTCTTTCCTGCATGCCCTAAGCACATTAATTGGACCTCATATTTACACTTAGGTAGTTACTTCAATGTGTCTTTATGTCTACAGTGGTTTTCATATCGTCTCTCCAACTAAGTTAGAAACTTCTTGAGATCAAACAGTGTGTTAATTCAATTTTATCTTCCCTGATTAACATATATTTTAGGGACCAATAAATAATTATTGAATTAAAATGATTTCTTAATTTCTTCTGTCCATATTACACTAAAATCTAGATTACTGACAAAGTTTCCATAGAAAAATTTGATTTTAGCTTAAATGTTGAACCATGCTGTGAATGTATGTGGTAACCTTAAAATGGCAAATGACGGCAAATTTATGAGAGTGCATAAAATTCTTTATTTAGAACAATAAAGTATATGTATATATAATGTAATTTCAAATTCAAACCTGTATAAAAAAGGTCAGGACATATACCTATTTTAAAAAGTACACATACAGTATATACACATACACATCACATTTTACAACCTTTTTTATTTAATTAAACTTCAGTCATAATAAAACTATTTAGAATAGTGTTGACATACATTTACATTACAATATGCAAACTCCAATCTGACTGAACTAGCAATATATCTGTGCATCCATCTAAATGTCTGAATACTTTTCACGTCTACCGATTTAAAAAACTGTGGCAAGTGGGACACTATAATCACACATTAACCCTTAGAACACAGGAGAATAAGATATTTTGATTGGAAAATGTTATTTAGTTAGTCTTACAGCTCAGAAATCAAGTAACTGAAAAATACTATGGTTTTTAGTTTAAACAGTTATCTTAATTTTATTTAAACAAAATCATAAGGATGTAGTTGGAGATGGCAGTTATCAGTTTACCATGCTTCGCAAACATTTTAGGATCATGAAAATCCATTTTAATATGGATTATTTCTAAGACAATAGCTTGTTAGGAAATGAAAGTACTATTACTTTATCTTTACAAACAAGGGCATTTCCAGGTTTGTTCATGGAAAGCAGCAACACCATACAGTGTGTGAGCTGAAACTATAAATTAACTAGTTAGAATTTCAATCTGAATGTTTATATTTTAATGCCAATCTAAAAATAATATTGTTTCAAAGACAAGCTAGCTTATTTTAAAATTCTTATCCCACTTTCCAATTTAAAATGAAATTTATGAATTTCCTCTTTCCAAATGGATTCTAAATTACCTTTTGGCATTCAAGAAACTTTATGAGCATCTTACATTTTCTGCTGTTAGCTTTTAAGAAGATGAGAAGATTTAAATGCCTAATTTGGTACATTTCCAAATGTTACACACATCTTATAGTATCTCTTCCCGACTAAAATGCAGTAATGCTGTTCATTCTTCAGAAGTGATCCAAAAACATTCGTTTAAGCAAAGCAAATGCCATCTCTGTGTAAATGGTTATCCAATTCACTGTACATGAGACTGAATTTCACTTTTACTAATGGACCCTATTTACATTACAAACAAGAACAGCAATGACTTTTTTATGGTCAAATTGCTTATTCACGAAGATCAGAGTTGGATATTTTTCATGAGACAGTTTCAGCTCTATTGTCAGTCATATATCAATAGGCTTCCCATCTAATGTGAGCCCTCAGAGTTCATCATATAGATAATTACAAAACTGAGAACCAATGAGGGAGGTGATTGACCTGTTTTAGTTAATAGCAGAGGTTTCTTACAGTTTTTCCCAACATTTATCCCATTATGCCAAACTGCCTTTTGGAAAAATAATTTTTAGTTAAAGAAGCATAGATATGAAATGGCTAAAAGCCTTATATTGGAATTACATTTTGAAACCAAAACCTAGCTTCAGAAAAATATTAAGAAATATCCATGAATTCCGAATAATTTTTTTTTTGTTAATTTAACTTCAATTGAATTACAGTTCCAAAATATAACACAAAATTTCTCCAAAGTATTTTAATGCTCAATGAAAGGTGTTTGTTACTAAAACAAACACTTCATTATGGACACCTGCTTTTTCATTTTTTCACATGCTTCATCCTTTCTAAAGAGGATAGGGTACTTATTCTATTATTGTATTTTAAAACAACCAATTTGTCTCTGACTCTTTAAAAAGTGGCAGTGTGGTGAGCACCTTAGATAATAATACAAAATTCAGGAACACTTTGATATCACTGGGCAGGAACAGTTTATCACAGAGTCAGTTTCTTTCTTTTTTTAAAAAATATATTTTTATTGATTTCAGAGAGGAAAGGAGAGGGAGAGAGAGATGGAAACATCAATGATGAGAGAGGATCATTGATTGGTTGCCTCCTGCACACCTCACACTGGGGATAGAGCCTGCAACCCGGGCATGTGCCCTGACCCAGAATCGAACCGTGACCTCCTGATTCATAGGTTGACATTCAACCACTGGGCCACGCCGGCTGGGCAAGCCAATTCTTTATAAACTTGGGTTCTACCAAAATGGTGCAAAGCTTTAGGTATAATTTAGAATCAGTAGACTTCTGAGATCATTTTAAAAGGCAATTTCGAAACACTGATTTATAAAGAAGAATATTCAAACATATGCCAGATAAGACAAAGCAAAGATATAGATAATATGTATTTTTTCCTATCTTAAAGCAGATATGACACAGTTAATGCCCAAGCAGCTAGCATCTAAAATAATGTTCAGCATTTTTCTATTGTTCATGAATTTTATGAAACTTCAGTGTTTTAAAAATTGGTAATCCATCTACCTCTCAATGAACCAACACATTTAATTAGGCAGAATATAGCTCCCCTCGCCAACTATGCCAGATTTCATAAGTTGCTGAATTTGTTTCTTTAACTCCATTGATTAGGACCCTGTCCTTGAATGTTAAAATCCAGCTACTAGCTGAGAACAAAAGTACACTTATTGTACTCTCAAGCTCATTAAACAGCAGTGCCACATGCCTAAGAAAATTGAAACCATTGGTGAAACAAGTCGAACTATCACTTATCAATTTTCTCAATCTACTTATGACCTACTCACGCAACTCGCATTCACCTATGTCTATTTTTCTCAAAACAATCCCTGTCACATGCCTGAGACAGGTCCTTTCAGCAATTAAACTGATCTCTGGTTCTATTACTAATTGATTATACCACGGGATATCTGAAGGCCTAAATAAGGTAATGCAGCTTCCCAAAGCACTGGCTTATATTTTAGAAAAAAATGACTAGTGTTTGAGGAACCACAGAACTTTAAAGAAGGAAGGGATCGTAGAAATCATTTGGGCTCTTTGGTACAAAAAGAGATCAAAGGCCACGTATTGAAGTTGTATTTGGATCAGCTTTGAACATAAGCTAAAATCCAACTACACTAGAAATTCTTAGACTTTAGAAATCAAAGGAAAGTAGCAGTTTTTCATGCCCTTTTGTATCACTACATTGAAGATGGTCCTCTGATGGTGGGAGTACATGGCAATAACGTTGTTATAAGGAGTAAGTGATAATGGCAAGCTTTGGATTCCTTTATGTGCATGCTCATGATAGAATAAGAGAACCTTCTCCAAAATAAGTCATCAGAAATCATTCTTTCACTGTAGTCAGATGTTTCTTTGACCATAAAAAAAAATTGGCAAGGGAAGTTCACATGATGTCTCACAAGTTCTAGTTTAAAAGCGCAATGTCCATCTTGGGAATTCCTGCCAAATTCACTCTTAATATGACAAACGCTGTCATACATTTTAAATAGCAAACTGACATGCATAACTACATAAAGCTCTCTTTTTATTTAATTCATAAACCTTAATGGATATAGAGTGCCTGATTTTAAATAAATGGATCCTTTAAAACAGATAATGGTGGTTATACTATAAATAAGTAGAGTTTCCTGATTCCTTGCATTCTTATAAAAAGCCAAGTAACCTAGTTTCAACGCCCATATCCGCATGTGGGTGTTGTGGTTTTCTAACCTTACATACTAAATATCATAATTTATTTTTACTCTCTCCCATGGCGGAAATCAAAAACAGGACCTTCATACATTCAGCAATTTCTCCTAAGTCCCTTTCCATAACTCTGTAATAGTTTTAGAATATAAACATTTTGTAATATATTTTGCAAGCATGATTTATACACCCGACAGTGGTCAAGGGAAAAGGCTGCCCGCACCAGGGGAGACGGATGTCCTCCTTGGCGACTGCCCTGCTGTTCAGTGTTCATAGCTTCTTCGTGCGATGACTCTCTGGGGGACTCTCCCCGCTGCAAAGGCATCACTGTTCCAATTCAGCACCAGCCAACCGCGTCCCTTTGTCTCGTGCGATGTGGATGAGCATGTTTTACATCAGGAAGAGACTTGAGATCAGACCCATATCATTAGCGGCTAAGAAGCTGACGTGATACCCACTCCAATCACGTTTTCCTCCTCTGCTTTGAATATGTGCAGTGGCTGATGCTATCGAGTTTTTGTCTTTAAAATTCTTCTAGATCCCTTTGAGAAAAATTATTACCACAACTATCCAGCTTGAACGCTACTTGAAGGGACCGAGATAACTACAAACTGCAGGTTGTAACTAAAAAAAGCGATGTGGTTTTCAGCAATTAGACATTTCTGGAGGCATGCAAAATGGGCGTGCAGTCTGGGACACGTGCTTTCTCTCCCAACATCAGTTGCAGGTTCTAAATGACACTACAAGTCCCCCAGGTCCTTAAAGTAGAGTCCTGCTCCATGCAAGTTCTTCTTTATAGATGATTAATTCAGTGCCAGTTTCACAGTAAAACACTTTGTTCCAATTTCCGAATCATCCATATAGAGTCATGGGTAGCAAGAACAGGAAAAGACGCGGTCTGTCACTCCAGACAGAATATGAATTTGTTTAAAGCGGCTTCATTTATGAAGCAAACATGAACTGTTACCCACCTAGAGAGAAAAGACAAAAAGAGAGATTATGGTATATATCTGCTTTCTGCCTCCTTTTCATTCCTATTACATGAACTCATGTGACTAGAGAATTAGATTCAGATTACAATGTATGTTTCAATTACACAGCCTAAAGTGACTTGACAAATGTTTTCCTAGATGCAGTGATCAGTCACTCTCTATGCTCTCCCTGGTAACATTGAACATTATCTGAAATGTTTTATTGTTTATTGCTTGTCTGCTCCTATTGAATATATGGAGCTTTGTCTATCTTTTTTACTTACTGCCGTATTTCAATACCTAGTACAGTGCCTGACATAAAATAATACTCAATAACTATTTCTTGCATGTAAGAAAGGATGAATGGATATCCTGTGGCTTTCATACCCAAAGCATCCCATAGATTATTTCTATTATTTGTGGTAAGAGGGTTCTTAACCTATGTAGCCTTGAATTTCTCAAACAAGGCTGTGGAAAGGTAGCAGACAGGTGGTGAGGGGAGAGGGCTTGAAGGACAAAGGCAGTGGTGTTTAGAGAGAGGTGAAGTGGACTGAGATGGAGTAGCATGAAAGAGATAAGCTGGGACAGGTGGAGAAGCTGGTCAGAGGCCCAGCCAGTAGCAGCTTCCTGGTCATTGCACAGTGCCAGTATCTGGACTGCCCGCCAGGTTCTAGCAATGGCTTCTCCCAATGGAGGAACTAGCAGCAGCAAGATCTCACTCAATCCTGTCAAACAGACAACAGAAAGACAGAAATCCTGGCACCACATCCTGACAAAGCGTCTGGGAGGTTCATTTGCCTGGGCACCGCTTACTGTACTTGTTCAATCATGAAAGCCAGGCTTTGTTTTAGTTCTTCTGCGCTGGTGTTAGACCAGTGAACTTTGGACTTAGCTTTCAGATTTTGCAACTTTTGAGTGAAATATTTGTACTTCCTTGTCTATTTATTTTTATTATAGACAGTATCTTCATGTTATCTTCAACCACAACCCTAAATAAATGTGCATTTTTGCATTTCTTTTCTTCCCTACTCACTCATTTCCCCCTTATCTCTGTACTTATTTATCACTCCCAAAATCAGATCACTGGTTTTAAGCTATGTATGAAATTCAATAGTGCGAGTGATAAGAAGTACAGTATTTTTCCCAGTCTTTTTAAATGCAGTATACTAAAAACCATATTATATGACAATTTATCAAACAGAGAAATTTAGGAACTAGAGAACCTGTGTTTAGGAATGGAGAATTAAATCCTGAAGGAAAACTAAGAGGCATTAAGAGAAATCCAAAATAAATAGCAGATATTTTAAAAACAAAGTTTAGTTAGAAAAGCAAGAAGGAAGAGCAAAGATATCTATATCTATATCTATCTATATCTATATCTATATCTATATCATCTATATCTATATCTATATCTATCTATACCTATATCTATATCTATCTACCTATATTTATATCTATATCTGAATAAATTGTATATAGATATATGTAAAAGCTATGAATTATTTAAAATTATAAATTTAAATATAGAAAAGCAAGATTACAAATCCATTTCTTATTTTGTCCCTGGATTATTTAGCAAAGAAAAGAAACTCGAAAGCTGGCAACTGTTTTCCCAGAGAATAAAACTACAATTTTTATAATAATACTCTGGCTTTTTACAACCACCTCATGAAATAAGCAGGGTGAGTATTATTATCCCCTTGTTATATGTGAAAAACTTAGGCTTAAAAGACAATTGACTCATTCAGGAACTTACAGCTAGTTAAATCTTCAGAGTCAAGGCTTGAACCCAAATCTAATCCCTTCTAATCCTCGGCATTACAATGTGTCTACAGAAAGAGAGCTCAAAAACAAAAACTCCAAAGCTCCAGAAATTCTTAGGAAATACCTAGTGAAGAGTCCTATTCTTGCCACTTGGTAACCAATCACTCCCAGGAACTGTTCGCTCAATGACCCAGCTTGCTCAACTCATGCCCATCTGTACTCCAATTCTAGGATCTGTTACATTCTGGCTTAGATCTATAGGAAACTTCCAGATTGGATTTCTTCTAGGAAATCTCTCTATCAGCCTCATTATAATAAGAACTATTTCCTGCTCTTACCATGCTGGGGTAAGTCCATAAGCACTGCTAACCCAGTGTCTACAAACTCGTGCTATTTACTGTCAACCACCCCGGGCCTTCTGGGTGACTATGCAGTCCTTTTACCAAGGTCTCAATTAAAATTCCTTGTAGAAGACTCCCAAATGCAGCCCTGACTGTTCTCTGAATTCCAGTCTCTCGTATTTGGCCACAGGTCAATATTTACTAACAGCTCCTTCTATTTTCTTTTCACGGCACCACTATCTGGTTAGTCCCAAATGCTCCATCTCACCCTTACGACCTCCATGGAATGTAGAGCCTCACATCCCATCAGTAACTAGGAATTGTTGATATTTTTTACTGCAATGTCTCCAAAATGGCCCAGGTTTTCCAGTTTCCATGGCCCCAACTCTAGTTCAGGTCATCATTCTAGCACATCTGTTTAGATACAGCGGTTCTCAACCTGTGGGTCGCGACCCCTTTGGGGGGTCAAACGACCCTTTCACAGAGGTTGCCTAAGACCATCGGAAAACACATATATAATTACATATTGTTTTTGTGATTAATCACTAGGCTTTACTTACGTTCAATTTGTAACAATGAAATTGGGGGTCACCACAACATGAGGAACTGTATTAAAGGGTCCCGGCATTAGGAAGGTTGAGAACCATTGGTAGAAGATGGGCCTCCTAAGTGGACCCCTGATTCTAGTTCACCACTCGCGGTTATCTGGCCTCACTACATCTGATTACTTTCCTAAACTCTGCTTTGATTGTATCACTCACATCTCTTCTGAGCCCTCCAACAGCTCCTTCTGTTACTCAGTAGAGTGTAAGGCCCATGCTTGGAATTTTTCAAACTGATCCTACACTTTCTTCTCGGACCTTTAACGCTTTATGTGTGACCTCCACTGGAGTCTGACTGGACAAACTGAGTCTGGAACAGTCTATACTTGGTCTCTCGGAATTAGCCTGTACCATTTGCAGCATCCAGACTACCCCTCACCTGTGCTAAGAAAATTTTACCAATCATTTAACATCTACCTCAGTACCAATGCTACCTCCATTACCTGCACAATGAAGCCTTTCTCTGATTGCTAGTGATTTTTCTCTCACTGCAAATAAAGCAACTGTCTATGGGTTTGCATAGTATAATTCTAAGGGATTCCACCCAGACCAATATCTAGAGCAGTGGTTCTCAACCTGTGGGTCGCGACCCCTTTGGGGGTCAAACGACCCTTTCACAGGGGTCGCCTAAGACCATCCTGCATATCAGATATTTACGTTACAATTCATAACAGTAGCAACATTACAGTTATGAAGTAGCAACAAAAATAATTTTATGGTTGGGTCACAACATGAGGAACTGTATTTAAAGGGCCAGAAGGTTGAGAACCACTGATCTAGAGTTATGATACAGGCACAGCCTATTCAACCATTTGCAATGGCCTTACCTCAGGTCTCTTATTGCATTTTCCTTGTAAGCTCCTTTAGTTACTTTTTAAACTTTTTCAAATAGGTTATTATGCATATGTCCTATTTCCTTTTGTAGGCTATAAGCAATTTGAGGATACAACTAGGTTATATTAAGCTTTGCATTGAATAATGCAAAGAATGAAGAACGAAGAGCAAAATCTTCCTATAATATATTCCATTTCTCTCTCTTAAACTGTGCTGTACATAACCGAATAAATGAAAAATTATAGAGGAATGTTACATATGGATACTTGGCATCAGCTAATTGACCAAATGGATTTTTAATTTTTTTTATAGACATTTTTCATGTCTGATGTCAAATAAACACAGTTTTTGTATATTTTCTCTTAGAGGCGCTTTCTTTTGTTTCTAGTTCATTATTTTATATTCCTTTTCTTGTATTTAAAATCTCAAACTCTTGCCCTAGATCTGTGGTCGGCAAACTGCGGCTCGCGAGCCACATGCGGCTCTTTGACCCCTTGAATGTGGCTCTTCCTAAGCCTTAGGAGTACCCTAATTAAGTTAATAACAATGTACCTACCTATATAGTTTCAGTTTAAAAAATGTGGCTCTCAAAAGAAATTTCAATCGTTGTACTGTTGATATTTGGCTCTGTTGACTAATGAGTTTGCCGACCCCTGCCCTAGATGGTTTGGCTCACTGGGTAGAGCATTGGCCCACAGACTGAAGGGGCCCAGGTTCTATTCCACTTAAGGGCATGAACCTCGGTTGCAGACTCAATCCCAGTCCCTGTGCAGAAGGCAACCAATCAATGTGTCTCTCATATTGATGGATGGTTCTCTCTCTCTGTCTTTCCCTCTCCCTTCCCCTCTCTCTCTCTCAAAAAAAAAAAAAAAAAAAAAGTCAATGGAAAATATCTTTGGGTGAAGATTAAAAAAAAAATGAAGAATATCAAATCCCCCTCTTCATTTCCAATTATAGGTTATTTCCTTTGGAGAACTAACTATTCCACTGTTTCAGTTCTAGTGTTCTAATATTTGTCCTGATTTAAAACGTGAGTGAAACTTCCATTTCAGGGAGAAATCCTCACCATAAATCTGAGTCATTCTCCCTGTATTTCCCTTTTTCTTGTTAACCAAGAAAATGGATATGATCCAAATTATGTCTAAATTTTAAAATATATAATTACAACTCCCCATTTCATTTCTATCTTGGTACTTTTTACTACTCTTATGCTTAGTTTTCAGCAGATTTCTTCTCCCATGTCACAGTCTGCTCTCCCAATCCTTTCCCTGCACCACATCTTTTTTCCCAAATTATACTCAAAGTTCCTCGGAAGTTTTAAACTTGTTTTGGTATACGGGCAAACAAAAGTCTTTCCTCTATACAGTGGGTACTCAATCAATGATTACAAATGATACACATTTTGACTTTGGAGTATGCAGATTCATGATAATGAGCTGCCCCTTTTTTCTTCCTTTTTCCTATCTTCAGCATTTGACTTATTTACTTTGACATACAAAAGTCTACTTTTGTTCCTATTTCCAGAAATTTTTCTGTGTGTTAATCCTCACTGAGGATATTTTTTCCATTTATTTTTTTCTTTTCAGATTGGGTGGAAGAGAGGGAAGGAGGGGGAGAGAAGAGAGCGAGGGAGGGGGAGAGAGAGAAAGAGAGAGAGAGATGTGAGACAAATAGAGAGACACATCAATTGGTTGCCTCCCCTACCAGGGCCAGGGTTCAACCTGCAACCCAGGGCACATGCCCTTGACCGGAAATCGAACCCGCAACCCTTCGGTGCTTGGACACTCTAACCACTTAGCAACGCCATCTAGGGCTTATTTCCATAAATTTTATTCTCACATTATTGCAATACTCTGAGATACTCATTCATATCTTCATTCATTTACTGAACAAATTCTTACCCATCACTTACATGCACAGAGTTTGGTGGGATTCCAAAATGAAATTTAGAAACAAATCCTGCCTTCTAAAAGCTTGTCATTTGAAAAGGACACAAAATGTCTATGTAATTAACTGCTAATATATGAGTATTAAAGGTCGTATGAAATGAAACAAAACACAGAGGGCCAAACTGAGGGATTGCTTTCATGAAGGTAGTCAGCATTGTGGAGCTTGTGGTATCTGAGCTGAGTCTTAAGATTGAGATTTGTAGAGAGGAGGATGAAGGTACCTTATGAAGGGGTATGCCACTCCTTCATTTTATGCTGACTACTGGATATGCAGTAAGTTTATTTCTAAAAAATCCAGGGCTTAGTTTTTATTCTGTCTACTTTAATTTGTTTTTTTGTTTGTTTGTTTAGGCTTAGTTTTTTTTCTTTCTTAATTAAATCTTTATTGTTCAGATTATTACAGTTGTTCCTCTTTTTCCCCCTCCACCTGGTTCCCACCCCACCCTCTGCCCTTACCCACCCCACTGTCCTCATCCATAGGTGTACAATTTTTGTCCAGTCTCTTCCTGCACCCCCACACCCCTCCCTCCCCCCCCCGAGAATAGTCAGTCAATTCCTGATTATATTATATTCACCAGTTTATTCTGTTCATCAGATTATTTATTCACTTGATTTTTAGATTCACATGTTGATAGATGTATATTTGTTGTTCATAATTTGTATCTTTACCTTTTTATTCTTCTTCCTCTTCTTAAAGGATACATTTCAGCATTTCATATAATACTGGTTTGGTGGTGATGAACTCCTTTAGCTTTTCCTTATCTGTGAAGCTCTTTATCTGACCTTCAATTCTGAATGACAGCTTTGCTGGGTAAAGTAATCTTGGTTGTAGGTTCTTGGCATTCATCACTTTGAATATTTCTTGCCACTCCCTTCTGGCCTGCATAGTTTCTGTTGAGAAATCAGCTGACAGTCGTATGGGTATTCCCTTGTAGGTAACTGACTTTTTTTCTCTTGCTGCTTTTAAGATTCTCTCTTTGTCTTTTGCTCTTGGCATTTTAATTATGATGTGTCTTGGTGTGGTCCTCTTTGGATTCCTTTTGTTTGGGGTTCTCTGCGCTTCCTGGACTTGTAAGTCTATTTCTTTCACCAGGTAGGGGAAGTTTTCTGTCATTATTTCTTCAAATAGGTTTTCAATATCTTGCACTCTCTCTTCTTCTGGCACCCCTATAATTCTGATGTTGGTATGCTTGAAGCTGTCCCAGAGGCTCCTTACACTACCTTCATATTTTTGGATTCTTTTGTCTTTTTGCTCTTCTGGTTGGGTGTTTTTTACTTCTTCATATTTCAAATCTTTGACTTGATTCTTGTGATCCTCTAGTCTGCTGTTGGAACTCTGTATAATATTCTTTATTTCAGTCAGTGTATGCTTAATTTCTAGGTGGTACTTTTTCATATCCTCTTGGGTCTCACTAGATTATGGAGGGTCTCAATAAGTTTATTGGCGGTTTCTAGAAAATTCTTGAAAAACCTTATAAGTGTTGTTTTGAACTCTATATCCAGTAGTTTGCTTTCCTCCATTTCTGTCATTTGTGACCTGTTTCTTTGTCTCCGCATTCTTTATGCTTCCCTGTGTTGGTAGAGTGGCTTTGTGTGCTAGGTGTCCTATAGGGCCCAGTGGCTCAGCCTCCCAATTATCTGAGGTGGACACTCTTGGTGCACCCCTTTGTGGGCTTTGTGCACAGTCTTGTTGTCGTTAAGCCTTGATTGTTGTATCACTGGGAGGAATTGACCTCCAGGCCAATTGGCTGTGAGAATCAGCTGTGTCTGCAGTGGGAGAACTTCTGTGCTAGAGACACCCTTCTGGGGCAAGACTTGATTCAGTGGGGCTTTGCTGCTCACTGATTCTGCCCCCTGAGTGTGTCCCTTATGGATCTGAGGAGTTGTAATCTGGATGGTCCCACTCTGACCACTGGGTACACTGGCTCTTGGATCTCTAAGGAGGTGCTAATTTAGCCTCTGCCTGAGGCTACCCAGCAGGAGCTATGGAGAGATCTGCAGATTCCTCTTCTTTGTTTGGGGTTTGGAGGTGCCCAGATGAGGCCCAGCTGTGAAGCAATGCAAGCTGCTGTGGGGCCTTGGCCTTCTTTTGGAAGTTCTGGGTCTTTCTGACCCAGCTGCAATTTGTTAGGTAATTTTCAGATTGCAAAGGGCCAGGCCTTTCATATGCAAAAGCCTCTGTGCACAGCTTGGGTGGGGCGGGGTCTCAGGGAATCAACAGGGTGGAGCAAACAGCTATGGCTGCTCCTCAGTCCTACCCTAAGAGGCCCCGTGTCTCAGTGTCCTGGTGATCACTGCAAGCACCTCTGAGAGAAAGCCGCCCTCGAGTTCCGACCGATGCCAGACAGTCCAGTTTCTCCCCGTATGAGTCTGGGTCCCCAGAGACGCGCCCAGAACTGGAGTTCAGAGCAGTTGGGAGCTTGAGACTCCCTCCCGGTTGAAAAAGACAACCGTGTCCTCAGTTTCCAGCCCTTTCCATGTGCGCCTCCATACCTCTGCACTTTACTTCTGCACCTCCTCTGAGTCTCAGTGTGCTTTTCTCTTTCCTTCTAGTTGTAGAATTTCCACTCAGCCAGCCTTTCTGCGGTTCTGGATGATGTCCGTTTTGTCTTTTAGTTGTATTTTTTTAAGTGGTTGTGCGAGGCAGCAATTTCCGGTGTTTACCTATAACACCATCTTGGTTTCTCTTAATTTGTTTTATACATGAATAATAGTTTATAGTTTAGGAAAAATAAATTAGTAATTTCCTATATGAGTATTGCACACTTTACTGTTCTAGTGACCAAAATCAACAATTAAAAATTTTTATCTTATTGTGGCAAGAACACCTAATGTGAGATCTCCCCTCAACACACTCTTATTTTATGTACACACTGTAGCATCGTTAACTATAGATATAATGTTGTGCAGCAGATCTCACGATCTTCTTCCTACTTGGTAAACTTTCACTTGGGTTTATTCATTCACTCAGTTGTTCATTCAGCAAACACTTCCTGAGAATCTACAATGTACTGGAAACAAGTGAGGAGCTACAGCAAGAACCGGACAGGCTTGGTTCCTGTCCTTAATGCTTCCCTGGCTAGTAGACTGATGCATAAGTTGCTTGACTACAATTGCTTTAAAATGCCATGTTTTTGTCTCTTAAACAAGTGCCCTGGGTTTTCCCATCACATAATCAACTCTCCAAATGTCACAGGACAAAGGCTACAATTAAAAACGCATGATTAAAGACCCGTATGCCAAAACAGGATCCCAGCAGTGCAATCCAAAACCACACAATAGAGGACATTACTTGCGCTTTACGACTCAATTAACTATTTAATGTGTGATTTGGGATGTCTGGCTTAGGGGACTGAAATGGCAAAAAGGGAAGATACAGTGAGGCTTGTGTTGGGGTTGGGGACAGAGAAATAGATTTCTAGGCAAAAACAATGACTTCATCTTGGGGAATGTGACTCCAGAAAAATAAAAAGAGTTGCACTAGGGTTGTATTCAATTTACATCATATCACAGGGAAAATCGGCCTAGAAAGAAGTGAGGAGTCATGCTTTGGACACAGTGATCAAGAGCATGTTTAAAGGCAAAGATGAAGTCTGTGCAGTAGAAGGTTGAAGTGTTAGAGAAATGTGGGGCATCGTTATTAGTGTATCATGTGATTTTGGATTGTTGAAAACTGTTCTATACCTATAACAGTGAGCGCTCCTGGAGGAGGCAAAAGGCTCTGTGACCCAGTTTTCCTGGTGAAGTTTCAATCTAGAGCTAGATGTCAGAATCGGGGACAGAAGTGAAAGTTGGAAGGACAGTGGCCTGTAAGGAAAAAGCCAGGATCACCAATGACTGTCTGTACCATCTGGGAGAGTTAGTGGTCATGAGAGAGTATGGGAAGAACTAAGGAGCATGAGAGAACACTCAGACCCGCTGTAATGAGTGCGCTCAGGATCCCACGGGCATAACAATATTAAGAGCCGGCTGGCAGAAGTGCAAGTGAGAAGAGCATGAATCCATCCATGCTGGACCAGGTTAGTGCCATTCAGGGGGCTCCCCCAACAGTGTCTGGAGTTTGAACACCAGTGCCTTCCAGACGTGTTTTCTCACTTCCCCAGCCTCCCAGCCCTCTGCAGACCTACACAGCCACAGCGGGTATCTGTCAGTGGTTAATATTCAGCGCAACCTGGACTCTGTACTGTGATGAGGCACAATGATTACCAGACATGTGGCAGGTGGCACTTCACCTTGACAATTCCCCTCTCCTGACTGTAAGATATTTTGACCTCTTCTCTTTTTCCTTAAGATGGCAAGGAAATGTTTTTAGTTTTTGCTCTTTTCAGCATCTAACAAATGAAATACTTTTTCTATCATTACAGTAGTTATACCTAATTGAAACTGATTTTATTTATTCTCCCTCTATTAATAATATTTTATTTTAGTCCTAATTTACTCTATTACCTTGTGTAATTTATTTTCTGGCCTCGAAAATAGTAAACACTTGTCTGTTGACTTGTTACAATCTCCCATACCAGATGAATCCATGGGCCAGGACTAGCACTGCTTTGCCTTTCAAAGCTTCAGAATAACAACGGATTTGAAAGGTACAGTTCAAATATGACAGAGCCTTTCAGTCCACATACTGATATCAGTTCAATGGGAGACAATACATTTTGTTTCGAAATTTTGGCTGTGTAATTTTTACATATTTCAGCTTGCATTCTAAAAACTTACCAATATACGAAAGTAACAGTGTGGATACAAGCCACAATTAGACTTCTTGAAACTCTCTCTCTTTTTCTTGCAACATACTGAAAAACAACAAGAAAAATGCTTATTTGCTTTTGGACGAAATTCTGACATGATCTAAGCATTTTAAAAGGCAGGTCTTTTTTTTTTTTGTAAACACAGTAACAAAAGGTTGCAAAGTTGAGTAGGAAGCTTACCTTCATAAATATAACTATAAGGATGAGGGAAGAATTTATCTGCCTCAATACAGTTTCCCAAGTAGATTTTTACATTCTCTATGCATATACACATACTAAAAATGCTTATGTGTATTTAACATGTGAATCTGTATATACAGGCATGATTTGAGAGATAGTAACATGACAAATGAAAATCAAACCTGAACATAAAATCAAAGTATCAGTATTGGGCAATATGGCATAAGATAAACAAATGATCAGGGTTAGCTACAGTAAATGGAAAGGTATCTTAAAATAATTTTTATATTTGGCTTTGGAGAAAATAATAGGTTGGGAAATGTTAAGGGCTCTAAAACCTAGAATGATGGCAAACATATTAAGTATGCAAGAGAAAAGTAACGAAGTATCTTGACTTGGAAGTGATGTTATGAGCCAAAATTTAAGGAAGAATGAGACAAATGTAGAGTTTAGAGGGGCTAAGAAAAAGAAACATTCTGTGGCAGCAACTCAGGCAAAACATAGTAAAGATTTGGATGAAGATAATCACTAAGGCCAAAGAAAAAGCTAAGCTTGTGAGAGATTTGAGAGAGGAATCAGTATGTCTTGGTAACAGTGTAGAAAAGAAGAATAAGCAAACGTGCCTACCGAGCTCCATGACCAGGAGTCTGAGCAAGAAATAAAGTAGAGAGGACCAGTTCTGACACCCAAGGGTTGGGAAGGTGTTCTACAGCTAAATGGAGATGTGGGCTTGAAGAAGGAGTGAGGGGTTAGAAGTGTGGACAAAGTCTTGGAGGGCCCTGGCTGGGGGATGCTATTATAAGAGCGAACCACTTCTTTTTTAAAACGTTATTTTATTGATTTTTTACAGAGAGGAAGGGAGAGGGATAGAGAGTTAGAAACATCGATGAAAGAGAAGCATCGATCAGCTGCCTCCTGCACATCCCCCACTGGGGATGTGCCCGCAACCCAGGTACATGCCCTTGACCGGAATCGAACTTGAGACCCTTCAGTCCCCAGGCCGGCGCTCTATCCAGAGAGCCAAACCGGCTAGGCTGAACCCCACTTCTTAAAGGTATTATGAGCATGTGTATGGTACATGAAATGCCAATGCCAAGCTTACTGGTGCACGCACTTAGTAAAACAAAATACCTTATCTCATTATCCTCTTCATTAATCTGTATATTTTCAACTGCCCTTGTAAGATTTGGTTGTTTCTTCTGGAAAAAGAACAGTGATACATATCATAAAAATATCAGTGCATAATATACTATTTCAGAGGTTAGTGGTCTCTACCTTTATCTTTTGTCAATAACTCCAGTAACAGTTGTCTTCAGCATGCAGCATGTAAAATATTTTTCCATTAAGAAATGATAAGAAATGCATGGTATTATCGATTCAACATTTTTAGAATATGGGAGGCAAAAATGTAATAAAGAAACTGAAAGATTTAAACAGTAATCAAATTCAAAAGACATTTCAAAAAGCTGAGTCACAATGATTTAGCACATTTTAAACTTTTAGACAGGCTTCAATAAGAAGAGAACAAAGGAGTAGAAATCCAAATTAGCAGATAATACAAATGACATTTCTGTTTGGCTTTGTAAGATTTTCAGCATATTCTCCTTTCATTTTATATTTAGTTAAAGCTATTAAAACCAGTTGCATTTCTTCAGTCTGCATTCTCAGCCAGAGGAGTGATCTCCCAAGCATAATAGGTAATGGGAAGAAACCTTTCTAAGATTTTAATTTTCTTGTAACTAAGTTAAGGTTGAACTTCATTTATTTTATCATTTTTGTGGTGAGATCCTTTCTCAGAAAAGGGCACTTTGTTAATCACTTATGTAACTACAATAAGAAGTCGTAACTATATAAAGTTCAGAAAGTTTCTGATCAAGAAAAACAAAAGCAACACTTACCTTCCAGTATAAGGCTCCAAAACCAAAGCCAACTAAAAGAGAGAGGAATGCTGGCAACGTCATGGCTGCCCATTGCAGCTTGGAGTCTCCAATGGAATTCAAGGCCTTCCCTGTAATTTAAATAGCACAGTGGTGAACACAGCATCTCCATGCTGGGGTTCTGCTCTATCGCTCTGGCAGTTCCCACCTGTTTCTGTAACACGCTCTTGACCTCTCTCTGTTTAAAATATTTAAACCATGGTTTTTCTGCTGAGTATTGTTTGGGAGTGGCAATATAAATCCATGCAGTCTCCAAAAGGTAAATAAATTGAAAAGGAGAAAAACCCACAGACAAAAGGAAATTTGACTTGGTTGATGTAGATGCATAGGGGATGCAGACGGGATGTGTTCCTGGGTTTGGGGGTGGGAGGGTGATTTGTACTACCAAGCAAATCCATCTTCTGTGGCTTTATTTTCTAATATCTTTCACTTTCTCATTCTTGATATCTACCCAAGCAATTTTGTAAAGATGACATTTTGTAATCCAGATCAAGGTCTGCAAGCCCTGTCATTCTGCATGCATTGTGGTTAGATTAGTTTTCAGTACCGTACGCTTAGAATCACGCTGTCTCTCATTGCATCTTCAACACACAGTTACTGGATGCCAGGTGGGAACTGACACTGTGCTATGGGCTAAAGCAGGGACGGGAAACCTTGTTTCTGCCAAGGGCCATTTAGATATTTATAACATCATTTGCGGGCCATATAAATTTATCACCTAAAAATTAGCCTGCTCTATCTGGTCAAACATTTCATTAACTCACCCCTAAGGCCTGGGCAGGGCCGGACCAGATGATTTTGCAGGCCTTCTATGGCCCAAAGGCCAGATGTTCCCCACCTCTACCCGCTAAGGCGTGATTTCTCAGAATTCTTATTTTGAAAAGCCTGACACTATTGAACATTAACAAACGGCCGAAAGCACCAGTGTCTCCCATTGCTTACTCTAAATAATAACTTAGTGAGAGAGAAGACATATGTTAGCATGGAACACCTTCCTTGTTCCTGCTTTGCTCTTCCAATAGAAGCAGGATGATTCATAACTTCAACAAAACACTTCTCCCACAAGGGTCTCTACCTCCCAGCACAAAGCTTAACATTTGGACAGAGTTTTCTCTGTTTCTTGACAGGGAACAGCTTTGTTGTTTGGAAACACTGACATGTGCCATTTTGGAAGTTAAAAATCTCAGTTTTCTTTTAAAGATGCAATAAGTTTGGAAATTATACAGTTTCAATGATTGATCAAAATGTAAACTAATCCAAGATAAAGCAACTGCTTTGGGCTATGATATTTTACCATGTTATCTGAGTTACTGTCAGCCCCTACACTCACCTATTTAACATATAAAGTACCTAAATATAGAACATAATACAAAAGAACTGAATCACTGTAGATTTAGCAATATTTAGGAAAAAATAAACTCATAAATTTAACTTGAGAGGTAAGAAACAAATCTTATCTACTCTAGTGAGAACAGGAATTGCCTATTTTCCCATCATTTATAAAGTGAAAGTAGAAAATTTGCCAAATTTATGATTCCTGCTTCCAAAGAGGCTCTGGTAATAGGATGTGTGTGTGTGTGTGTGTGTGTGTGTGTGTGTGTGTGTGTGTTGGGGGCAGTGAGTGGTGGTGGGAATGTAGTATAAGGGACAGTGGGACTGGGTAGGAAAGTAGGGTCTTCCATTCACATAACAATGAATCGCTTCCTTAAGACTTGATTAGCAGTTTTTCTGGTCCAGCCCACATCCTACAATCCCCATGGGAAATACAGTTTAGGCATCTTAAATTGGAGCTCAACATGAATTCCCTCACCAAAATAAGTCTGAGGTAAAAAAATGGGATTTGGTATAACTGAAGTGTTACTATTATTACAATACTAGTTACTTTAAGGGTTATGTGCACTAATTTGGGATTTAACCACCATTTATAAAAGTGTTTCCTAAAAGAAAATGGGTTCAGAATTTTACATGCAATTCCTATCATTTTAGGAATTTTATTTTACTGTCTATAAATGATTAAACTCTGTGTGTGTGCTCCAGTAACGTGTTTGAATTTTCCTTACCAGTCAACCTGCTGTGACCCACACTCAATACTGGGGTGTAATTTTGATAAATTTGACCGGTCACCTCCTTGAGGAGCCCTGACCAATGTCTAAAGTGAGAATAAAGGAAGCTGTTGACCTTTGCCGCCCCCACCACCCCCCCCGCCCCCCGTTCCCATGGAAAACCAATGAGCTAGGATGGTGCTATGTAGAATGCCATGAGCTACATTTGGGCAGCCACATGCCCTGGAATCAAGGCAGCTGAATACCGTTTGCCCTGTTTTATCCAAAGGCCAAATCGTGAACTGCACCATTCAGACCAGAGCAGAGACCATACCCACTAGCAAAAAAGCATAAGGAACTTACTAGAGAGTGAGGTCTTCTGGGATTCCCCACTTAAAATCTTTCTCAGGTAGAAGGACAAGCCCCTAAGGCAGGTGTTCCTAACAAAGCGCTAACAAGGAAACCTAACAAGGAAATCGTACTTCTCTCTCTGAGTACTGTAGCTGTTTAACCACTTGGAAAGTCCTACCCTGGGACTCTGGCCCTCAGCAAAGCCCTGAAAACTGCCTATCCCTCCAGCAGCAGCCTGGTTAAGACTGGGAGGGAATGGGACCACGGGAACTGAGCTTCACCTCCCATAGAGGTCTAGAGGTCAAGGTTTCCTCAATTTTGTGATTGCTTCTGTTAATTCATGTAGCTTAATATCCAAGCCTTTGGTTCTCTCTAGTGATAGTGCCATATCTCATGCAGGGAGAAAAAAAAATGTTATCAGAAAAGGCTTGCTTGTACTTCTAAGGCCTGACTCCCGACACTTGCTCCTGCTGCTTTCCAAGGATCAGTAACATTTGAATCAGGCTCCTCAAGGCCTACGTAAGGGTGCTTGGGGCCAAGGCCCAAGCCAGTAACACAGCTTTGCTTTTAGGTTGCTCAAAGAAACCGTATGGAGTGAGGGAGCTCATCTGGATAGGATCTGAGTAATCCCAAATTCCTGGGTGGTTAACATATTAACTGTATCTCAGTATTACAAAAACTTTCCACTGTCCAAAATTCGTGGGAACTGACTTGTTTGGTTTGACTAATAATACCCAACACATCTGTACAAATACACAACACAAAAAGTATGCTTCGAATTTGTGGAGCGCCTTTTTGGAGTGAGTCTGTAAGTACCACGCCTATGAACAGGGATCTCTCGGTGCTTAGCAAACATGCTACGCGGTGCTGCTCCTGGGTTCAGACCCAAAGCTCGCGGGCTTTCCAATCACTGACCCACAGCCTCAGTGCGTCCAGTTGTTCTAATAATTAACGATGAACACATACTACACGTCAGACATGGCTCCAAGTATATGTGTGCTGACATTTGAAATTCACAGAAACCCTATGAAGGATGCATTATGCTCCATTTCACTGGGGAGTCCAGAGGGATTAAGTACCTGGCCAAGGTCACACAGCCAGGCAGGGGCTGGCATATAACCCCAAGGCAGTCTGACTTGAGACTGTATTTCTTGAAGAAGATGGATATGGTAATGTCAAAGCAAGGATATCTTTCTACATCACTTAAATACTGTCTGCAAGGATCTCAAACATTTTTAGATATCCTTTTAGCCTGGTACAAAGATGTTACTATGACTTTGAAAATACAACTCCTTTGGATAACTTGGATCACCTTTACAAGCTACTGAGAGGACACACACATCTCTGGACTACTCCTTCATATGGCCCAGTCCTCTGCTTAGCACGGTCACATTTTGGTTGTCATCTCTGAAAACTAACATGCTTTCGCCATATTTCCCTGACCTTATTTCCAAAACAGTCTTTCCTCCTTTATGCTATGACTAAAACAGTTACATATGTCTATTATTATATCTATTATAATATAAAGTTGGCCCTTGAATGCGGGAGTTAGGGGAACCAACCCCTCAGGCAGTCGAAAATCCGAGTATAACTTTTGATTCCCCCAAAACTTAAGTCTCCTTGGTATCCAAGGGGGACAGGTCAACGGGGAGGGGTTCTAGGACTCCCTGTGGATACACAAATCTGGGGATGTGCAAGTCCCCTATGTAAAATGGCATAGATCCGTTCATACAGTTTACCTTCCCATCCATGAACTCCCAACTGCAGATCAAAAAGAGTACAAGTATTTATTGGGGAAAAAAATCCATGGATACTGTATGTGGATCTGCATACTTCAAATCTGTGTTGTTCAAGGGTCAACTGTATATTTGATATGTATGACAAAATTCTAAGTATTTCATTTATGTCTGTTTTTCTTATGAGAATGCAAGCTCCCTAAGTGCTGGTCTTGTGCATGGGTACCTAAGTGTTCCATTTGTGAGTGACATCACGCGGCCAAAAGCTGCTTATTATGTAAGACCCATACTTTTTATAAAAAGGAAGAAAAAAGAAAGCAAAATAAACAAACAAAAGGACTGGCCATTCATTTTGCAATTTAAAAAGCACTTTCAGACTCAGAAGCATAGGACTGAATGGGTGTTCTGCATTCAGTTTGTCATCTAAAGTAAGTAGAAAAGACTTTTGCTTCCAACCATGATGGTAGCAGATTAGCCTTCCCAAGCTAAAGAATTACTATACTAGACAAATTATCTCAGGCAACTGTTTCAGACATTAGCCAACAGGCCGCACAAGAAAGAGCAAAAACACACATGGTGAAACCCAAATGGTCCTGATTTTCTGGCTGGGAGGCACCGAGGCATGGAAGACAGAACCCAAGTGGGACTCAGAATTTTCACTGAGACAGGGATTCAGACTGAAGTTCAGGGTTGCTGATCTGGCTGGAGTTTGTGGAGCAGGGTGAGTTGCAGGAAAGGAGCTGAGCAGAGGAGTGCCAGAAATCTCCAGGAGATTCTGCTTAAGCCATCGGTCAAATAATAGGCTGCACATGCACAGGGAGAGACCTCACAGAGCCTGCCGATACACTGAATGATGCCTGGGAAGCTATGAGTTTATCAGAGACCTGAACAGTTCTGATGAGCAAGAATGGAGAGATTTTCTGGCTACTGACTTAAAAAGCAGGTAGTATATATAGAATGGACACAGGATATCTCAGTGGGATGGACAAGGACAGTGGGAGATTTTATAGTGCTACTCAGAACAGATTAATTAAAATACAATGAATACACACACACACACACACACACACACACACACACACACACACACACACACACTTGAACCTAAAAGAGAGCTGGAAAGGAAGGACAGAGGATCAATAAAAAGGGCAAACAGGAAACATAACAAGAATAGTAAACCCATACCCAACCATACCAATAGTTGTATCAAATATAAATAAATGAATGAAAAAACTTTAAATGTCAGAAAAACTAGATAAAATAGCAAGGCCCAACTATATCCTGTCTACCAGAGATATGCTTTAAAAAAAAAGAAAATGCCAAATCTACAATGAAAGATTTTTTTAATTCCCTTCTCTCAGTAAATGACAAAAGTTAGACAAATAATGATATAAAAAATCTGAATAACACTATCAACCACTCTGATTAAATTTGAGAATGCTACACATCATATCTGAATAATAGACATAGTCAAATTTCAAAATATACAATGCATGTTCTCCAACAATAGAATTAATTTAGAAACCAGTAACAATAAGACATCTAGAGAAAATCCATTTTTAGACTTCAAACAACACGTGAATCAGAGGAAATAGCAAGGAGAATTTAAAATATTGTTAAAGAAATGACAGTGGAAACAGAGCATATCAAAATGTGTGGGGTGCATCTAAAGCTGCTTACAAAGACATATCTTTAAGGTGCTTTTATTAGAAAAGAAGAATGATTTTAAAGTCAGCAATCTAATTTTTCCACCTTGAGACATTAAGAAGCTAGAACAAGTGAAGCAAATTAAACCCATAGCAGAATGAAGGAAATAATAAGGATTAGAAATCAATGAAATATACATAAATATAATTTAAGATGCCAAAAATTGCTTCTTTGAAAAGATTAATAAAATCAATAATTAGTAGGAAAGACCTTAATTGACTAACACACATACAATCCCTTTACAAAACTTTCCAGATCTGAAGTATCCTGTAATTCAGAATTTTAGGTTTTGGATTCTGCCCTGCATATACTGTGTATTATATTATTTCCTCAGAGAGGTCTGGGTAGCAACTTGTAATCAAACACATTAATATTTCTGCAGTGAAATGCATAAATAGTCACTTTAAGAAGAATAAAGGCTATCAATAGCCTCATCTCAACTTGGTGGCAAAAATTCAAAAACAAATTGGATATTAGAGGGTCTTTTTAAAAATTTATGAATGTATACTTGCTATTGTGGATTTGTAATTAATGGATTACTTCTTTTTATAGATGGGTCTTCTATGTCCCTACACATATGACAGTGCCCTATTAATGAATCTTAAGGGATAACTTTCTTAGCTAAGATCACAGGATGATTTTTTTCCTCTTACATGAGACTTGAGGGTCAAAATATTTAGTAAATCTAATGATCTTTGCCAAGATTTAAAAAGAGGATATTAGACTTCCAGGAAACTAAGTTCTTGGTCAAAGAGGACAGGAATTGCAGGGGAGAAAGCATATTCTCTTCTAACATATAATTTTATAGTGAAATAACAAAATCATCAAATTTCCACACACATAATAGTAAATAGTGATATATACAAAACTGAAAATATCCTTGGAATTCCACACAACTAGCATTTGTACTTTCTGTTGTAAAACTCAGGCAAATTCTACACGGAATAAGTTTTAAGTCAACAATGAAAAAAGCTTAAATCATATTTATAAAAGTAATTTCATGCCTTATTTAAAATAATCTTAGCAAAAAAATTATTGGCCCAATTCTCTCATTGTCATCTCCAACTGTAGGGAAACCCAATTCTACAAGTCTAGTCCTTAAATCTCAGGAAGACCATAATAGGAAGAACAGTAATGGAACAGTATTCACAGCAATAATTGCAGAATTTCCTTTAAAGCCCATGCAATACTCCCAGAGGTGCTAATTGGAGCCATGCATGCATTAAATCAGATACATGTACTTACTATTACTGCTACTGCTGTCATTCCTAAGGGAGTTGGCTGCAACAGGGGGTAACATAAATGGTTTTGTGACACTGACTCTGGAATCTAAATAGAAAGCAATAATGTGTCAGTGTTGCACGGTGATTTACATAAATTACAGAGTCCCCAAAAGGCCGAGTGCAATACCAGAGTATTTTTCAGGTCTACTTCCCAAATCTCGATGATTCATATCCTATTTATTTCATCCTGGTTCTTGCTGTTCTATTTTTATTAAGAAGTTCACCAGTCACCTTATAGAACAAAGATTCATTGTCTATACAGGCCGATAAATGTAAAATTACAAATTGTTCATAATTGGCCATTTAAAAGAAAAGCACTGTAATTAAGATTTTGTATTATAGGAACCCTGGGAGGGGTTTGGGGAGAAAGAGTCTCAAGAGAGAGTAACTAGTGAAGACCAGAATTCATGCCTCAGAGTTAGATCCTTTAGAAAAGATTTGAGATGGGGACATAAGAAGATGGGAGGTGAAGAATAACATAATTGCAAATTACTGGCAAATGGCAGATAAGAAAAACATGAGTGACTATCTCGTTCATTGTTTATTCACACACAATTCTTTAATCTGACAATCATTAATTGTTTTGGCTTAAAAAACAAATCTATAACCATTTCTTTTATGCTTGACATTTGCTTTTATATTAGACAAAACACACATACATCTTTCTCTAACTACACATATATTTGATTCAGAGGTAGGTTCTTACCTACACATATGAGAATCAAGCTTGCTTTTATAGTTAAATTAGAAAATCTTATATGCCTTACCATTGTCAGGACTTAATGTTGAAGAAAACACACATTCGCTAGTTTTAGATGACACCATCTCCAAGTCCTTGAAGGCATTGATGGATCTATTAAAAATTCTAAAGAATTCTTCAGGAGTAAACATCTTGAGTTCTAGGCTGTTAGATGACTTTTTTACATTCTAGAAGAAGACAAAAACAGGATTATATTTTTCAAAGAGTCTACAGATTTTAACTGATGGCAAAGTAAAAGACTATGTCCTTCAATTATTCAAGGAAAACGAGCTCTCTTAGACAATTTTGTTAATATACATAATTCACATGGGTACAGCAGGATAGTGATCCCGTCCAGTTTAATCTGAGGCTCAACTCCAGATAAAAGGAATAGGGTGGGCAGGTGAATTCAACATCATAACAATAAAATAATCCTAACAACAAATTAGAGATATTGCTCTTTTAAGATGCTCATTAAAATCATCATTCCTTACTAAAAAAAAAAAAAACACAAAACAGACCTCTATAACACAATTGATGCTAAATATTGGCAAGGACATGGATGGCGCTAAGAGACTCTTACAAATTGATGGAATGATGTAAATTTGGCAGGTTTGATACTAGCTGTAAAGTTGGACATGTGCCCATCCTGTGACCCAGAAATTCCACTCCTAGGTAAGGCCTCTAGCGAAGCTTTTGCATTTCTGTGCCATGAGACATACAGGAAAGTTCTTAACAGCAGTGTCTATAAATGCATACATCAATCAACACGAGAATGGTTTAACCAATAGTGGTATGTTCAATCAATGGAACACTGTATAAGCAGTAAAAAAGTAGCCAAGCTATATACATCAAAGTGCGTAAATCTTATAAACATGATGCTCAGTGAAAGAAGTCACAAAAGAATAAAGAATATGATTAAGTTCTAAAGTCCCCCTAAAAGCAGATCAAAGCTATATTTTAGGAATTCACAAATGCATGATTATCTATAAAGAAAATCAGGAAATAATACGAGTTAACACTTATGTAGCACTTACTATGTACCTCTCTAAGTGCTTTATATATGTTTACTCAATCTCCAAAACAACTGAGAAATACCTCCTGGTATGAATCTCCTGGGTTCCAGCCAAAGCATCATGATGATTAAAGGCACATTCTTTGGTATTTGGAATGTTCTTCCTGACATCACCATTTACTGAACACCTAACTCATCTTTCAAGCTCCACTGCATATATTATTTCCTTTATGACACCTTGTCTGATATACCCTACTTATTATCAATGCCATCAGCACACAATACTAATATGATATAAAAAGAGATGTTAATTTTAAGATGTTATTCATTATAAGACTAGAGGCCCAGTGCATGAATTCCTGCACAGGTAGGGTCTGGCTGGCCTGCCCTGATTGGGGCCGATTGGGCCGGGCCGCCAGGAGAAGGGGATGTGGAAGGTTGGCTGGCCGCCCCGCCCCCCCCGCCCCATTGGGTTGGGGGGCTGATTGGGGGCAGGGTTGGCCAGAGGGAGGGGCTGCAGGCGGTTGGCCAGCCAGCCCTGCCCCCTGGTCAAACGCCCAGTTGAGGGGACAATTTGCATATTAGCCTTTTATTATATAGGACTAGAGGCCCAGTGCATGGATTCATGCACTGGTGGGATCCCTCCGCATGGCCTGAGGGGATTGGGCTGAAACCGGCAGTCCAACATCCCCCCGAGGGACGCAGTAGTGTGTGAAGTGGCAGGTGGCCAGGGAGGAGCCCGAGCCCAGGCCAGGTGTCGCGCCTATCCTGCTCATCCTGGCCCCACTGTGCCTGCCATTGCTGCCGCTTGGTAGGCTCACTGCCACTCCACTGCGGTCTCTGTGTGCCTGTCCTAGGGCGATATCAGCACGCCCATGACCAACAAGCGGCCGCCGTCTTGTGCCCAGTCAGTCCTGATGCCGATCCTGATCCTGGCCCGGTCTGGACTGGGGAGAGGCATGCAGGGGGAGTGTCTGCTGGAGAGGCTCATGCCACGGCAGCTGTGCTCACCAGCCGTGAGCCGGGCATCTGGTGCCCGTTGGTCAGCTGAGCAGCAGTCCCACTGTGGGAGAGCACCGACCACCAGGAGGCAGCTCGTGCATTGAGTGTCTGCCCCCTGGTGGTCAGTGTGTGTCATAGCAACCAGTCGAACGGTCGAGCAGTCACTTAAGCTTTTATATATATAGATAGATACATTCTGACTCAGAAATGAGAAGTGAATAAATACAGTGATTAGGTTTACTAGCATACAAGAATTCTGAGATTGGAGAACACAAATAGGACTGATATTGGGCCTTACAATGTAACTGGAATTTTGATGAGGAGGAAGTATTTGAGCATTGTGGTACAGAATCATATTTAAAATCATAGGTTTAAACTTCTAAAAGGCCTGTAGGCTAAACCTGGGCTTGTGAACTCTATGCCCAAGCATATCTCCTGAATCCTATTCTATTATAGATTCAAAGTATAAAATCATCATCACAAAAATATTTATTAATCTTTATTTTGCCAGATACAGTGATAAAGCACTCATCACAAACTATCTCATGTCAACTCTACTAAAGTTCACAAAGCTAATTAGTGACCAAGTCAGGATCTGAACCCCAACACCTTGTACTATATTTAATCCTAGTGTCTCTTCAATATGCTTAGAACCCAAATTATTGCCATGCCCATATTCTGAAGTTGATAAGAACTAATCAGAAAATGACTTGGAGATACTAAAATGCACTTCTTTGTTATGACGTGATTACTATGGATAAGAGTCAAGTTTAAATGTTCATTACAGACAATTTTCCATTTAAAGGTAAATGAACATTTGTAACCTAATAGAAAAGTTATGATAATTTCATTCACTTATGAAATACAGATAAAATTAGGGTTGGTTTTACATTGTAGTGTAAATCAATTTTTACATTAAATGACAACTTTTAAGTCTTAATGTATATTTCAACACTGCAGTATAACTACAAACATGTATTTCTGTACTCATCTTTCAAAATATTTTTAAATTACAAATTTATACATTAATAATCACACAAACAAAGATGCCCCACCCCCACCACCACCATCAATATAGGTTTTAGAGGAGACTAGTAGAAACCAATCCCAATGAATATAAGGTTACCTCCAATGGGTGTTCTTCCATGCACTCCACAAGGTCATCTACTATTTTCACAAGTTTGTCTATGATAGAATAATTACTCAAGCCTTCAGAAATATTTGAAAACTTGTCCAGGAGTTCAGTCAAGCTGAATGACAATTGCTCCACCATTTTGCTTATCCAACAATGACTAGGCTGCAAGAAATTGAAAGGGAGAAAGATAAAGCATCTGTTTAAATACAGTCAACTAGGAGTATCCTCCAAAGACATCAGTGCTGCAGTCATTGACTGCCAGATAAAAGATTTCCTTGTATTAGAACAGGTCAGTTCTTGTGTTCTGTTTAATTCAGATCTAATATCTATTTCAAAATTTACAAATGCATATAGATTAGAGGAAAGTGTTGATGGTAAACATTTTTCTCCTTCATGGAAGTAAATTAAGATGAGACAGAGCCAACTCTTACCCTTGACAAAATTCAGATAGTAATGGAATTAACATTACACCAAGCATGGAGCCCCACTGAAAAATATGTATTCTGTAGTCAATGTGTTCTTAAAAGAGCTTTAGGTACAATGGGACTTACAAAATACTATTGTGTGAGAGAGTCCTAGTCCGTAAGGAACTTCTAGTCTTTTGGTGAATGGAAGATAAAACAATCTATAATAATAAAAGCATAGTAGGCTAATTAGACCAAACAGCCAAATGACCTTCTGGATGTCATTCTGGACGTCCTTCCGGATGAAGCCACAGTGGCAGGGGCTGAGGCAGAGGAGGTTAGGGGTGATCAGGCAGACAGGCAAGCAGTTAGGGGCAATCAGGCAGGCAGGCAGAGTTGTTAGGGGCGATCAGACAGGCAGGCAAGTGGTTAGGAGTGATGAGGCAGGCATGCAAGCAAGCCAGCAGTTAGGAGCCAGTGGTCCCGGATTGCAAGAAGGGTCTTGGGATGTGAGAGGGTGCAGGCTGTGCTGAAGAGCTCCGCCCCCCCAACCACACCCCCCAATGCATGAATTTCATGTACCGGGCCTCTAGTAGGCTAATAATAGCTGATTTTCCTAGAGTGATAGATTTTAAGCCCCTTCATAGATGAGTTCCTTTTTTAAAAAAGAAAAAGAATTTGGTAGAAATGTGATCTGAGAGAGAAGCACTTTTGCCTTAGTGAAAGGGCCAACTACATAATTTTGAGGGCCAACAGCAAAATGAAAATTTATTTATTGTTCAAAAACTCGTCTAAAAAATGATTAAGAATTTCAAGATGGTGACAGAAGAACATTACACCAAGCATGGAGCCCCACCTGTGAAGCCAGCCCAGCCCACTGGTCAAAGGCTCAAGCCTTGGAGTCAGGCATAACTGGGTTCAATTCAGCCGAGGGACTGCAGGTAAGCTACACAAATTTTCTGAACCTCGATTTGCCTATACTAGTATATGGAATGGGAATAATGGAACAGGGCAGTAGTGAGGTGATAATGTATATAATTTGAATGTAAGTTTCATGAGGGCAGGATTTTTATAAAATCTTGTTCCCAACTCTGTCGCAAAGGCCTATAACAGGGTCCGGCATATGGGAGTTGCTCAGAAACTATTTGCTGATCTGATGCATGAATGACTAAAAAAATAAATGAATGAGAAAAAATGTATCAGGGGTCACACCTTCTGCAAAGACATAGATAGTAAATATTTTAGATTCTGCATGCCAAGAGGCAAAAATTAAGGATATTATTCATGTATATTTATACAATGGAAAACAAATTTCCACAAACATTTTATCACAAAATTAAAAATGTAATAATTGAATATGACTTCTTTTGCATAATAATTGAATTTAATTTTCTGTGTAATACAGGTGTACCAACAGGAAGAATAGAATTCTCTATTTGGGGTCAACATTTTGCTTATTTAGGGATCAAAAGTCAGCATTCTCTATCATCGTATCGACCACAAGTGTTTATCTATAAAAACCAATCCCAGCTGGCTGGCTATGCAGAATCAAGCAGCAGACTGGGTCTGGCCTACTCGGTATAGCTGCTATAAATGGGTGGGGACCAATAGAGGTTTAGATTATTAGGAAAAACTTCTTAGTATATTAGAATGGATTTTCATAGTTCTTAAATTAATGTGGTGTTACTTAAAATTAGTAATTGATCATAAGTTCAGGTATTTCACATATTTTAAGATTACATTTTCTGTAAGTAGAGGCTCTGATTTCTTTTTTTAACTGTGCTAAAATATTACAGTGAGGAGAATAAGGCGATGAGTGGGGATAGCTAAAACTGACTTGGCTTATTAAGGTCCTAACTAATTTACTATATCTTCTAGAATCTATTGTATTGGAATGATATAGAGTAACTGATGCCATGTAAAATGAATCAAACCACTAAACTTTATTTTTCCATTTACCATCAAAGTATCTCTGTGGAGGAAAGTCAAGTAATTTATTTATTCTAAATTAGATATTGGGGCCATTTTAGATTTATTTAACAGGATAATTTCACTTAATATAATGCAGACAAAAAAGAAACTGGTTTATCCATAGATAGGTAAGCTCCAATTCCTGGAAGCATTAAATGTCATTTAAAAGTTTTGGGTTTGAGAGTTGGGGGGCCAGGGGGATGGACGAATTGAACAAAAAAAGAAAAAAATGAGAAAAAGCTCATGGATTTGGACAACAGTGTGGTTATTGCAGGGGTGGGGATTTGGGGGGAGGTGGAGGAGGGTATAAGGGGTATAAATGGTGATGGACGGAGACTTGACTTGGGGTGGTGAACACACAATTCAGTATACAGAAGATGTGTTGTGGAGTTGTGCACCTGAAACCTGTATACTTTTGTTAACCAGCGTCACCCCAATAAAATCAACAAAAAAGAAAAAAAAAGCATCTCACATTTAACATGTCCTGACTCTACTCTTCCTCTTCTACATCACATCTCAGCCTAATCGCAATCAGTTTCCAAACCTGTCAGTTCTACCATTTTAAAGACTCCCAGATCTATGCCTTGTTCTGCCTGCTGTAGGGCTAGATTACAACCTCCTTTCCTTTCTTACCCCTTTCACAAAACAAACAAACAAACAAATAAAAACTTTTAGGATTGTTGGCTCTGGCTTCATTTAAGTAGAATAAACAAACCACCGGTGTGCATTAATTCAATTAGGCCACTTCATTCAACTCATCAACCAAGTTCTTAAAGACTATGTGTTTCCAAGAATGTTCAGAATGGATTCTTTGTTTTGTTAAATCAATGCTTATGCTTATCTCAAGCATCTGCAAGTTCATATTTGCACCATTTACAAGTCACTTTCCAAGCTGTCAGTCTTTCCTGTGGGGCAGAACTGCTCTCCAAGTTTGTCTCCATTTAGACAGTGACAACTACCTTTATATAGTCAGCCCTATCAGCAAGGGTTGGAATTCCTAACATATGCAATACAGCACATACTAGGAGTACAGTTTGAATAGTATTTACATGGCAGAACAGCCTTTACCAATTAGTTCACTCCATTGTAACTGTGCAAATTTTTTTGTGGTAAGCAAATCCGCATATTAATATCTTTAAACTCCTTCCTTGCTCTACTTTCTGAATACACTCTGCCTAGACTCCTTTTGGGTCTTTTGACATGTAGGAACCAAAATTAAATTCCCTTGTTTTGAACTGAACTAAGGGTCTCCTTTTGTTATTGTGGTCCTTTCTTTTTCTTTTTCTGTGGTTAATGTAAAAAAACATTTTGTATCCATGTATCTTATTTTTACACTGGGGAATGCCAGTGCTTACGGACACTTCTGTTTATCTCTCTTTTCATCTGAACTCCATGTTTACATTCTGTATTCAAGTTCTCATTTATCTATAACTACACTTTCCATTTTCACATACCGAATCAACAGTCCAAACAATCAACCTTTTCCAGTAAAATTTTCAACTCTAAAGCTGTAATTTTTTGCAGTTTAATCATGAAACGTCCACTACTTACTCCTACCCCAGTATCCGTCCTTTTAAAGTAATGAACAATTCGTTGCTAGCTGATAAGATATGAACTTCTGGACTCTACTGCTGAAAAATATATTTCTAAAAGTTTTGCAATTGTATTTCATTCATTATTCATTCTTGCCACAATTTCATTGGAAAAGGTATGATAAATTCAAAGTTGTATCTTTCCCTTAATTTGTTTAAATAGTTACATTTTAGCTTTTCAAAATTCTTGGATTTATTAAAGCTAAAACTGGGACAAATAAATAATATTAAATATCAGCCAGTTTTGACTTGTCTGCCTGCAGGAGAGGTAACCAGTTTTTACTAGAATGTCAAGCAGTTTCGTATTTTCTTTTTAATTAAATATAGTCAATGATTTGCAGAGAGAACAAAACATGGCCAACTGAATATTTCACTTGTGAGTTAATAGGTCTTTCTATTTTTCAACTCTTTCAAGATTATGATTAAGAAATGGGTGATTAAAGGTTGTGAAGTTCACAGATGTAATTTTTTCTTTGCCTTAATCACAGGCATGATGGTCACTATTTCTTATATTTCAGAGACCATTTTAAATGTAAATAGTTCTTTATAAATATGAACTCACAGCATTCATTAGAAGAATGTATGATATAAATACCATTCTTTCACTAGTAGAAGAATGTGAAGGCTTAGGAAAGTTGATAAAGCCATGCAGGATGTCATAGCAGCTATGTAAAGACTACCTTTCAAATCCCTGAAGTTCATATAACTGAGTTTTATTCAGCCATATACATACAAAAAGAAATATAGTCTTTGCTTTGAAAAGGAAAATATGTCTGGATTTTCCCTAACTCCATAGTCTCAATTTATTACCTTCTTTATTGGTGGCTTCTGTCTTACATTTTCTGGGTAAATTATAGCAGTTCTAGGTAGGACTACTAAAACAACATATCCTTTATATTCATATATATATATAATATGTATCATTCTAGAATGCTAACTGAATCAATGATACTGAATCAATAGCTTTGAACTGCTAGCATGCCCCTACCATTGAAGATTTGGTTAAAAACTGTGAATTTCCTAAGGAATTAAAAAATATATATTGATTTATTTGGAGGGGAGTGGAGAGAAAGGAGAGAAACATCAATTTATTGTTCTATTTTATATATATACTAGAGGCCCAATGCATGAAATTCATGCAAGGGGCTTGCTCAGCCCTCACGGCCCCAGCTTTGTCTGGAAGGTCGTCCAGACGGTCATTCCGCTGTTTGGCTATTTGGTCAATTTGCATATTACGCTTTTATTATTATAGATATTATATTTTATATATATATATAAAATAAAAAATATATATATATTGATCTCAGAGAGGAAGAGAGAGGGAGAGAGAGATAGAAACATCAGTGATGAGAGAATTATTGATTGGCTGCCTTCTGCACAACCCACACTGGGGATTGAGCCCATAACTCAGGCATGCACCCTGACTGGGAATCTAATGGTGACCTCCTTGTTCATAGGTTGACACTCAACTACTGAGCCAGGCCGACTGTTCCGCTTATTGATACATTCATTGGTTGATTCTTGTATGCACTCTGACTGGGGATGGAACTGCAAACTTGGTTTTTCGGGACCGCACTCCAACTGAGGTACTGGGCCAGGGTGAGCTTCCTAAGGGATTTTTAAAGTACCATGAGCACCAAATTAATGATTTAACAAAATGATATTTTTAAAGATATAAAAACGACTATAAATAAAAGCATTCTAAATATAACTAGGAATGTGACTGCTTCCTAACACCAACAAAGAAAAGATCCATGCAGCCCTGGCTGGTCTGGCTCAGTGGATAGAGTGTCCGCCTGCTGACTAAAGGGGTCCCAGGTTCAATTTCGGCCAAGGGCACATTCCTGGGTTGTGGGCTCGATCCCCAGTAGGGGTGTGCAGGAAGCAGCCAATCAATGATTCTCTCTCATTGATGTTTCTATCTCTCTCTCCCTCTCCCTTCCTCTCTGAAATCGATACAAATATATTTAAAAGAAAAAAGATGCCGAAACCGGTTTGGCTCAGTGGATAGAGCATCGGCCTGCGGACTGAGGGGTCCCAGGTTAGATTCCGGTCAAGGGCATGTACCTGGGTTGCGGGCATATCCCCAGTGGGGGATGTGCAGGAGGCAGCTGATCGATGTTTCTCTCTCATCGATGTTTCTAACTCTCTATCTCTCTCCCTTCCTCTCTGTAAAAAATCAATAAAATATATTTTTTAAAAAAAAGAAAAAAGAAAATATCCATGAACATTCTAAAACTACACATAAATTTAAAAATAGATGTTATATAAATTTCATAAGACATGTGATATAACACTTCTGCAGTCTCAGAACTAGTTGAAATACACTGTGTGCTTTGAAAACATTGCGGCATCTTGCTAATTTGGGCATGCTTTCTCCTTCCCTCCTTCCTGCTTCTTTCAAGAAACTGTTCTGGTTTATTAGTTGAAAGAATCTGACACTTTATGACACGAAGCACCAGGCTCAGATGCAGAGTCACCACAGCTTTATGGAAATAGGAACTGAAAGTGGACAAGACATGCTAACAGTAAGTCCTCAACTTTGTCCATAGGTTCTACAACTTTAAGCAAAATGACATACAATGAAACCAATTTTATTGCAGGCTAATATCTATTTATATTTAACCTATTTATATTTAAAAAGAGTTAAGTTCCTATGGCATCTCATCAATATTTTTGGTAACAAAACAGCATAAAATGAAATGACATTATTCAAGGACCTGCTGGATAAGACTTCTTCGTGGATGCACCTGGCACCACTTCTGATGTGGTAGCTATTCCGAGATATCTGTGTGCTTCCTTAGGGGGTCTAAGGTAGGTATGAGAGTTCTCCACAAAGGAGTGGAGGTAAAACACCCATTAGAAGTTCTGAGGAAGAAAAGCCCTGGCTCACACGCTGTGAGGCTTCTGAGAAACAGTGGTATTCACCCAGTCTTCTAATCCGACTCATCGAATTACCAGCATTATCGTCCAGTTTGAGTGTTTTTGTTTACTTTTCTTTAATATGTGTCAAACCTCAGTCTTGCCAGAATTAGAGGTATGAGTGCCCAGGGCGCAAAGCATTCCCTTTCTTTCCTCTCATGCTTCCAACATTTACTCCCTAATTGAGCAATCCATCGAATCTAGAGCCATGCCATTAGAAGCACCAATAGCTTAAATCCGGAAGGAATACTAAAGACCACGTGGTACAGTTGTTCCAATATCGTGAATGAGAAAACCAGTGATGTGGTTTGCTCAAGGTTACACCAAAAATTTAAACAGAAATATGAGACACCAAGACTCTCGAACACCTGCTAGTTCTTTCATCAATGAGTCCAGTCAAAGCACATAAACTATTTTTCCTGCCCCAGAGTCACCGTGACTCTGCTCGCACATCTGGATCAGGTGCACTGGTCCTTAGGCTCAATTAAGAGATCTCTGGGTAAAGGTATGGCTCATTCTGTCTCATCCCAATGAATCCAGTGTCATTCTGATGAAAGAAACTTTCTCTGAGCAACTGTCACAACCAAATAGCAAATGTCAATTGCCATGAGTAAACCTTTCCTCTCCTTCCGGTTTTTATTCTTAGGGCTAGAAAACAGACAAGACACCCCCCCTGCCACTCTCAAACATCCCATGGATGGGCAAAGTGAGAACAGGCCTGTAAAAGCACTTTGCAAAATACTGTGTGCTCCCATGACTAGGTGTAGAGTCTCCAAAATCTTAGTTCGCTTTTGGATGAGCTGGGTTTTCTCCAGACTTATTTTAGTCCTCTCCCTAAACAATTAATTTGGGTCTTCAGTGTTCACTTTAGGCACTGTAACTTTGCATTTTCTTGTTTGAATTAGAGTGATGTAGAAACCTCAATCTGATTAAGATGGTAATCAGCCCAAACACTATAAATATGTGTTGTTTCCCAGAGCAGGTCTATAAATGGCTCCCGAGGCAGACACAAAATAGCACAGTGAGGAGGGAACAGCATGGGGAGGGGGGAGGGCAGCAAGGATGACCCAGAGGCTCAACTCTAGTCCCAACTCTGCTGACACAGTTTGAGAGTTTAGACAAGTCTATTCAGAGCTTCAGTTTCTCTGACTTTGAAAAAAGGGGTCTAATTGTGGTAGCCAAAATGGGGTCAATACTCAATATGTGGCCAGTGCGACTGAGTAACTACAATCTTAAGTTCACTTAACTTCAGTTTTTTAAATTTAAAAATCAGTAATTGGTTCAATGACTAGGAAACTTTTAAGCATATTTGGAAAAGCTAGGTATGTGAACCTGTATTTTCATGAAAATCTAAATATGGACTAAATATTTCTGATGAAAACTTAGTGTCTGAATTAGAATGTGCTGTAGGTGGGTTCTGAATAATATAAAACAATGTAAAACATTCCATTAATAATTTTATAAGGTAAAATGATATTTTGGAATACGTGAAATTTATTATTATAGTTATGCCTTTCCCTTGTAACTTTTCTTAAATGTAATGACTGGACATTTTAAGATTACATATGTGGCTTCTATTATATTTCTTTCAGACAGTAATGGGATAGATGTTCTGAGCAGTGCCTTAGTATAATCACTTAGTTATTAAGATGGATCCCATAGATTAAATACACATAAGAGCCATTTAAAAATACTATTTAATGTTGTATTTTATTCATTTAACTAACATTTATACTTAATCATTTAAAAAACACTTATTAGATGAGAGGTAGAGGTAGATAATTACAGTGACTACTTGGCTGACTTTTATTTCTATAGTAAGTACTCCAAATCTGAGGGTCAACCCTCAGGATCTGTACTTACAATTAGTGAACTTGCTCTGTGGCCACAGCTGATTGGACAGTGGTGGACCCTGGGCTTGATGGGCCAATCAGAAAGTCCCTTTCCCAAACTAATAGTGGTGATAGGAACTGATAACCAGTCTTTGCAGGGCTGAAACTGTAACATGACAATTTGGGAGTGCTGGGGAAGTTACAATCTACCAGGTGACGGAGACGAGACAGAGGAGACAAATTCTGTCAGACAGAAAAGAATGAGGCAAAGATACAGAAATGGAGAAAGGGAAATCCAGTTTTTGTGTCTTATTTTTTCACAATACTTTGAGGCAAATATATAACACATGCAATTTTAAACAGCTGGGTAAGCAATATATGATCAGGTTCCCCAAATGAAGATTTTCTGGACAAATTCTATAGAAATTCAGAGAAACCATGTCAGTATTATGTAGCAGCACCAAGCAAAAGCACAGAGTAGGTGTGATATCCAAATGATACAGGGAAGAGAGAGCATGATATGAAGTAGGAAATGGCCTGGTGAGAAGGCCTGGTGAGGAAGAAGGATCTTAGGCTGACCTTGGAGGAAATGACCAAGATGCTTTTAGCCCCAGGATAACTGCATGATTCTGTGGGGAGAATTTGAATGGTAGACAGGAGGGAGAAAGGCATCCCTGGTAAAGAGAAGTAGCACTAAACAGTCTTGGAGTTTAGAATAAGCACAGCAATTTTGAAGGCAGGGACTCATCTGGCTGGGGTGGCGAGTTTGCGTTGGGTAATATGGGTATTGAGGTGAGGTGGTTAGGGTGGGGCGAGATTGTGGAGAGTCCTGAGCAAGCATTAGATTCAGGAATTTGGCTTTCAGCCTTCAGTCCTTGGGAACAATGAGAAAGTTCTTGAATATGGAAATGACTCAATAATAAGTAGTATAACAGAAGGCACAAGGAAACCATAGTTCCTCAAAATTTGCATAATACAACTCTCACACTGAAGATCTTTTACAAAATGAACACCTACCTAAAAAAAGACAAGAGTAACATTGCGGAGCAGATATTATGTGATGTTATAGGCATTCACCTCACCTCATCATATTAATCGTGTGGATTCTATTCAGGTCAAATTTGTACCTCAGGGAAATTACAAGTGATTACACGTTGGGGAACTTTCCTCCTTGCTTTCGTCTTCACTTTCTTTCAGCAGATATTTATTAAGTGCCTATCACCCATTAGGCAGTGAGGATATTAAAAAGCAAACATATAATTCCTGCCCTCATGTAGTTTACAAGTGGACAATTATCAATAAAATAATTCCACAAATAAATGAAAAACTGCTACCCTGAGGCGTGCTGGGAAAAAACTTTCTAATAGGAGGATTTGGTGTCATCAAAGAGAGGGAAGGCTTCCATAAAGAAGTGAAATTGACGCTGAAAGCGTCAGCAGTTACCTAAACAAGAGGACAGACCAGATTCCAGGTACAGAGAAAGCCATGCGCAGAAGAGCCTCCCAGCGGGGAATGTGTGCGGATGAGGGACTGAGCAGGATATGGAAAGGTGCCAGATCAAACAGCTCTGGGAGGCCTTGTTTAAGGAGCTCCTTTTCCTGTTTCCCAAGAGCAATTAAGAGCCATTCAAAGTACATGAAAGAGGAGTTAAATGATCACTTGAAATCTCTCTTTTTTAATCAGTATCAACGAAAAAAACTGAAACCTTCAATGATGAATTCTGAAATGGCCAGGGAGACTGGAGGAGCCCAGAAGCAGCCAAAGAAGGGGAGACTGGTCCAGAAGTGAAGTCATGCATACCTGAGGAAGGGTGTTGCAGAGGGAAGATGGCTGGGAGGCATATGGTTAGAGTAACGTTCTATATTGCCAATGACTTGCTCAACCCTGCTTAATTTAACTTAATTAAAAATTGACGTGATAGTAAAGCCTGGTTCAGGTAAGAATCATCAATAGCTGCTAAACTTACAGGAGGAACTTGGATGAGGAATTGGACATCGTCTGAAAGTGTCTCCCCGAAGATTGCTTAGTAGTCGCTAATGAGTAAATACACAGAAACAGTGGAACACCTGCACCAGGTGAGTGATCACACAACGAGCGCCAGGAAGGGGAGATGGACAATCTAGAGGTGATAACCTGAGGCATCGTCCCTTATGTCACATAGAGGCTGGACATGCCTAATCTGAATACAGTGGGGCCTTGACTTACGAGTGTCCCGACTAACGAGTTTTTTTGAGATACCAGCTGTCTCTTGGAGGATTTTTTGCATTGAGTTGGCAGAGTAATTTGAGTTAACGAGCTCCTTAACAAGCTCGGTCTCAGAACGAATTAAACTCGTAAGTCAAGGCCCCACTGTATAGCCATTCAGAAACTGCACTACTGGGGAGGGCTGCATTACTGAAAACTTTCACTCTCATAAATACAAAGAAAGGCTAGGAGCTCTTAAAGGAGCCTAACGAACGAGACAGGATCTATTAGTTTCCATAAACTTAATGTGCTTGAAAAAATTTATTAGTTTGTAGTCCCTGAGGTCAGGAGTCCAAATAGGTCTTAGTAGGCGCAAATCAAGGTGTTCAATGGGGCTGTTTCTTTTAAAGGCTCTACAGGAGAACCCCCTTCCAGCTTTAGAGGATGTCTGCATTCTTTGGCTTGTGGCCCCATCCTCTATCTTCAATCTTCAAATCACTCTCTCTGGCTCTGATACTCCTGCCTCCCGCTTGTAATGATGCAAGTCATTAGATTGGGCCCGCCTGGGTAATCCAGAATACTCTCCCCATCTCAAAATCCTTAACTTAGTTATATCTGCAAATTCCTTTTGCCTTGTTAGGTAATAATAGATTCACAGCAGGAGACATGCGTGGGGAGCCATTATTCTGCCCATCACACTTGATATAAAAATGTAAATTATAATCCTAGATCGCTTCTTGTATTGGAGAAAAAGAAATGCCCCCCCCCCAAAACGTTGTTAGAATTGAAATACAGCCCGTTTATTGAAGTATTCTACTTCCTAAACTTATTGAAGTTGACAGCTTACAATGTTGTTATGTAAGAGAAAACCATTTACTTAGGAAATATACACTGAAGTATGTAGGGGTAAACAGACATTATGTATACAGCTTACTCAACAGGTTAGAAAAATAATAAAACACACATGTGTGCAAAGAAAGCAAGCATTTAGGAAATCAAATAAGGCAAAATATGAAAAGTAGGTGAATCTGGATTAAAGAGTATATTGGTGTTCTTTGAGTAATAGTCTTATAAACTTTTCTGTAAATTTGAAGTTATTCCCAAATAAAAAGTTAAAAGAAAACTGATGAATTTACTTTTATTAAAAACAGATAAAGAATTTTTTACTCAAATACCACAAGCAACTCATAGTGTATATCACTTTACAAACGTGAAAATGACCGAAGACGTGTGGCACTGATTCAGTGACTTAATATTTGTTCTTTCTATAGTAACATTACTAGTAAATGGAAAGGCTTGGAAATGTTTAAGATTTTTAAGGTTAGGAACTTAAAGGAAATCTTAAGCCTGGCAATATTACAGCTTCAGGAAGCTTAAAATAGAATTGGTAATTATCCTTAGATTTAAATATCTACCTGTTGATCACACCCTGCTATTTGTGAGAGAAAACCTACTAGGTAATTTCCTAGGAAGGCCCTTAGAAAAGCAAGCTCTCCTTTTCAGGTGTATTTATCCGATTTTTAAAACAAAAGCTAATAATAATAATAATAATAATAATAATAATAATAATAATAATGATGTGTATTCTATTCTAGAGCTTTCTTCTGCCCAGTGCTGCAGGCAGACTTTTATTGCTTTGGCCCCAGAGAAGTTGTTGGTGCCCATTTTGATTCCCACTCCACCCTTTATTGTTTAAACACAAAAGATAAGGCAGCTGGGACTCTGACCACTGACAAATAATCAGGGGCCTGTCCACTGGGAAACTCCTCTGATCTTGGCAGCAACTACGGTTTTAAAAGGAAGGCAAAGAAAGCTTAAGACAGGTTTCTGCGCACAGTCCTATGTGTGGGCTTGTTTTCCTTGCCAACTGTGGTAGCCAAAAACAGAGTTACTCCCCAGCGATGCCAGGATGGAGTGCCAAGATCAAATAACAGTGGACTTTTCTCAATTACAGAAACAGAAAGAAAACATGTGGCAGAGAGCTGGCTTTAGTTTTACAAGTTTGGCTCTTGCTGTCACCAGCCAGGACCAAAATGTGTGATTTAGTGTAATCTATGATTATACTGTACACAATAATCTATTCCGTTATTTTCGCTGTAACCTTGTTTTGCAAAGAGCCGCACGTCTTTGAGCGAGTTCGGCAATCAGAGGCCCAAAATGCTTCTCGAGCCCAGCGCGGGTGCGTCCTTCACACTCAGATGCTTCACTTAGAACACCTTCCCTCACCAGTGTAATTATTGAGATAACCACATTCTATAACCCAGGGGTAAGTCCCATGACCCCAGGTTTCTTTTTCTTTTTTTAAAAATATATTTGATTGATTATTTTACAGAGAGGAAGGGAGAAGAATAGAGTGTTAGAAACATCGATGAGAGAGAAACATGGAGCAGCTGCCTCCTGCACACCCCCTATTGGTACATGCCCTTGACCGGAAGCGAACCTGGGACCCTTCAGTCTGCAGGCCGACACTCTATCCACTAAGCCAAACAGTTAGGGCGACCCCAGGTTTATTTTTAAGATGGGTCACTCTCTAGTTGCGCAAGCCTGGGCAAAATACTTCTGGGTTGCAAACCACAGTGTGTCATTTGTAAAAGAGGAGTCACCTTCGCTATCCTGCTGCCCTCACAGGTTTTTCCGTAATTATCCAAGGAGACAAATATGTGAATTCATTTTGAAAAAGGCCAGATAATTTCTCCGTAGTTTTTGAACATAAGACTAAATCGACATGTGTTTGTTTCTTAAAGTGTCTGATGAAGTGCTGTTTCCATAGTTTTTCCTAAACAAATACTTGCTGCCTGAGTGACTGAATGATGGCATTAATTAACTTTCAGGATGCTGTGGTTTTACATTCCTATCTCTAGAGAACTCCCCCTAATTCAATAGGCCAGACTTTGACCTAGACTCAAGAATAACTGGTTCAGCATGAAGGTACATGTTCAAAAGAGTTCTAAGGAACATTAGACAGTTCATGCTAAAAGGTTTACTAAGAAAAAGAACCTTTGACCTTCTCTTGTAATGATAACCTTATAGTCTTTGAAACACATATTAAGTACAAGCACTTAGTGATGTACTTGACACACTTAAACTTGTAATGATTTTGATTGACTCAAAGCCTCAAACAATTTTCATGAGGTGGATGTATAGTATTTGGTAATTTAAGGAAAGATGTCTACTTGCAGAGTAGAGTACCCCAAATGGTTTCAAATGAACTCAACACAATATGTTAGTTAGAATGAATTAACATGGAGCAGCACGTTATATCTCAAAGGCATGTTGCAATAGTAAGCAACCTGCAAAGTGGAGTATGCAGTATAATGACATTAACATAAATATGAAAACATGCAAAAAACAATGTATTATATATAGATGCAGTTTGCAGCAGTAAAACTATAAAAGCACAAGGGCTACTGTGTGCTGTTGTGCTCAACACAACTCCAGGGGAGGCTAACCTCATGCCAAGTCCTAAAAACATGCCTTGGAATAAAATATTCCAGTTCAGAATACTTGTTCATAAGAGACAAATTGTCCCTAAGCCACAAAGTGGGAACTAATGGAGATAGGAAAAGGGAATACAGGGGACTTAGTTATATGTATAATGCTTCAATATCAAAAAAATATTTGAAGCAAATATTGCACAGTGTAAGGTTTGACAAGCTATGTGATGGATACATGGGCATTACATTTCCTATGCTTGAAATATTTATTCATATATGAATTCCTGAACTATTTCTTCCCAATGAAAAATAATTAAAATTTCTTGGTTGCAGTAACAAAGGAGTATTTATAATCATAACCTCATATTTTTATTATAAGGTTCTAAGAATCTATTGTAAGATTCTAATAAATTCTGAGATAAAATATTTTGTGTTCTCAAATTAAATAGAAGAGAGATTTATATAGGACCTTTTCAAGTACAGAAAAAATTTACATAATTTTACACTGAAGCCTTTTTGGGGAGAGGCTAAAAAAAAAAAAAAGAAATTTGTGGCTAGTTCCAAATTTGGGAGTAGAGGTTTAGGAAACAACTTGCAAACTTCTAAATGTCATTATAATTTTCTATCTCAATAAGGTGATCCCATCTCTTTTATCAGCTACCAAAATGAAACTCTGAAACGTAAAGTTTACATACCAAAACGTCCATTCCGGGGACATACTTGAGGCTTATCTTATAGTCTTTTGGAAGATTTGCCACCTACAGAGACAAAAAAAAAAAAAAAAAAAGAAAGAAAGAAAGAAAGAAGAAAGAAAACACTGTAAGAAAATCCATACATAACAATTAATATGCTATTTTTTAGTAGTTTGGAAAACATACAAACCTGTTATGTTTTTAAGTTACACAGAATTTCAATATTTACACATAAAATGACTTTCATTCTTGATTTCCCTTTGTAATGAAAGGCAACCTCCAAAAAAAATAAAGTCACAATACAAATCCTTTGGACTACAAATTCACTTATGGAAACATAATCTAATTGCAATTTTTATCTGTGGTCTTGGAAATTCCCTTCCAGGATTATTCTCATACAATTCCTCCATATAATCAGGAATACAATATAATTTCCTTATCAGTCATTCACAGAGTAATATGTCAACATCACTAGGGCACCTGTTAGGAAGGCAAGTTCCCAGTCACACCAGACCCGCAGACTCTCACCTCACAAGTCCCCAGGCCATTCTGATGAGTGCTCAAGTCTGAGAACTACTGCTCTATGTTGTTCTAAGGAAAAAACGTCAGCAAAACTTCAAAAGAATGCTAACTATGTGTTGGAATGCTTTATAACTTACATAATTTAGAAAAGTCAAATTCATCCACTTTTCTAGGGCTGAACATCTGAGATGCCTCAAATATTTCCCTAATTTCTTTTTAAAGGCTTTAAAAATAGATCTAACACATTTCCATCAGTCATTGTGGCATAAATTGAACAAGCACCTGATTGGGAACCAGGGAATTTAAAACAAATCTTTACTTTGGTGTCTCTCACCTGTAAAATGGAGATAAAGATACCCAGGCCAAGTAGTCATGAACCGAGGTAAGGGAATGTGTCAAACACATCATAAATACTCAATCTATATTGAAAGCTATACTGGCAACTGACTTCCAGGCACACAGAGTTCTGGGTTCTGTCATATCCTTTCTTACATATAACACCAGCTCTGCCTTCCCACCCTTCTAGCTTTGTTAAAATTTCCATCTGAATAATACAGCCAACAATTGATTTAGCCCACTGGTTCTTAAAACAATATATAATGTGAAAATGTGGGTTTGCACTGTTACATCTTCAATGGATCTATCCTGGTTTTGCAGACTCATCTTCCTCTCATCCTGTCTCTAAAATCTTTACTGTTCCCCAAAGTAAGCTGGGACCTTGTACATATTTGCTGGATTATGTCATCTCTGACAGGTGATGACCTAGTCAGGGTGTCCTATAACACAACCCATGTTTCTTCTTGGCCCTGCCAATAGCTTCTAGAATCTGAGAACAATTTGGCGAGAAAATAATCCAGGCAAAGGCATAAGTATAGGTGGCCCTGGAACAATGAAAGGGTTAGGGGTATCGACCCCCATGAAGTTGAAGATCCATGTTTAACTACTGGTCAGCCCTCCAAATACATAGATTCCCAACTGCAGACAGAAAATACATAGTCGAGGGGAACCCACTGCACTCACTACAATTCTACCTCCAGTGGTACCTCTCACACTCCCATCTCAGCCTCCAGCCTAACGTTTACCACATATTTACTGTGTGTCAGGCACTGTGCTCATTAAGGACTTACGTTGAATGATTGTATCCAACCCCTAGATCCCTGTGACATATTATTTGTATTTCACAGATGAATAACTTGAGGGGTGAAGGAACCTGACTAAGGTCACACTATTCAGTGTTAAGCAGTGGTTCTCAATCTTCCTAATGCTGCGACCCTTTAATACAGTTCCTCATGTTGTGGTGACCCCAACCATACAATTATTTTCGTTCCTACTTCATAACTGTCATGTTGCTACTGTTATGAATCATAATGTAAATATCTGATATGCAGGATGTATTTAGGCGACCCCTGTGAAAGGGCCGTTTGACCCCCAAAGGGGTCGCGACCCACAGGTTGAGAACCGCTGGTGTTAAGTCTGCACTGGAACTCAGCTCTCTGACAGCAAAGCCTCCCTTGCCTCTGGGCGCCACTGCACATTTTCATCTACTTTCTGCCCATTTGTCTTGGGCATTTTCCACTCATGAGGCCACCATCATCTCTCCAATTAATAATGGACACCCTGCTGCTTATTGAGAACATGTCTGGGCTGCCACAGAGGCAGTATTTTTTTAAAAAATAAATCTTTATTGTTCAGATTATTACAGGTGTTCCTCTTTTTCCCCCCATAGCTCCCCTCCACCTGGTTCCCAACCCACCCCATGCCCCTACCCCTCACCACTGTCCTCATCCATAGGTGTAAGATTTTTGTCCAATCTCTCCCAGCACACCCCACACCCCTTTTCCCCTGAGAATTGTCAGTCCACTCCCTTTCTATGCCCCTGCTTCTATTATATTCACCAGTTTATTCTGACTTAATTTTTAGATTCACTTGTTGATAGATATTTATTTGATGTCACTTTGTTGTTCATAATTTTTATTTTACTTTTTTCTTCTTCTTCCTCTTCTTAAAGAATATCCTTCAGCATTTCATATAATCCTGGTTTGGTGGTGATGAACTCCTTTAGCTTTTTCTTGTCTGTGAAGCTCTTTATCTGACCTTCAATTCTGAATGATAGCTTTGCTGGGTAGAGTAATCTTGATTGTGGGTTTTTGCTATTCATCACTTTGAATATTTCTTTTTTGTTTTGTTTTTTTAGCATCTCTCTTTTAATACCACTAGCCCACAAGATTCCATTTGCATGACCTCAAAATCAGGATACAAATGTGTCTCCTTTTTTTTCCCCCCCACCCTTGACAATCCCCTGGCCTCCCCTACCCCCCAGTGTCTTATGTCCATTGGTTATGCTTATATGCATGCATACAAGTCCTTCGGTTGATCACTTTGAATATTTCTTGCCACTCCCTTCTGGTCTGCATGGTTTCTGTTGATAAATCAGCTGACAGTCGTATGGGTACTCCCTTGTAGGTAACTGACTTTTTTTCTCTTGCTGGTTTTAAGATTTTCTCTTTGTCTTTTGCTCTTGGCATTTTAATTATGACATGTCTTGGTGTGGTCCTCTTTGGATTCCTTTTGTTTGGGGTTCTCTGCGCTTCCTGGACTTGTAAGTCTATTTCTTTCACCAGGTAGGGGAAGTTTTCTGTCATTATTTCTTCAAATAGGTTTTTAATATCTTGCTCTCTCTCTTCTTCTGGCACCCCCATAATTTGGATGTTGGTACATTTGAAGTTGTCCCAGAGGCTCCTTACACTAGCTTCATATTTTTAGATTCTTTTTTCTTTTCAGGATGGGTGATTTTTGCTTCTTCGTATTTCAAATTTTTGACTTGATTCTTGGGATTCTCTAGTCTGCTGTTGGATCTCTGTATATTATTCTTAATTTCAGTCAGTGTATGTTTAATTTCTGACTGGTCCTTTTCCATTTTTTTTTTTTTTGGCATTCTCATTAAGATCCTTGAAGGTATCACTAAGTTCCCCGGAGGTTTGTAGAAGATTCTTGAGTAACCTTATAACTGTGGTTTTGAACTCTATGTCCAGTAGTTTGCTTTCCTCCATTTCTTTCATTAGTGACATGTTTCTTTGTCTCTGCATTTTGGCTGACTGCGAGGACCCACTGTGCCTATAGTGGAAGAACTGCTGTGCTGGAGACACCCTTATGGGGTAGGACTTGCTTCAGTGGGGCTTTGGTGCTCACTGAGTCTGCCTCTTGAGTGTGTCCCTTATGGATGTGAGGAGTTGAAATCTGGTATCTGACCACTGGGTACCCTGGCTCCTGCATCTCCAAGTCAACCACTGTGTGAGTCCACCCAGCAGGAGCTACAGAGATATCAGTAGATTTCTCCTCTTTGTTTGGGGTTTAGAAGTTTTGGAGATCTCTGACCCAGCTGCAGTTTGTTAGGTTAGGCTGCAAAAGGGCAGGCGGTTCCTTTGCCCTAGAGGCAGTATTTTTAATTGTTAATTTAGGAGTTACACTCTTGCCTTTTACACTTAATTTTCTTCCTCTCCCACCATGCTTCCGTAACTTCTTTGGTCTTTTGGATCTTCATCCCCATCTTTGGAAAGCAAAGTGACTTAGTCATGTTCTGTCAGCCCTGACACAGCTGACACCTTTGCAGGTATAAATGCTGGAATTAGACTGAGCAGCAACATTTTTTCAATATGAACCAACCATGTACATTAAAGCCATGCCAGATGGAGAGACATGGCAAGCAGTGGCAGCTGCTCTGAACACAAGTTGCTTGACAATCTGGCCCTTCTTTTATATATAACTTGCATAGCCAATAGTATAGAACTGGTCAAGTTAGAATTCAGAAAACTCAGGATCTGAGTACACACACCTAAAGAGCAGAGAAAATACAAGGGATATGTTGGCTAATCCCATTTTATTAGTAATTTCTCTGTAAGAAAATTGGTTTAAAAAAGTCAAAGAAACCTCACAAAAAGTTATCTGGCCAACACCTTAAACTCCCCACACCTTACCACTTGAAGGATGAATAATAATAATAAAGAAAATTCTCCATTAAACTGACTTAATAATATTTAATTTCTGATGGGGCTTAAAAGTAATGATACTTTTGAAACATGCTATACAATTAATAAAAAGTTTTCATACACAGTCTCTACCACAGCCCCATGAGGTGTATATCATTAAACCTAGTTTACAGATGAAGGCCTGGAGGCTCAGGGAGGCTAACTGGCACCTGGAGGTCACAGGCACCAGGAGTTCCTGGAGGGATGGGATCAAACCCTGGCTCTGTGTGCTGCTCTCAGCACAGTTCTCTCTCCCCTTCATGACTTTCTCGGTGTGTACCGATTCCTTTCCAATTACATTTGGAAGAGAATTTAGGAAGTCAAGTTAATAGATTTTTATGGTCAATTCATGAATTATTATATTACTTTCCAAGCATTAAGGTATGTTGAACAGCATTCAGAAAGCACAGAGAGCCCTGCGATAAATTCAGCTTCTCTGAGCAGAGGGAGCCTATGGCCTGGCCCTGGAAGATGTTCCTTTGAAGCAGTTAGTTTGTTGGGGACCCAGGCCCTGCCACAAGCTAACTCTTTGGCAAGTAATCTACTTTAGTTTTAATTTCCACATGTGTAAAATGGAAATCATAATAGAATCTTACTAGGGGACTTATAAAGACTAATTTTGAATTAAAGACCACGTTTTAAATGCTTAGTGGTCGAGCATGGCATGCAAATGAGCACTTCACAAGGGAATGGGGCATCAGACTAGACAGAGGAAGGGTCACAGGCAAAGACAAAGAGGTGGGAGAGCGCGTCACAGTATCTTTGGGAGACCAGAGACAGAAAAATCAGGCTTCTGCAGATGAGAGGGCAGGAGATACTCCGGAAAGCCACCTTAGAGAGCCCCTGAATGTTGTGCTAAGGAGGCCCAGTGGGAGGCCGTGAAGTTTCAGTGGGACCAGGTCTACCACCAGAGCCCATAGCAAGCCACTTCTGCCTGAGGGACATGACTTCCTCTCTGGGGAACTTCTACTTCTCGTCTGTGAAATGAAGAGGGTGAACTAGATAATTACTAAAAATCAGTCTGATTTAACTCTCATGTAAGCAGGAGCGTTGCACTGAATGTTTAGTTTAAGAGGGAACAGGATAGTAAACTTAGGAAGATTAGTCTGGAAGGATGGATTGGAGCAAGGAGAGAACAGAGGTGGGAAACAGTTTAGAAGACCACTGGGCCAGTGCTGAGCATGTGCTCAATATTTATATAGAGACTGGAAGCTGAAAAGGCAGAAATGTGGTTTAGATTCCAGGGAAGTATCCTATTGGTAGGTTAAGTGGATAAGTAACCAAGGCTACAGATTTTGAAAATAAATATTTAGTAGTAAAATAAGCTCAGGGCAAAATTAAATAAAGTTGAACCTAATTGATGGAAAATTTTACCAAAGGCCAGATCCCAATGAACTTTGTAGTTTGGTCTTCAAAGATGTCAAGACTATACCGGATTGTAAAATGCGTAAAACTGCAAAAATGAAGTCACTTGATGGGCTTTACTAGGTGGGCTCATTTACTATCTTTTTTTGAAATGTCTTAAGAATTGATCATACTCAATGACACTGAAGGAGGATGGAGTATCAGGGAACAGCATGCAAAACTGCTGGATACTGAGCCAAAAAAAAAAAAATCATTGCAAGCCAGATAGGCACTGGCTGCATACCATGCCCTGCAGGTATCTGGACTCAGTAGAAATATTTAACTCAGAATATTTAACTCCATCTCTAGGTCATGGATCTGAAAACCTTAGGATCTTCAAATATCACTGAGGTCCCCAAATTTTACATCTTCTTAAATTAAGACCTTGTAAATGATGAACTGGGTTCTTGTGCTTCAGATTCAGAGACAGAGACAGGAAATGATGGGTTCAAATCTCTACTTAGCTTCCTCTTTACAAGAGAGGATAGTCAACTGACTTACTATTAGTAGGCCTCAGCTTTCTAACCAATAAACTGGCACACACACAAAAAATGATCTCCTAGGGTCGTGAAAATTAAAGGAAAGAATCCATACAGACTGCTTTGCATGGTGTCTGGATACTCAGACAAGAACTACTGCTTTAACAAGTCAAGGAGTGGGAGACATAGCACATAAGTGGTTTATTCCATAAAGAAAGAACTCACAATGTTTTCTTCATCATAAAACTGACATGCTTGGCAATATAGCAAACCATCACAAATTTTATTTCCAGTACATTTCTGCCCTTTCTTTGAATACTAAAATTCCTAACTTTATCTGTACTAATAAAAGGGTAATACGCTAATTAGACTAGATAAACCAGACGTCTTCTGGACGTCCTTCTGGGCAAAGCCACGGTGGCAGGGCCAAGGCAGAAGCAGTTAGGGGCAATCAGGCAGGCAGGCAGAGCAGTTAGGGGTGATCAGGCCAGCAGGGGAGAACAGTTAGGAGTGATTGGGCTGGTAGGGGAGAGTGGTTACGGGAAATCAGGCCGGCAGGGGAGAGCAGTTAGGGGCGATCAGGCTGGCAGGGGAGAGCGGTTAGGAGCCAGTGGTCTCGGATTGCCAAGGGATGTCTGACTGCCTGACTGAGGGATCAGGCCTAAACTGGCAGTCGGAAATCCCCCAAGGGGTCTCGGATTGGAGAGGGTGCAGGACGGGCTGAGAGACTCCCCCTCCTGTGCACAAATTTCATGCACCAGGCCTCAGTTTTTAAATAAAGACATTTCTACTGACCACAGGGACAGAAATTAAAATGCTAAGTATTGCAAACTAATTAAAATAAACTTTAAAAACACTCCAGCTACAGAATCATTGTTCTCCAAAGGTCACACAATATGTGAGACCTCTGCTTTAAAGAGAACATATGCTTAGAAAAGCTTAGCATCCACCTAGAAATTGAAAGACTCAAGAGATTCCAATCCTCCATTTTAATGCAATCGTAATTCTATTGGAAAGAAATTGTATTTGAAGAAGAATAAAAACCAGAATTATCCAAAACTGCCCATTCAAAGTGTGAAAATTTGTTATCTGAGGACATTTTTATAATTTCCCACTATGTGAAACTCCAAGAGTTACATAATATTAATGTAACCTACTTAAAATAAGTGGCTACCACAAGACCAGGAAAACCAGGCATTCCTGAGTTTCAATTCCTTCTACTGATTTGTACCCTGACCTTGAAAAGGCAGAGTAATTTCACCTCTACAAGATGCAGATGGGATAGCCACCTGCCTTAAAGCATTTTGAGAAAGACAAATAACCACCTAATAGATATTTGAAGATAAAAAGAGCTTTTAAAAGAGCAAAGTCACATTTAATTAAAATCCCCCAGATGAAGGAAAAACATCATCACGAATGAAGGCAACAGTAGGAAGAAGTAAGATGGAAACTAATTTGAACTATTTCAATATTTGGATTCCTCCCATCAACACAGCCACGAAAAGCTGGAGCCTAACTGTCCTCTAGATGTAAGCTTTTAAAGTTCCATTCATCCTCTTCCCAGATACTTGACCCTTTCCTTAGGTAGGTCTGAGTGTGCCATTTAAAACAAGTCTTGCAACATTTTTTAGAAACAAAGCAAAACGTTCTGTAAATAGATGAACTATTATCCTGAGTAAACATGCCAGCAGGATTTCAAATTAAAACCTTGGGGACTATAGGGGTAGAACAAAGTGTTCAAGAAGAAATGTGAAGAGAAAAAACGACAGTCAGGTCATAAGTCATGTGGTTCTCTGGCATGAGAATGACCCAAGCAAAGAAACTTAAGGTTTGTGAGCACAGTACAAGTTGCCACCTAATGTAAAGGCAGAACTGGCAGAGACTGCAAAGGAATGATTCCAGTTGAAATGAGTGTGAGGCACAGGGCAAAAGTGTACTATCAACTCACTTTCTTTCCCTCAAATAGGACTTAACAAGGTTATACCTGCAAAATGAATTTCTCTCATTCTTTACAACTTCCTTTAGGTAAGACATTACTGAATAACTCCAAAAGATGCATCCTGAGAAAGTCTCCTTATGCACTAAAAGGACTTCAAAGCTAAAAAAGGGCCCCCAGTTTATCTAACTTAGTAGTTCTTATCTTTTTGAGGGGCCAGGAACTTCCCAGGGAAGCAGATGAGCGCTAGGCAACTTTTCTCAGAAATTCACATAGTCGCCTCAGAGGTGTCATTTGGAGTTCCATTTTACAAAGGTCTGAAGTGGATGAATCCTAGATTAAGATTATTTGTCCAAGTCACACAGCTAGGTGACAGCAGTCTTGGTGACCAGGGTCAAGGCGCTTAGCCCCACTGTTCTTTAGGGCGAGGCGGTGATGATCTATGTTCATAAAACTCAAGTCACTCATGTTGCTGTTTGAATTAGTGAAATTAATGGATTTTAGTTTAAGGATGGGAAACACAGCTTTTCAAACGTGAAAAACAACAACATTATCAGTATTATGATCTAAGCCAGTGGTTCTCAACCTTCCTAATGCCACAACCCTTTAATACAGTTCTTCATATTGTGGTGATCCCCAACCATAAAAATATTTTCGTTGCTACGTCATAACTGTAATGTTTCTACTGTTATGAATCATAATGTAAATATCTGATATGCAGGATGTATTTAGGCGACCCCTGTGAAAGGGTCGTTTGACCCCCAAAGGGGTCGCGACCCACAGGTTGAGAACCGCTGAAAGCAGTACTGGTGCTTCTATGCAAATAACTACCACCTGTGATGCAGACATTCAGTTCCTCCACTCCATCTGCACAGGTTGAGAGTCAGCATTTTTGAGGTGGGGCCTGGCAGCTATACTTTTAATAAATACCCTACAAGATTGTATTGAGCTGTACTTTTAAGAGGTACCCTAACGCATGGTTCTCAAATGATATCCCACAAATACTAGTTTAAAGCAGTAGCTTTCAAACATTTTTCATATGTTTGATTCTTTTTTCTTATTTAGAAGCCCAGCTAACATGTAGATAACAGCAGAGTGGCAGGGTGGCTCTAGGAGCCCATTTGAGAACCACTGTTCTAGAATACCAGCCCTGGTAATGGGACCAGGAGCCCATCTTCAACAATTTGAGTCTAGGTTTCCTTATTTGTAAATAGTTTCTCTATAATGTCTCTAAATTCCCTTATACCTCTGGTATCCTATGATCTCACAAACACCATTACTATCACCACTAAGAGCTATTATTTAGCGGGCACTTGCTTTGTTCTTTGCACTATTCTATTCACTTATTTAATCCTTGCAATCCCTCTATGAGGTAAATGATTATTATGATTTTTAAATTGATTTTAGGGAGAGGAAGGAAGAAGGGGAGAGAGAGAGAAGCATGAATATGAGAAACATCGATCAGTTACTTTCCATACGTACCCCAAGTGGGATTGAACCTGCAACCTGGGTATGTGCCCTGACCCAGAATTGAACCTGTACAGGATGACACTCCAACAAACTGAGCCATACCAGCCAAGGTGTAAAGTATTGTTAATTGATTATACTGATGAGGAAACTGAGGCACAAAAAGGTTATGGGATAATAACTGGGGTAAATATTTTTTTAAATATATTTTATTGATTTTTTTACAGAGAGGAAGGGAGAGGGATAGAGAGTTAGAAACATCGATGAGAGAGAAACATCGATCAGCTGCCTCCTGCAGACCTTTTTGGGGATGTTCCTGCAACCGAGGTACATGCCCTTAACTGGAATCGAACCTGGGACCCTTCAGTCTGCAGGCCGACGCTCTATCTACTGAGCCAAACCAGTCAGGGCTGGGGTAAATATTTATATATGCATTTTCTTATTTAATCTAACCCACAAAATTGGTCCTAGGTCAAAGAACTGGTATTTAAAATTCAGGTTTGCTGGATTCCAAAATCCATTCTCCTAACCAATATATAGGGTGTCCCCCAAAAGTGTGTACACACTTTGAATAATTATAAAGGCAGAGTTAATTAAAATATATTTCATTTTCAAAATTGAGCTGTCAGCTGTTAAAGTGTGTATACATTTTTTGGGACATCCTGTGTTCACACAGGTTGGGTCCCATGTTATACCATGAAATCTTTTAAATGGCATCCATTTATGTGCCGTTTCTGTGATGTTAGTGATATGCATTCATATATTCATAGAGATGGTTTATCTCCCACTTTGATATCAGAAATTACTTTATACTTTTATGTTTTCTACTCTATGAAATACAGGCTGTGCATTATGGAGGTCTTTATTGAATTAGAAGTGATCTATATTTTTATTAACTTGATTTTTTTCAGTAATCTGAAATAAACTTACTAATTTCACTAGATCAGTAGTTCTCAACTTGTGGGTCGTGACCCCTTTGGTGGTCGAACAACCCTTTCACAGGGGTCGCCTAAGACCATCCTGCATATCAGATATTTACATTACAATTCATAACAGTAGCAACATTGCCGTTATGAAGTAGCAACGAAAATAATTTTATGGTTGGGACACAACATGAGGAACTGTATTTAAAGGGCCAGAAGGTTGAGAACCACTGCACTAGATCAACACTTGAAATTAAAAATTTCTCCATGAGTAAGTTGCTAGAAAGGAGATAACATCCTTTTCAGTTTAATGATTTCACAGTTGTCCTTGAGGGGAGAAATTATATTTTAATGTCAGTATTAATAACCATCCCTTTCTGGCACTTCTTTCTTTTTAGCGTCTAACCATTTTCCATTGTATCAACAGATAGGTAACAGATTGAAAACAAGCAAATGGTTAAAGATAAGAATGGGAAATCTTGGAAGGTCCTTGTAATGCCTGTGTATGCCATTGGAAAACACCGATGTGACATTTCACTGGAAGTGGTGGTCACTAAGCAGAATCCCCAAACACTTAGCAAAAAATAATGCCATGGTTGCCTCAACTCCCAGACTGGAGGGTCCCAGGTTTCGACTCCCCGTCAAGGGCATAGAGCCTGGGTTGCAGGTTCCGTCCCCTGCTCAGTCTGGACACATGGAGGAGGCGACTAATCGATGTGTCTCTCACATTGATGTTTTTTCTCTCTCCCCGCTTCTCTCCCTCCTCTCACCCCCTCTAAAAGTCAATGAAAAAAATATCTCGGGTAAGGATTAACACACACACACAAAAGCAAACAAACAAACAACTTGCACAGGTAATTTTTCTTAAATACCATGTTAATATTGGATATGCTTGGCCTGTGGTCAGATACACCATCATCTCCCAACTATGACTCATTGCCCACATATTTGAAACTTGCTCCCCAGGACCCCTGCAGATCGCCCCAGCTCATTCTCAGCTTCACAGCTCTACCAGCAGCCCCTTGAGCATGTACGGGAGACACATATTTATCGGACATCCATAAATCTACATAACAAAGATAAAACTAGCCATAATAAAAACTGAGATTACATAAAAGTTAAGATACTTTGGTCTTTAAAGTTTGACAGAACAGATCATCTAGAGCAGTGAACCTCTTTTCAGAAATGTCCTAAAAATGCGGATACCCGGAGCCCTCCCTCAGACCTACCGAATCGGTAGAACCCTGACACCTGCAACTTTAATAAGCACCACAGGTGACTGCAATTCTCACCTCAGTGGAGCACATCCTTGATTCTTTCATCAAACACACATTTAATGAGTGTCTTCTACTAAGACAAAATAAAAAAAAAAATACTCCACCCTTATCCCTACCACTATACTCAGTACCTAGCTGGGCATATGGTAGGAAAATGATGCATTGCTTTGGTCACCATCCCCTCAAATAACACATGTTACTACATCTTCAGGTACCGCATCAAGAATACTTTTAAACCTGTACCCTCTTATGTACAATATTAATCTTGGATATGCTCGGCCTGTCTTCATACGCTGTGTTTATGTGTGTGCCTGTGGGTATGGGTGTCTGCTCCTAATTCTGCACTGAGGCTAAGCTAGCGAGACTTTGACCAGAGCATTAAACTTCTGTTTCAATGAACCCAAAGTCATATAAACCAGGAAACGTATATCTAGAGTGGGAAAGATAGATATCTCCACAAATGTACTTTTCTCTCTTTTGTACATGTCACAACAACCCTCATTTCTTTTTTAGTCTCACATCATCTCTGTTCTCTAGACAACAAATAACTGTCCTCAGCTATTTTGAACCAAAAATTTATAAAAATGCCTCTCAAATGCTGTTCATCCCGAAATCACACTCCGAAACTCAAATGAGCAGGTACAATCTCCCCTAGATCGCCAGAGCTGGGAAAAATGCATTCCAGATGTGGTATGGATTTTAAGAGAGGATGGCATGAAGCGGCATTGCCTAACAGCAGGAGTGTGAAATGGCTTTTGCTGAGGGAAGAGTTCCACTGACAAATGTAGGAGATGAGTCTGGTCAACATCTGGACAACAAGCCACTCCTCCAAGTATGTTCACTGAGGGAGCAAACACCCCCCCGCATGGGACAGGGTCTCCCAGCTCTTGGAAAGGGGAGAATGGCCATCTCAGATCTCCTTTGGGTGGGCTTGGTAGAGAAAGGTAGGAAGGCATGTGGAGGGGAAATAAGACATGCTGAGGAACCCAGTAAAGAGCTAATGGGGATGTAGCCAGGGCTGGCACATCCGCACCCAGGAAGGGACCTCACTTCGCAGCTGGGGAATGAGATGAAAAGACCAGCAAAAAACCGAAGTCAATACAGCAGTGTGCCTTGGGCCCAGTTTATCAACAGATTCTCTGTGACCTTGAGTGTCTTCCCACCTGCTCTCCCTGTAAGCCCTTGAGATAACTTGATGATTTCCTTGTCTTAGAAAAATGCCTATTTGGAGCAAGGAAAAATTAAATCTTCTTCAAAAAGCACAAGAAAAAGGGTCACAGCTATTGAAAGCATTCTTTACTCACCAATTTTGTAACGTCTTTCACATCATCAGTGACACGGTTCGTGCAGATCCCTGTAGTTCTGACGAGAGGATTAAAGAGGAGCAGTTGAAGATAAATGCAAGTGATAATCCAAGTCTAAACAAAAAGAGAAAAACTGCTGGTGACCATCAGTTAACATCTGTAACCACTTATACTATTAACATCTTACCCCTTAATGTGGAAAAATGCACTCTGCTGATTTTTTAAATACTTTCGGCTTAAATACTACAATTAAGCACTGATCTTTCAAACTATGCTGACTGAAGTTTTCAAAAATTCTCAGTTAAATGTGGTTTGGATTTTTCATTTCCATGACAATATTTTTAACTTTTGTCAAAAGCTTTCTACAGCCTATTTCTAGTGGCAATTAGGAATAACTTGTAGCAACACGTAAAGGATTTATCACTAGGTGTTCTCTAAAAACCAGGGAATGCATTAAATTCATACCTTAAGGCACCAAATGAAACTTTCTGTACTTTAAAGGTGGACTGTTTGGCAGGTAGCAGCATAACCCTGAGCCGTGTTTTAATCCAATAGTCCACAATAATACTCCAAGTTTGGATCTAGAATAAAATTTAACCTAATTTATGAGACATCAAAAGAAACATAGTTTTGAATAATACCTTTTAAGCTATTTAATAAGGAAGACTATTTCCCTAGTCAATAAGAAGACATTCTTCAACCCCAGCAGCAAGCAATCACACACGCCTCTCTCTTTGAAAATAACACTTCAAACCATACATTGCAGTTACTTTTACACATGACTTATTATTTACTTATTACACTATATTTTAAGTTTCTAAGAAATTGGGCATCTGTATGTGGTTTTTTTTTTCAGTACCTTTACAACATAAGACACAGCACCTTGCATGTAAAATATTCTTAATACATATTTTGTTGGGTGAATCAGTGACCAAGGTAAAAATCGTCTACTGCTTCAAACTGAATACTTATTTATTGAACACGTATTCTGAGACAGGGACTGTACCAGTCACTAGAGAAATAAAGGTGACAGACATGCCCTTGAAACTCAGAGGCTTTGGGAACACAAAGGAGGAAACAATTAATCCATCAATTTTAAGGGGAGAACCTGTACAGGGAGACAGCGCCAAGAAAAGCCAGAAAGAAAATATAACTCTGGCTGGATTCTGGAGGACCAGGAGGAGTTTGACAAGGAAGGGAGGATAAGTCCAGGAAAAATAAACAACATGAGCAAAGGCATGGAGATGTGAAGATATGATGTCTTAAATTACACAGAAACCCATCTGCACATGGCTAGAAATCCTTCCTATTTTATGTAGCTAGCCAGGTGTTAAAAGGAACTAGATTGTTATTTTTAATTAACGTCTGCAAGCTAACTAGATATTACATTATTACACTGGACCAAATGATGATTATCATTACTAAAATTTCTAAGAGTGCAATGCTACCTACATAAATAATAATGGCTTGTAAACAAAATTAAAATGCTTTTATTGTTTTATTATTGTGATCTTTTAGCAGTAATCCTACTTAATTTTGTTTAAGGCCATTTTAAAGCAATATGGAGTCACACTCTTCATAGCACCATCTCCTTTTGGAACAAAATGAAGAGTAAGTTGTATAAGTGATTTCTGTTTGGGGGAGTCTACTACTGGGCAATGCCAACATATAAAATCTCTTCTAATAACTTAATCTTTCTTCATATATGTAAGTATAATTGGTGAAACTCAAGCTTTCTTTTACATTATAATTGCCAAGACCTAACCCTTCATATATATATATATAAAATATTTCTCCATGACTCTCATCTATGATATGACTGGGGAACCCCCCCCCAAAGGGTCTCTGTAAATGGCCAATCTCACTAATGATCATATTCATCACTAATGATCATATTCATATTCTAGGCCCTAAGAAATAAAATTCTGTTACTCTGTTTCTTCTCTTCACCATGCCCTATTCCTGGCATTGAAGAAACACTAAAAAACATTTGTTTGTTCACTTACTTATTCAGAAAATATTTACTGAGCACCTAGTGGGTGCCAGACACTGTTCTAGATACTTGGGACACATTAGTAAAATATGGGGGAGGGGGGAAAAAATCCCTGCCCTCATGAGGCTTATCTTCTAGTGAGAGAAGGCAGACCAGAACCAAAAAATATAAGTAACTAGATTATACAGAATGTCAAAAGGTGTTTCATGCCATGGAAAAATAAAAATTAGATCAAGGTAAAGAAAATTGGGATTAAAATGCCTACTCTGCTCTACTGGCTTTAGCAGTCTTAGGTTCAAGTTGACCATCACACTCACAAGGCATCAGAGGCTTCCCTCAGCCCCAAGCTTTAAAAGGACGCAGGACAGGCAACAAGAGCATGCCCAGCACCAGCAGAGCCCAGTCTCAGGACCCCGGCAGGCAGTCTCTAATGTCCGCATAGCACTATACTTGGGCCGTGGATGGCAGCGACAGATGATTTCGGGTGGGCAGGGCCACTTTGGGGGCTTATACCTTGCTAGCTGAGCAGCCCCACGAGGGGCATGTGATGAATTTCCAGTCATTCTCCATCACAGCTACCTCCCACTAGGACAGGGGTCCTCAAACTTTTTAAACAGGGGGCCAGTTCACTGTCCCTCAGACCGTTGGAGGGCCGGACTAAAGTTTTAAAAAAAACAACTATGAACAAATTCTTATGCACACTGCACATATCTTATTTTAAAGTAAAAAAACAAAACGGGAACAAATACAATATTTGTATTTGCATGTGGCCCGCGGGCCGTAGTTTGAGGACCCCTGCACTAGTACATCTCCACAATAAAGCACATACAGGTGCTTGTTCTACTAGAAATGCCAGCAGGATTCTCCTGAAGCACAGCCATACTCCTAGGCACTGCTTGAGTTCTTGTTGTAAGGAGGATGATAGAGAGGGTCAAATCCCCAAGCACCCCTGAGTCTAGAGAAAAGGCCCCATTTCTTTCCAGGACTCAGAAGGTGGGGATACGGCTTGTAATTGTAAGCAGGATGATACCTGGTGTGCCTCACTGAGAAGGCTCTGTTTTATCACAGCTTGGATGCAGCCGTGAGAGTGGCCCAGAAGAGTGCTGCAGAGAGGAAAGTGGTGCGAAGGCCCCAAGGTCTATCAGAGGTGCCTGCTGTGTTTCAGGAGCAGCAACAGTAAACGGGGGCAGAAGATACTGTCAGAGAGAACGAAGAGGCCAGATCCTGTAGCGTCTGGTACCCCACTGTGTCCACTTCTGTCATACCTCCGACCCTCCGGTCATGTGTAAGCCTCTGTGCAAACAAAACGTAACGCTCTCATATGTACATCATGTGCATATTTATGTATATGTATATATGTACGTAAATATACCTATGTAAAAAAGACTGTTGGGCAGTTTCTGACAAAACTAAACATGTTTGTGCCATACGATCCAGCAGTCACACTCCTTGGTATCTACCCCAAGATGCTGAACATTTGTGTCCACACAAAAACCTGCACGCTGATTTTGTAGCAGCTTATTCATAGTTGCTAAAACCTGAAAGCAGCCATGATGCCCGTCAGTAGGTGAATGGCTAAATAAACCTTTTAGGTGGAGTACATCCAGACAAGGAATTACTATTCAGTGATAAAACAAGAAGAGCTATCAAGACATGAAAGACATGAAGTAACCTTACACACATATTACTCCGTGAAATATGCCACATACTTGTGATTCCAACGACAATGACTTTATGGAAAAGGCAGAATTATGGAAAGCATAAAAAGATCAGAGGTTGGCAGGGTGTGGAGGGGGGAGTGATGAATGGGCAGAACACAGAGAACTTTAGGGTAGTAAAAATGCTCTGTAATAGTAGATACATGTCATTACACATTTGTCAAAATCACAGAATGTTCACCAAGAGTGAACACTAACATAAACTAACTTTGGGTGACTAAGATGGGTCCATGTAGGCTCATCAATTGTAACAAATGTACCCCTTGGTGGGGGACTATTGCTTAAAGGGGACGCTGTGAATGTGTGGGGACAGCGGGCACATAGGAAATGTCTCTACCTTCCTCCCAATTTTGCTGTGAACCTAAAACTACTCTAAAAAAATTAAGTCTTAAAAAAAAAGATTACTTTGATTACTGTGGTGAGAGCCTTTAGGTCAGTGGTTCTCAACCTGTGGGTCGTGACCGCTTTGGGGTCGAATGACCCTTTCACAGGGGTCGCCTAAGACCATCCTGCATATCAGATATTTACATTATGATTCATAACAGTAGCAACGTTACAGTTATGAAGTAGCAATGAAAATAATTTTATGGTTGGGTCACAACATGAGGAACTGTATTTAAAGGGCCAGAAGGTTGAGAACCACTGCTTTAAGTTAACAAAGTAGAAACAAGTTAGGGGTTATTGTTCTAATCCAGCAATTTTCAACCCTTTTCATCTCATGGCACACATAACTAATTACTAAAATTCTGCAGCACACCAAAAAAAAAATCTATATATTTTTGCCAATCTGACAAAAATTAGGTATAATTTTGTTTTGTTCACACCAGACAGCTATTGTTGTGTTCGTTGTTTTTTTTTGTTTTGTTTTGTTTTGTTTTGACAATTTAAGGGAAAAGAGGTCAGTACTCCTGATTAAATAGTCAGGTATTACATGCTTTAAAAATTCTTGAGGTGTACCATTAAAAATCACCGATCTCATCCAAGCAAGAAAGGATTGCTCGTTGACCAGAAGTGGTTAGATTCTGGATGTCTCATCAAGGCTGAGCCAATAGGATTTCCCGACAGATGGAATATGATTTGACAGAGTCAAAGATGACTCCAATGACTGGCCTGAACAACTGAAAAGGTTGTATTTCCATCAGCTGATCTGGAAAGTTTGAGGATAGAGAAGTTTGGAGGGCAGATCAGAAGCTGAGTTTTGGGTGTCTAAGTTTGAAATGTCTTTGAGATATCCTACTGATGTTACTTGTGGGGAGCTGGCACGGCCATGGCACACTCAGCCCCAGGGCGCCTTATGTGCCATGCCAGCTCAGCCTGGTTCAGTGACCCTGAGTGGGGGGGGGGGGTAAAAGGCTTAGAAAAGACAGACATGAGAACGAAAGCTGGGTCTCGGTGGGACGCTGCCCCTCTGATGGACAGCGCCAGCGCCCACAAGCCGTGTCTTTATAGCAGATGCCAAGAGGCAAAGTAGGGGTGTGATCAAGATGTTTACAACATTCTCGTGGGTTTCAACCCTACTCAACTACATGCACCTGAACTCTATCACACAGGCACATGGGGCCATGTGTTCAGACCACAGGTTCAAGCTTACAGCTATAGCTGTTGGCTAATTGTGCTGGGAAGGCTCTGCCCTCCAAGCTGGGACATGCACATGGCAACAAGAGGACTGTGCCCTCTCCTCAGTCCAAGGCTTGAACCTGTCTAAAACACTGTAACCGTGCCCCATAGTTACTGGATCAGGAGGAGGGAAGTTTGGGCTGGGTATATCAATATGATAGCCTTTGATATAGAAATGGAATTTTAAGCAAAAGAGTAGATGAGATCATCAAGGATTGAGTACAAATAGAAAAAAGAACTAAGGACAGAGTTCTAAGTGCTCTATCCTTAAGAGGTCTGGCGAAAGACTGAGAACTCACAAAGTAGCCTGACAAAGAAACCAAAAAGTAGGAGGAGGCCAAGTGGGGAAAAAATAAAGTACCGAAAGCCAAACTGTCAAACTATGTTAAATACAACAGGTCAATTAAGATGAGGGCTGAGAACTGGCCACTTGGATTTAGCAGAATAGACATCATTGGTGACATTAACAAGAACATTTTTATTGAAGTAGTTATGGGAAAAAGCCAGTCTGGAGTGGATTTAAGAGAACACGAGAGGAGAGTAATCGCATGCAGTGAATATAGACAGAAAGGGTGTCCTTCAAAGGAGATCAAACAAACAAAAACAAAGTGGGGTGACAGTTGGCAAGAAATACCAGGATGTCAGTATGTCTATGGGGATGACCCCAGAGGAGGGTGCGATTGGCAGTGCAGGTCAGAGTGGGGGACTGGCTGAGCAGTGTCCTTAGGAAGGCAAGAAGGGGCAAGATCTAGGCCTCAAGGAGAGGGCAGCTTCAGTATTGTTTTTTTGTAGCAGTTACATACACACATCTGTAAAGATAGGATTTAGCTCACTGTATACAAAGTACATTGTAACTTCATACACTCAGATATCCCAGACAAACCTATATTTCTTGAAGCACTTTATTTTAAAGCTATTAACTAAACTCATATTGTAATTTAATTCTGTATATACTTTGCTACCAAAAAGAAATATTCACCTTTTGTAAAATTCAATAACTCACTCTGGCATAAGTAAACATGAGGAAGGAGGAGCAGTGAAGGCAGAAATATATGGAGAGCTCTGCAGAGCCGTAGTAACTTACTTTTTTTGTCAGAATTCCTGGGAGAGGGCTAACATGTGGAGCTTACTTCTTTATATGGAGAAGTAATTTTTCAGTACTACTTATTCTATACAGAGATCTTTCTAATATATAGTACAAACACTTCCCTGATTTCTTAAACAGTGGGTAGAAATATTAAACTTTGCTTTTCTTCGATGAGTCAAGTTCATCATATAAAGGGAAGGCTAAGTGAAATAAGCCAGACACAGAAAGACAAATATCACATGATCTCACTAATATGTGGAACCTGAAAAAAAAAAAGTTGAATTCACAGTAACAGATAGCAGAATAGAACAGTGGTTACCAGAGGCTGGGGGGTGTGAGGAAAAGGAAAATATTGATCAAAGGGTACAAACTTTCCATTATAAGATGAGTAAGTTCTAGAGACTAATGTATAGCATGGTGACTGTAATTAGTAAGACTTTACTGTTTAGCTGAAATTCACTGAGCGTAGATCTCAGATGTACTCAGTAGCTCTGTGAGGTAATGGATACAATATGCTAATTAAATTGGGGTAATCGTTTCACAATGAAGCATATATTAAAACATTATACTGTACACCTTAAATATATATAATTTCTATTTGTCAATCATACCTCCATAAAGCTGGGCGGGGAGCACTGCCATTACAAAGTTGTGCCTGTCATCCTCCAAGTGGCTCTCAAAGACTGTGCTTGTTTAAGTGACTGTTTTTAAATTTTTATTTTAGTTTCTGTCAACTTGTTTCTCAGTTTACCTGTTAACAATGCCTATTTCTAGCCGACAGTCTTGATGGCAAACACAGCACATGGCCCATGTAAGGTGGGTGTTTTATGGTAGGCGAAATAAGGGCAAAATGATGGTCCCGTCCTAATTCTGGGAATTTATGAATACACTAGAGGCCTGGTGCATGAAAATTCATGCACTTGGGGGAGGGGGGCCCCTCAGCCCAGCCTGTGCCCTCTCACAGTCCAGGGCCCCTTGGGGGATGTCCACCTGCCAGCTTAGGCCCACTTCCCAGGGGATCGGGCCTAAGCTGGCAGTCAGACATCGCTCTGGAACCCTGGGAGCTCTTGGGGGATGTCTAACTAATGGCTTAGGTCCACTTCCCATGGGGAGCAGTCAGACATCCTTAGCACTGCTACGGAGGTGGAAGAGGCTCCCGCCACCACCGCTGTGCTGACCAGCCATGAGCCGGCTCTGGCTGATCAGCACTCCCCCTGTGGAAGCGCACTGACCACCAGAGGCAACTCCTGCATTGAGGTCTGCCCCCTGGTGATCAGTGCATGTCATAGCTACCAGTCATTCCTGGTTGTCCCGCTGTTAAGGTCAATTTGTGTATTACCCTTTTATTATATAGGATGGCCTTATATGGCAAAATGGACTTTGCAGATGAGATTAAATTAAGGATCTTGAGATAAAGAAATTATCCTCAGTTCTCTAAGCCCAATCGAATCAGCCAGGTCCTTACAGACACAGAACCTTTCTCAGCTCTGGTCAGAGAGCAGCAGTGCCAGAAGAAGGGTCAGGAAGATGTGACATAAGGACTTGACGTTGCTGGCACTGAGCAGAAAGGACGGGGCCAGGAGCCCAGGAATGCAAGCAGCTTCTAGAATAGCGGTTCTCAACCTGTGGGTCGCGACCCCTTTAGCAGTCAAACGACCCTTTCACAGGGGTCGCCTAAGACCATCCGGCATATCAGATATTTACATTCCTATTCATAACAGTAGCAACATTACAGTTATGAAGTAGCAACGAAAATAATTTTATGGTTGGGTCCTCACAACATGAGGAACTGTATTTAAAGGGCCAGAAGGTTGAGAACCATGTTCTAGAACAGGGGTGGGCAAACTTTTTGACTCGAGGGCCACAATGGGTTCTTAAACTGGACCGGAGGGCCGGAACAAAAGCATGGATGGAGTGTTTGTGTGAACTAATATAAATTCAAAGTAAACATCATTACATAAAAGGGTACCGTCTTTTTTTTTCAATAGTTTTATTCATTTCAAACGGGCCGTAGTTTGCCCACGGCTGTTCTAGAAGCTGAAAAGGGGCAAGGAACCGGTCTCCCTAAGAGCCTTCAGCAAGGAACACAGTCCCACCGACACCTCATTTTGGCTCAGTAAGCCCCACTTTGGACTTCCAAATCTCTAAAACTGTAATATAATAAATTTGTATTATTTTAAGTCACTAACTATGCGATGGTTTGTTATAGCAGCAATAGGAAAATAAGTCAGAGCTCAATAAACTTATTTTCTGAATGAATTAACGAATGAGCGGAGTAGTTGCCCAATGTCCGAGCTGTTCCTCGTAAGAAAAATAAACTGCCCCTGTCAGTGTTCCGGGTCTCCCATCCCTGCTTTAAGCAAAGCAGCTCAGCCTTTTTTCTGTTTTATTTGTTCATGCTTCTGGGTAACATTTTGTTTGAACAAAGGTTTCCAAGGGCAAGAAAGGAAAGAAAAAAACGCACAACCACAGGCTTTTGAAAACCAGTGGTGTGATGGGAGAGTACAGAACATGTATCCAGGAAAACCTCTGAATCCCTTATCGTGGGACCTCAAACAAGCCAGTTAATCCCTCTGAGTAGCTGTTTATCAGTCTCTCCAATGAGAATAAGGGTAACTTCCCCCTCACCCACCTCATGGCGTGCTGATGGGAATCCAATCAAAACTTTTCAGACTACAGGTGCTGTGCAATTATTTGTTCTGTGGTTTCTGGGTTTGGGAGTGCTAGGAAACCAGGGAAACCAGTGCTTCAAAACCATTGGAATGGAACTGTCAGAGACAGGACTTGGTAAGGCAATCCATGAACAAAGAGTGTGACCTTCACTGCAGGGCGTTTTGACTCTCATTTTGGGTTCAGATGCATTTTTTTTCAATTTATTTCTTGGTGCTGTGGGTAGAGTAGCTTCAGTTAACAGACTACTGATTCCCAATTAAGCGAGGTGTCCCAATATATCAGAAAAAGTATTTATCTCTTTTTTCTTTCTCTTCCTCTTTCTCTAAGTCCTGGAAACTCCAACAAGGCATACAGGTGTCTAAACATGTGGGCGTGTGCGCACACACATCCTTGGAGATAGCAGGATGAAACTAAATGTCCCTGGGTTTGTGACTTCTCTCAAATGTATCTTTTCAGTTTGCGTAATCATCTCACTGTGGTTTTTTTTCCGTAACAGTCTCTGCTTCTGCACATTAATTTTTCTTTGGCTACTTTGTTTTAGCGTCGTGCAACTTTTCTCTCTGGGTCACGCTCATTGTGTGATAACCTTTCATTTCATGATAACCTTTCGTTACACAGACATAGTAAACTAATCTTATTGTCGACAGTTCTAGATTTTATTTTTATTTAGAGACATCTGTTAAGTGTCCTCCCATATACTCCCCATGGCACACAAAATTCCAATAACCTAATCATTGCTAAAATTTGCCTTCAAATTATTTACAGGATGAAAAAATCTAATGAGACATCTGTATGCACTGTTAGGACTGCAACAGAAACAGTCCTGGAGAAGGGAAGTAATAGTGACTAAAATTCATACTCGATTGTGAATGACAGATATAGCAGGCCTTCTGGGGGGAGCAGGTTTTAACACTGGCAGATCATACTGGAAAGGTACTTTAAAGGGGCCTTGGGGAAAAGTTACAGGAAGATGAGGCTGGAGACCCTGAAGGCAAAGGTCTTACCTAAATCTCATTTTTGTGGAGAATCAATCTCATCAGACCCCAGTGGACTATTCACTCAATTATCGCTTCTTCCTGAACCTAAGTGCCTTCCTTACAGTAAAAAGCCGCCTGCCAGGAAAAGGAGCTGCAGTGTCCCTAAAGCCAACTCTTCACTTGACCTGAACATGTGTTAGAGCACAGAAGTGACTTTGCAGACTTCTTTCCTCTGGTAGAAATGAACATGTGTGCAGCCCAAGAACACTGGGGGAACACATGCTGTTCAAGAAACCAGAAGATTCCAATCGTCTAAACTTGGAAAAAACCCAGACTTTTCTATAAGTGCGAGAAGCGGTTTTCAAATATGCACGGCGAGCGTCCACGTTGCAGCCTCCTCCAAGTCAGAACGGTAGTGAGTGGTCCGTGTGCTCGTTTTCTGTACGCGCAGACCTACAAAATGGTATTAAGACTGCGCCGAACAAAACAGCAGCTGCTGCCAAAAACAACATCCATCTTCTCTTTAATCTCAAATGCCAGCTAGCGAAGCAGGCAGTTGCCTTGCAGCCCAAAGTGCTTTGGAGGAGAGCCAACTGGCGCGGCTGCCCAGAGCCAGGAAAGCAAGTTACAGAGACACAGGTAGAGTCATCAGTCCCGAGTTCAGGTCTTCTGAGTTCACATGAACCAGATCCTTCAAAAGTGATCTTGAGGGAAACCCACATCAGATGCCTGTTCAGTGAATGACCGCCAATCCCCTATGACCTTGTCCCTCAGGTTTTTTTATTGTTTGTAAACTTGCCATTAAACACGCAGAGAAAATACCTACTCATCCCACACAGATTCTCCCCTCCTGACTGTCCAGTAATCTCAAAGGGGCGAAGGCACACTTAGCAGCCTTATTTCTTTTTTAAACTTCACTGCTATCAGGAAAGCTGATGCCGACAGTAGAGCTAAGTGAAAATTCAAACCAGCTGGAAATCCAAATTGGCACACAAAAATCTTGTGAACATACTCTTCACTCTCTTTTCCATGTAGGTCATTTTGTAAGGAAGTTAAATAAAAATATTTTAAAATATTGGTAATCACTAAAATATGTGGTGCGTATGCCCTATGACAAGAACAAAGCATCCTAGAAAGGAATTGCTTAACATAAAAAGGCAGACAGACGGTGGCTTTAATGTGAAAGAAGAATGTAAGGATTTCAAGGTATCTCATCTACGGGAAAATCACTCGATGATAGTCAGTACTCGCTCTAAATGTAAATGGTATTCAAGTGCAAATCACTTGCATATATTGATTCCTACTAAGGGCCATGCATAGGATGAGCAGTTTGCTGATATTATTTCATATAGCCTCCCACCGACCATGTGGAGGTTATGATCCTATTTTGCTGGTGAGTAAAATAGGATTCAATGAGATTGAATAACTTGCTCATGCCACTCTGCTAGTAAATCCCCAAACTGAGTTTAAAGGAAGACCTACACAGCACTGGAAATAAAACTGCCGGGCCAGTCAGACATAAAGCTGATTTCATCTACATTTAATGAACTATTTAGTTTTATTTAAAATGCGTATGCCTTGGAAGGCACATAGGCCCCTTAATCTACATCAGTTTCTAATTGAAACCGCAGTGCCAAGTTACTACTAGGCTGGGTAAACAAGTAAATCAAGTTACACTTTGCTGTAGCTTAAAGAAAATCACATAGTTAGAAGGAGGGGAGAAACCCAAGAAATAAAGTGATAAGTTGTTCCTGCTGATAAATACAAAATCAAGTGCTTTCAGACGGTTAAGAAGAGCTACTTATTCATTCAACAAACTTGTCTAAGTACCTGATAAATACATAAGATAAAGACATACAAGATATGGACTTTGGCCTCTGAAAGTTCAAACTACTAGGGACCCACAGCAGGGCCATAGACTGAGAGGGGAAGGGCCCAGGAGGGACAGATAAACCTGACTTTGGGGGCTGGGGATGGAAATTGAGGGAGGGTCTCAGTGACAGCTCCTGGGAGGAGGTGACACATTCTTCAAAGGGAAGTAGGAAGTAGCCAGGTAGATCAAAGGCAGCTGGGTGAAGACCCCTGACAGAGAAGTAGCAGGGGCCCAGAGAAGTGAAGGTCCATTTTCACAGAACTTCAGGTGTATGATACTATTGAAAAATAAGTTTCAACGTATAAGCAACAATAGAAGAGGCTAGGGAAATGTGCAGAGGCCCTCCCAATTTTGCTAACTGAGTTGTTTTTTCTAACTTAAAGGCACTGCTCAGGAGCTCTTGAAGGACTTTAAGCAGGGGAGTGTCAGAATCTGATTTATTGCCTGGCCTGCGTGGCTCAGTGGTTGGGCATCCACCGATGGACCAGGAGGTCATGGTTCAATTCCTGGTCAGGGCACATGCCGGGTTTTGGGCTCGATCCCCAGTGTGGGAGGCAGCTGATCAATGATTCTCTCTTATCACTGATGTTTCTATCTCTCCATACCTCTCTGAAGTCAATAAAAATATATATATTTTTAAAAATCTGATTTATTTTTGAAAGGCTTATCAGACATCAGAATAAAGAATAGCCTGGGGAAGGCAACAAGCCTGAGGGACAGGAGGCCAGTTAGCAGGTCGCTGGAGTCATCCAGAGTTGAAGTGAGGGGAGCCCCAACTATGCGAGTGGCCATGGGAATAGAGAGAGACAAGTTCAATAGGATATGGAAGTGGAATGGAAGGGACTTGGTGGCTTACAGGAAGTGAGGAGAGGAGTCTCAAATGACTTCCAGGTACCAGTTTGGGTGTCACGAAAAAGTGGTGCTTTTCACTGAGCCAGGATATTCAGGAGGCGAGGTGGCTGCTGGCAACTGCAAGTTTATCACCAAAACCCCTGAGGAATAGCGCTGTACTGGTATAAGGAGAAAGAACTACCTGCACAGGAGATGAGAGGGTGAGAAGCAAATACACGAGAGACAGATCGGTTGACTGTGGGGCACTGTGGCCAATGGAAAAGAATGTACAAAACAGAGAACGGTCAATAAGGCAAGCACTACAAGAGGTCCACCTGGTGGTTGCTGAGGGGTACCTGGTGGAGTTGACCTTGATGAAGACAGTTTCCGAATTGAGTCAGACCGTAGCGGATGGACCACAGGGATAAATGAGTGTGGGGAATTTCAAGGGTATACCACAACAGCTTGCCTAGAAAGTGAGGAAGACAGCGGGTAATATCTGGAAGGGCTAGAAAGTTAACTTCAGTCTGTAGAAGGGAAGACAGCTCTAAAAGGGTGGGGCTGAAAAGATCAACTAAGCCTTCCTCTTCCTTACAGGGTCTTTCAGGAGGAGCACCGCCGCTGTGGTAAATGACAGCCAGGTGAGCTCAGAGGCTTTGCCACTGCATGACAATCCCTACGAATGACTTCTAGCTCAGACTAGAATCTAGGGCAGGGGTGGGCAAACTTTTCGACTCGAGGGCCACAATGGGTTCTTAAACTGGACCGGAGGGCCGGAACAAAAGCATGGATGGAATGTTTGTGTGAACTAATATAAATTCAAAGTAAACATCATTACATAAAAGGGTATGGTCTTTTTTTTTTTTTTTCAATAGTTTTATTCATTTCAAACGGGCCGGATCCGGCCCGCGGGCCGTAGTTTGCCCACGGCTGACCTAGATGAACATATCCATTGCCAATTATTTTCACTATATGAATATATTTTTAAAGAAATAAGAGAGACAGACCCCCAGCATTGGCCAAGGTATAGGAAGATAGCAAAAAAATAAAAAATTCATGACAGTTCTTGAATCCGCATACCAACTTTCAGCACTCCATGGGCACCTGTTCTTGCTGGATGGCATTGTTCACTGTCATGTCAAATAATTGCATTGAACCACCATGATAAGCTTTCCAAAAACAGCTACAAAAACAAACCGTAATTCACACTCTCCCAAGTATGTGACTCACTTCTGAAACTGTAATCTCAGGAAAATAAAAAACCCTGCAATTCTTCAAAATCTGTAGAATCTTTTGATCTCCAAACAATTGAGAGCTAAAAAATAAGTGCAGAGCTTCAGTTGCTATCTGATCCCAGGTGCTGAATGTGGACTGAATGCCTGAACTCTCTCGAACTTCTCATGCATTTTCCCTACAGTTGAAATTAAATGGGTTCAGAGGTCTTGTCAGATCAGCTACTGGGAGTCTGACAAGTTTGGTCTCATAGGGCCGTTAAATTCAAAGAAAACACTGTCAGGAAGCAGCTCAGGAAATCGCCACTAAAGTGTTTTTCCCCACCTGGGTTTCTGACTCCATTAAATAAATGAGATCCTTGTACTCTGCTTTAACTCCCTCTAAACAGCATGAAAACCAATGGGGCTAAAGGCCCTGAGTTCAAAAACACCCACAGTCTTGATCATTTTCTTTATGACATCAGATGACCGACCAGCCCAATCTGCGAAGGTCCCGGCATGAGTCTCCCCAATTACACAATGTATGCTGGATGCACCAATTGCCTTTGGATGAACTGAATAAAATGTTGAAATGTCCCCCCTTTCATGGACAAGGGTTTAGATCAAAGTGCTATTATTAGGGTATTTACTTAGGATGCAGATTCCTGGGCGTAGTGAGGTATCCAAATTTCTGAAGGCGTATCTCAGGAATGTGCACTTTTTAAAAAAAATATATATATATTTCTTTATTGGTTTCAGAGAGGAAGGGAGGAGAGAGAGATAGAAACATCAATGATGAGAAAGAATCATTGACTGTCTGCCTCCTGCATGCACCCCACTGGAGATTGAGCCCTTGGCCGGAATCAAACCTGGGACCCTTCAGTCCGCAGGCTGACGCTCTATCCACTGAGCCAAGCCTGCTATGGCAGGAATGTGCACTTTTAACTAGCCCTTCATGTAATTCTTGGGTACTCTCTCAGGTCTGAGTCAGGCTGTTTAGGCTGTACTTGTTCATGGGTGCTATATCATTACGAAAAACAAACAGAAAGGTCTCAAAGGCATATATACAAGGTGGCACTCGGTTCAAGGGCTACATAGCGGATGCTCCCGATTTAGAGTAATCTCAAAAAGAAAAGTTAAATGTAGCGAGTGTGGTGGGTACTGTGGATCGGTTCTCTCAAGTCCCATTCCAGCTCCCTCCTAGCATATCCTTCTCATTGTAGTGGCTGCAAAACTGAAATCTGTATTTCTTGGACTCCTCTGCATCTAGTACACCTGCAGATGAGTTTAGGTTTTGACCATCAGGCACCACACTGCAGGGTTTGATATGGGAAGAAAATCCTTGACATGAGAAGTTGGAGGCTAGACATGCACTTTGTTGGCTTGAGTGGTGTTGGGGCAACTAGACTATACAACCTGCAGCAGTAACAGCTTCCTGCATTGGCTGTAGCAGGTACACAGACAGCAGTGGACTTAACTGGGTTCTCGGTGCTGCAGTGTTCTGCTAGCATACGCTTCTAGGCCTGCCGGTGATTTTATAAGCCACCAAATACATTTCAATACATCTCTTCTTTACTAACTAGAGTGGATTATACTATCTGCAACTAAACCTTATGCAATACTAGGAGTAAAGACCCAAGTTATTAAGCATTTATGTCTCATAAAGGCTGGTCTAGATATTCCTTGGGAATTTTCCATTAGTATTTCAAAATTCAAATTATAAAATAAGAATCATATAAAAATTTTTATGAAGAGCCATTTTTAATTGGCAATCCATAAGAATGTTAATGCAATTCTACCACTTGAAGCAACACAAAACAATTTACCTCTGATACGCCCAGGACATGTTCCTCTGTATATCTGTCTGCCACCTGAAGCACAGTAAATTGCAAGTTCATTGCTTATGAAAGAGGTGATGCTTAGAATAGAACAACATCAGCAAAAGTGAGACCTAGATGCAAATCATGGTTCCATAACTTACATGCTGTTACCTAAACAGATTATGGAAACTCTCAGTTTTCCTGGGGTGATCACATTTCTTTGACTTTTTTTTATAGATTAAATAAGACAGTTATGTAAAGCACCCACAACAGGAATGGCACAATGCAGATCATGACATAACTTGTTAATGCTATAGTTATTATTTTATCATTCTTACTAATGCTTTCAATGTTGGCTTCAGAATTAAAGCTATACTAACAGTGAATGTCCCAATCCCACTTATGCTCTGCCTCCCCATAGATTAAAGATCAGCACAGGAAAGTTGATAAAAAGAGGTTGTGAAACTGCCCCCTGCTCTTGGATTGGATCAACTCCCCCAAAGCAGGCAGGCTCCTCTCCACCTGGTGCAAAAGTGAGGCCCAATTGTTTGGGCAATGGGTGAATGTTAACCTAAACTGCAGAGTTTCAAAAGTCAACTTTAGCTTCAGCAGGAATCCAAGACAGTTTTAGAAAACAGCGTGTTTAACCCATGCATGGGGGAAAAAGAGCAGTAGAGAGTGGGGGTTGGGCGGCAGTGATTCTAGAATTAGGCTGCCAATTTTTTAATCTCTCTTCTGCCAATGACTAGCCTTGTGGCCTTTGCAAAATTAGTTCATTGTCCTGTGCTTTAGTTGGCCCACCTGTAGCATGTGCACAATACAGAACCCACCTCACAGCCTTGTTGAGGATTAAATGGAGTTATGTGTGTTAAAGCACTTAGTATAGTACCTGAAAATAGCACACCTTCATAGATGGCCACTGTAGTTATCATCACTGATGTCTTTTCAACCATATCTGGAACAGTCATCCCCAGAAATGTCATTTCCAGACTGGAAGCACGGTGGTTCAAGCCAAAACTCAGGGCACCATCCTTGATTCTCTCCATTACTCTGTTTCTACATGCAGTCTGTCAAGTCCTATCAGTTCTATCAGTAAAATGTACCCTGAAACATTCCCTTCTCTCCATCACTCCTGCCTGGAAGACTGAAAGCACCCTCTAAATAGCCTCCTTTGCTTGTATACTTTTACTTACAATAGTGTGGTCTTCTGGGAATATAAAACATCGCTGTCTGCTTAAAATCTCTGAATGCCTTTCCATTACATTTACAATCAAGAGTGAACTCCTGACAAGGCCTACAAGGTGGTGAGTAACGTAGACGTGCCCACCTCCATGCTCATTACCTTACCAGGCCCTGCCCCCACCACACTCCAGCCACACTGGCCTCCTCTCTGTTCCTCAAACACTGGAACGGTATTACTGCCTTAAGCCCTTTGCACTTGGTGCTGTAAGCTTTTCCCCTCTTGGGCTCTGCAAGAGGCAAGTCCTTCTTTTCACTCAGGATTCAGTTCAAATATCACCTTCTCAGATAAGCCTTCCCAGGAAACCTAAGCACTGGTAGCTTCAACTTTCATATCACTGTTTTATTTCAACTGCAATAACATTTTCATCAGAAATTATCTTCATACTCCAATGACTTCATTCGCTTATGGCTTGTCCCTCTGACAAGAATGTAAATGGTGTGAGGGTGAGGATTCTATTAGTTTTGATCTTCCTTCTTAGCTCTAGTGCCTTGGACTGACCCCACTCATATACATGCTCTTTCACATCTGTGGATTGCATGCATTGCAAACCACTTCTAAAATACCTGCAAAAGTGCTCCTCTGATCAAAATCTCTTTTATATAGTGCAGACCCCGGTGGCAGCAAGATCCAAATTGATCTCACTCATTTGTGGAATATAATGAACAACATAAACTGATGAACAAAAACAGATCCAGAGACAGAGAAACATCAATAAAGAAATTTTTTTAAAAAGAGAGAATATACTCAGTACGTGAAATGGAGCACAGACAAGTCTGGATAATGCAGGATTCAATCCTCAGCAGATGGTGTCCATATTCACACAACAGCATTGCAACATCACCCACCAGTTTTGCTTATTATCTGTCTCCTGCACTTGAGTTTGAGCACCATAAGGCAGATTCTTTCAGTTCCTGTTTCGTTCATACAACAGTGCTAAGCACAGAGAAGCCTCTCAAATATATTTTTTAAATGAGTGAATGCAGGATAAACATAAGAGTTTTGTCCTGGGGAAGGGGCAGGGGGTGGGCTGGAAAGGGTCAATGGAGAGAAAAAGGAGACATTTTGGGGTCAATGGGGGAGGGGGAAAGGAGAAAGTATTGTTGAAATACTTTCAACAATAAAGATTTAATTAAAAAATACTGCAAAATTCTAATGATGACAAGTGTAACGTCACAATATTCTCTTAATTATCCAAAACATGACATTAGCTAAATGGGTCTCAGGTTGAACTTCTAACCATTTTCTTTGTACCTTTATTTTGTGTGTGTCTTTGTACCTTTAAATACTTCTCTAGCTCCATGAAAAATGAAAAATTAGGATATAAAACCAGAGATAGACTGTAAACTCCATGAGGAGTAGGAACAATGTAACTGTTTTGCTCACTATTGTATCTCTAGCCTCTAGGCAGTTGCTTTTCTGGTAGTAAATAGAGCAATAAACAACTTTTAGTATGTAAACAACCAGTGGAAAATGCCTTTTCTTGGAGATGCGGCAAGAAACTGTGACAATAAACCAAAATGCTGAACTTTTAAATCCCCAGAGCTCCCTTTCTAAAGGTAAGTATAATATGAAGTTACTTTCCTTAGTTGACCCAACAGGGGCATAGTTTTATTTATTTATTTATTTATTTATTTATTTATTTATTTATTTATTTATTTAACTGAATTTTTTTAGAGAGACAAGAAGAGAGAGGGAGAGAGAGAAACACTGATGTGAGAGCAGAACATTGGCTGCCTCCTGCACGCCCCCTACCGGGGATTGAGCCTACAACCCAGGCATATGCCCCAACCTGGAATCAACTGGCAACCTTTCCATGTGCAGGATGATGCCCAACCAAACAACTGAGCCCCACTGGCCAAGGCAGCAGGGACATATTTTTTAAAAAATGTAGGTACTTTCCTACAGTAAGTTCAATGAAAGTCTGTGAGAAGTCTACATTTCTGTAGTTTACTTAGAATCCTATATAATAAAAGCCTAATGTGCTAAGTGTCCAGTCATCTGGTCTCCCGTCAACCGATCAAAGCATAATATGCTAATGATATGCTAAGGCCGCTCAATTGCTTGCTATGATGTGCACTGACCACCATGGGGCAGACACCCCAACCAGTAGGTTAGCTTGCTGCTGGGGTCCAGTCAATTGGGACTGAGCGAGATGGGCCAGACATGCCTTGGAGCCCTCCCGTGACCCCTCCCCCCCGACCCTAGCTGGCCAACCTCCTGCGTCCCTCCCAGCCCAGCAATCACGCACTGGTGGGGTCCCTCGGCCTAGCCTGCACCCTCTTGCAATCCAGGACCCCTTGGGATATGTCAGAGAGCCCGTTTTGGCCCAATCCCACTCAATACAGGAGCTGCCCCCTGGTGGTCAGTGTGCTCCCACAAGGGGGAGCGCCGCTCAGCCAGAAGCAAGGCTCACGGCTGGCAAGTGCAGCAGCGGTGTCGGGAGCCTCTCCTGCCTCCGTGGCAGCACTAAAGTCAACTGCCATCAGTCAGACATCCTCCAAGGGCTCCCAGACTGTGAAAGGGCGCAGGCCAGGCTGAGGGAACATCCCCCTCCCAGTACACAAATTTCATGCACTGGGCCTCTAGTTTAGTATAAAATGCAACTATAACTTTCTCCCTGTTTCCCCAATGAGCTGTAATCCCTCAAAATTTCTTAAACAGCCATTCATAAAAAAATTAATCATGGTGATTTGGCACTGGAAATACACATGGAATGTGATTTCATTTGAGAGCAAACATGTTCAGAAGTGATAACACTGGTTGAGCTTTCAAATGCTAATCTTATCTCTTCCCAAAGCATTGGCTAACTGTTCTCTGTCATCTTTACTACAGTAGGCAAAACAAACAAACAAACAAACAAACAAACAAACAAACAAACACCTCAGAGAACCGAATCCTTTAGTCATCCAGACCCATTCCTAGTTTGACTAAAGAATAAAATCAGCCACCTTTTCTTTAGACTAATATGGGCATAGGATTTCTGCTCTCCTCTCACATGAGTTGTTTTCTTTTATTCAGCTTTTCTATCGTGATATCCAGGCAGTTATGCTTACCATTCTCCACAATTCCAGTATGTAAGAGGAGACTCCAAATTCAGTAGAGAAAAGAAGAGATATAACAGAAACAAAAGGAGAAGGCTTTTTACAATCTATCAGGATGTGAGTGCTGGCATCACACCTTTTATTATTTTTAAAAAGGTTCCGAATTAACAACCTTCAAAGTAAATGTAAACTATTTTATGTTCTGAAATTCTTCCTTGAAGAAGATTCAGGAAGATTATGAATTGAGCTCCCTAGTGTAAAAATCAAAAGAAGAATACAAAGAATATACTTTAAACCCTCAAGTCCTTTCTCACAATCATGTTGGGGGGAAAAAAAAAAGACACTTTGCTCTTTGGGCAGAAAAGAGGGTTGAGTGGCAAATAACCATCACAATCCTGTGGGCTCCTCAAAGCAGCTGCTTTGCTGAGGAATCAAATGGAGATGGAAGCATAAATGTAAACAGGAGGACTGCTTGGAAAGCAAAGAGCGTCTCTCACCGCATGGGGGAGAATGGGGACTGACTTCCCAGGAAATGGAGAGAGGACCCTGTGAGCTGTGGATCCAGCTCAATGAAATTTAAAAGATATGTTGCAGCTGCTGTAAGATTTAGGAGCCAAATCTGCACAAACCATTTTGCACATTGACTTCATTGCTTAAAGTCTGGTATGTGAGCACCTCTTCTCATTGATGGTGCTCTTTGGAGCTTTTATTTGTAAACCGAGGCAGGAGGGAGACTTTGCTCTCTGGGATAGGACATTATTTAAAACTTTAAAAGCTGTATGGGTGCCAGAAATATTAACCTTTCAGTTCTACACCCAAAACCAAGATTACCTAATTAGCAAAAACATACAACTAGCCCTAGCCAGTTTGGCTCAGTGGATAGAGCGTCGGCCTGCAGACTAAAGGTTCCTGGGTTCAATTCTGGTCAAGGGCACATGCCAGGGTTGTGGGCTCAATCCCCAGTGGGGGGCATGCAGGAGGCAGCCAATCAATGATTCACTCTCATCTTCTCTCTCTCTCTCTCTCTCTCTCTCTCTCTCTCTCTCTCTCTCTCTGTCTCTCTCTCTCTCTCTCCACCCCCCCTTCCTCTCTGAAATCAATAAAAATATATTTAAAACGAAACAAAACAAACCTCATTGGGGATAAGTTTAAAAAAACTACATACATACAAATAAAAAAACAGACAAATTAAAATAGGCCATGGTACAAGTTTGTGTAACTTTTAAAAAATGTCAGCACTTTGAAAACTTGGCATCCAAAGAGTATCCTGCAAATTAATCTGCTAAGGACATAAAATTACTGTATAGAGCACTGTGCTTTAAGGCAGTGCTGTGATTGCCTTGGTAACTTCTGATCACAGATTAAATGGGTGTCTTCTAACCACAAGTGAAATTTGAAAACGTCATTTCTTGTTAATCCTCCAACTTCCTTCCTCCACGTTTAAATATATCTTTGATCTTAAGTACTAAAACATTATTTTGTTGCAATTGCTTAACCACATCTGTTTTATATCCATAAATACCATTCAGATGGAACCATCTAAAAATTCTCATATTGTCTATTTTCTGTCTTTCATGACTTTCTAGATAGAGATAATACACAACAGTAGGCAAAACTACACAACATACCGTCCTTGTCTATTGCACTGGCTAACTATTAACCAGCACAAACTGTGGAAAAATATATGAAAGGAAGCATTTTGAAGAGGGGGGGGCGGTAATTTGGGAAAAAGAATCCATTTACTGTATGTATCAGCCTTATTATTATCTACCAAAAATGTCTTATCTAGGCAAAGAAAAGGAAGATGACAGCAGCACCAAGCAAGGGATTAGGAGGAGCACAGAGATCAAATTTCATGATTCTAGTTGTGAGATGCTGTGCAACTTGCTCAACCTCTCCAAGCCCACCTTCCCCTTCTATAAAACAGAATCATCACACTACCACCCTCACAGGTGGAGAGAATTAGCGGAGATAAAACGTGCAACCCACACACTTAGCTTGGAACCTCACACATTGAATGAGCGTCAAAATCAACATTTCCTTCTTCACCATCAACAGCACTATGTCGTAAAATCTTTTCTGGCTCATCAGCCCTTTAAACATCTGAAATTAGCAAGCACCAGCTGGTACGTGCCATTCAACCACTGTGTTCTTTGCTCAAAGATGCCAAGCAACTTGCCCCAGCTTCATCTTTTTAAATCCTGGTCTCCACTCTCTTCTACAACCCAAGTGGCCCATTTATTCCTTCTCCCTCCAAGCAGAATTACATTTGAAGAATGTGTGTTTGTGTAGAGCAGTGTTGTGTGCACAGTTAGGTTTGCTTCCTATAGTCATCGGTGCCTACCAGCAGTTCTAAATTTCCTCCTACCTTCCAAGTCACCTCAGCGAGGTCAGGAAGCACAAAGTTGCTAAATACCCACATCCATGAGTAGAATGCTGATGCACATTCAGAGTGCCGATAGTAAATGATTCAGTCACACATACACCTGGCATGATTCACTAACTCACAGTTTGGTTCTGAAAATCTTTTTTTTTTTTAATATATTTTATTGGTTTTTCACAGAGAGAAAGGGAGAGAGATAGAGAGAGTTAGAAACATCGATGAGAGAGAAACATCGATCAGCTGCCTCTTGCACATCCCCCACCGGGGATCTGCCCGCAACCCAGGTACATGCCCTTGACTGGAATCGAACCCGGGACCTCTCAGTCCGCAGGCTGACGCTCTATCCACTGAGCCAAACCGGTTTCGGCGGTTCTGAAAATCTTTACCAAGATGTTGGTGCTGTGCCACCAGCTAGGGGTACCAACATGAGGCGATTTAGGCAGGTAGACAGGTAAGTAAAATGATGTGTTCTGTATGTTTTAAGCACACAATTTTTCTTAATGCTATAGGAGCACAGGGTAAGATCACTAAACACAGTGGGGAGGGGGCAGGGAAGAAGGGCAAACAGACATGAAGGGAGGGCTTCTGTGAGGAGGCATCATCTCAGCTAGACAACTGGAGAGGCTGTCAGGGCCTCTGAGACTAAGTGGTGAGTTCGCAGCTGTACCACTGTTCACAGTTAGGTGACACTGGAATGAAATTTACCATCTGGGGAGTGGCAGAGATAAGCACCAGCCACATCACAGAGAACCTGTATAATTGTTGAGGGTTTGGACTTTACCCTTCAGGTAATGCAACATCATTGGAGGATTTGAACCAAGGTAGATGCATGGTCAGCCTTCCATCATAACTCCAGATGGTATGTGTGAGAGAGAATCTCTAAAATTACAGAATTCACCATTCATTTTGTTGGATAATGAAATGAATACCCTGGGAGGGGCTAAACCATATATCAGCACATTCTTGTCTTTCCTGTATTACCTCTCAAATGCCAGGACACGAATTTTCAGGGAAAGATACAAAATTAGGCCCCTTTGTAATCCAGCTCTTCTAAGCAATTTTTAAAAATAATTCAGGCCAATGACTCTGTCTCATTCTACTTTAGCCCTTAAAATGAACTTAACTTTGTTTTTTCCTTTTTCTGATTTAAAGAGATTTTTCAATTCTTGATTTTACAGTCTTGATTCGAGTTTTTTTTGTCTTAGATCCTACTCTGAACTCACACATTTCCACATTTCTGGGTTGGTTACTTGATTGTTGAGGTAGCAATAGTCAAAGATTCAGTCAAGAGACCTCTAGAAAAAGCCTTTAAGTTGTACAATGTCAGAAAACAGAAGCTGTTTTCTGTCACAAATGCTTGAACAAGTCAGCACTCCATCAAAAGGAATATAACAGTTTAATGTTCTGTCAGAGAATGGAATGTGTGTTTACCTGAAGTAATGGCCTGATAAAAGGAACTCGAGTCTGTCTTGATTGATACAAAACTTACTCAAAGATTAACCTGGACAATCAATCCCTTAAACTCTAAACACAATCACCCATAAGAAAATAAACCCTGAATTCGTAATGAAAACAATCCCAAACTGTTGACCATACACACTTACTAAATTCAACACATACTGCCCCCTCCCCACGTCCCAAGAAAGGGACTTTAAATGTAAAAGTGAATTTTTCTTGACAGCAGCTAACATTTACCTAGGTTTTCTGGATACCTGGCACAGTACTAGCCCTTCTCATGTATTGGCTCATTGAATCCTCACAACCACCTAAGGAGTTAGACACCATTGTAAACCTCATTTTACAAATGAGAAAATCAGAATGTTAGCAGAATTAAGTGACTTAGAGTCATCCAAAAGAGGTGACTCCAGATCTGAGTCTGCAAAGTTATTAATACATACTATACATAAAATAGTTTGAGGCTCCTTTTGGAAGACATTAATAAACAATGTCTTTCATAAATTTAGAAAGTTTAGATTTTTTCATCACTCAAGGTTTAGAAGGATAATATGACCCTAGGCCTATGAATGGAACCTCCTGGTCTGTAGAGAACTGCTCTATCCATCACCTCTTTGCCTCTTACAACTTGTGAGGCAGCCAAGGCATGTGTTAGCATCCTTAGTTTCAAAGATCCATGCTGACCGAGATCCAGACCCTTCCCTAATCTCCGATCACAGTTACATAATCTCATTTCCCATAATCAGCCCTAATCTCTCCATGCTTTTCAATGGCCGCGGGTTTTTAATTACTACAGCCGTCACACAAAAGCAGCAAACAGAGTAGAAGTCTGATCTGTCTGCTGGCATAATCCAGTCCCTAAAGATTAGAGACACCACTTACTGAACATCAGTTCTGGGTCAATGTCCACCTATTATCTCATTTAATCTTTGTATTCTTCTATGTACTGTTACCCCAGTAGACACGTGAGGGCATTGGGGCCTAGAGGAAGCAAGTAAATAGCACGCGCATGGTCTTGGTGAATAATGGAGCTGGGACTTAGGCCACATTCTCTCTGACTCCAAAGTCCACGCTCCTTCAAGTGTCTGTGAGATCAATGGGTCAAACACTGTGCGCAAACATAATTCACGGTATAGCTGGAAAACATGGATGAGGTCTGGAAAATACTTTTTTATCACAGTAAAAATCTGTGAGGGCCAGCTACAAGACAGGTATACAGCACGTTATTCCTAGGTTAAAAAGGTAAAGAAGGAAGGGGACCAGGAGAAGAGGGAGGGGGTGAAAGGAGTAGGGAGGAAAGTGGGGGGAGGAAGGGAGAGAGGAAAGGTGCTAAGTATTATTAGTACATTTTACAGAAGAGGAAATTCAGGTAGGAAAAGGTGAAGCAAAGTTAAGTAATTTGCATAGGATCTCTTGGCAAGCTGGAGTCAAGAACCAGAGGTAAAACCTAGGTGCTTTTGACCCAAAAGCCATACTCTTTCCATTCTCCCTTGACAAGGGGCTATCTTTCTGTTAATGCGAAAAATGACCTCTTCTTCCGGATAGGGAAAAGTAGGATATCACTCACCAATTCATGAGAAGGGCTCATGTTCGGCCCCCCCCAATTCTAGGGACAGCGTGGAGTTCAGGAATGCAGGCTCTGGTGCTGGCCGCCGCCCGGCTCGGAAGCCAGCGCCTGTGTGCAGTTCGCTCGGTGACTGGGGCGCATGATAGAAAGAAGTAACCGTGCTCTAGGTGAACTATCTGGAGATATCATTATACACACTTATCTGTTTTTCTGGTTTTGTGATAGTAGGGAATGAAAGCAATCCAATTATTCAGGACTGCCGTGGATGGGAAGCCCGAGTTCTTTGGATAAATGGCTCCAGCTTTCCCTTCCATTCAGACAGTGGGGACTTTTAAAGGCACTTTCTCTCAGACAGGAGGCACCACACTGATAAGCTTACCAATTGCCGAAGGCTAAGGATAACAGTAAACGTTTATTTAGTATTTCCCACGTGCAAGTGCTGGACGGAGGGCTTTCCTGTGGATTATTTCGCTGAATCTTCATGACCGTCTTTGAGAAGTGTACTCTTGCTGTCCATGTTTTGTAGCTGTGGAAACGGAGGCTCAGAGATCTCGTGCTGAGCCAACCGCAGCAGGCTGTCCAGCTGCGGGCTGCTCGGTCCATCATACCTCTGCCGTGCTGTGTCCATCATCTGTGTTCAGATGACGCCAGGACCTTTCAGCTAACACTTTTGTTTCCGCTAAACCTGATGAGGAAGTCCCATAGCAATGCTGCTGACAAGGGTGTTCCCGTGGTCCTTTGTTTAAAAAATCGTAGTGTTAAAGCAGAAAATGAATGACAGAGCAAAGGCCCTAACTTGAGTGGCTGGTAGTTTTGAAAAACAGGCAGAGCATAAAGATATCATTATTAAATAGTTTTCTAATATGCTCACAGGCACTTAGAGTTGCTTTTGAAAGCAGCGTGAAAATAGGGTCAGGGCCGATTGAATGAAGCGATCCCTGAAGCATCTTTTGTTTTAAGAGTGTACTAATTTGCAACACCATCTTAAAATATTTTAAAACCTGCCTTCTGCAGACAAGAGTACGATTTTATTTGAAAGACACCAAGGTTTAGACAGTAATTCTTAATTCCATAAAGTAAAATGGCCCTTTTACCGTTTATAAGGGCCCCCCGCACAGCAGTCAGATGAGGCACCCATTTGACAGCTGAGGAGACTGAGGGAGAGGCAGGTGCCCTGACTGTGTGAGCGTTGTTGCTCCCACAACCATTTACCCTCCTGGTGGGACTAAGGAGCTGGGTCAGAAGCTACCTCTCCCTCACCCAGAAGCTCAGCTTTCCTGCCTCAGTCTTCCCCATATAAGACTAAAAGCTATCATCTCCACAGGCAAATTAAAACCAAAAAAGCTCACACTGTACAGACTGCACGTCTATGTATGTATACCTAAATATGGCTAAGTGGAATCGAGTCTTTAGAATTCAACAGCCTTGGCTTCACATCCAAGATTTTCTGCTTACTTGCATTTTATTCTTCTTTTATTTTGGGGCATGTTTTCTTAAACTCTCTGAACTTTAAGTTCCTTATTTGTTTAAAAAAGTGATATCAACAATAGTATTTACTTCATAACTTTTCGGGGGCGAGAATCAAATGAGACGTACCCGTGCAGTTTGCACCTCATCGTGGTGCGTAATCAACAAGTATATATTAACTTATCAACTACTCTTATTATTTCCTTATTCAATAAGCTGCTTTCTCTTTTTAAGCTGCTTGTCATTTGGACTATTTTGTATAACTTTCCTTTCACGGGAAGGTGGTAAAGGTAAAGGAGATAAAATTGAAGGAAATTTTTGTTTAATTTGCTAAGAGTACTTATGAGTGTTAAAGAAGGCAGATAACATAAGGAAGTAATGCTATTAATCTCTAAGGATTATTTTATTTATTCATGCAAAAGCAGAAATGGCTAACAATGAATGTATTTCTTACAGCATTTGGATTTGCTATAATATTTCATGATTCATTATTTTAGCAGAAAAGGAATTGATTGTGTACTAAGTGTAAGTCGTTGTGCCCTTAGATAGTCCATCTCACTTAATCAATACAACTAATAGGTGGTTATTTCTGTACCCATTTTAAAGATTGGGAAAGTAAAGTTCAGAGAAAAATACCTACTGAAGGTCACATAGCTAGTCCGTGGCAGAACCAATACTACATTTGATCTATAATTCAATCCAATGTTTTCTGTTTTCTCACATGACCTCCAGTTTTGCTTAGTAAATTATATTGCATATTCATGGAAAACAATACTCTATATGGTGAACAAAGTAACCTTTATCATCATCAACCAAACACATTTGTGTATATAATAGAGCCAGCACAGTAGTTAAAAATGTACCTTGTTTTGCCCTGGCTGGTGTGGCTCAGTTGGAATGTCAGCCCATACATCAGAAGGTGGAGGCTTCTATTCCTGGTCAGGGCACATCCCCACGTTGTGTGTTGAAACTCCAGTCAGGGCACCTACTGGGGGTAGCCAATTGATGATGTTTCTCACATCAATGTTTCTCTTTCTCTTTCTCCCCTCTCTCTTCCTCTCTCTAAAATCAATTTAAACATTTTTAAAAAATTTGCCCTGTTTTAACAAAAGAAAAGGAAAAAAGCCTCAAAAAAGTATATCAGCACCTAACAACCTGAATCAGGCATTTACTCTTTCCACAACACAATGAGTACCTGATATGAGCCACTCTGTTAGGCAACTGGAATTATGAAAAAGTTTTTGGTCCAAACTCTATCACTGGCAGCTGTTCCTAATATCTGAATTGCATTTGCTTTTGATTCCATGTTCCTGTAAACAGAATTTGTATCTCTGACGTGCTAAACAAGCCACACTAACGCACTGTGGCTGTGCCAGCTAAATCTCTTTGGGTGTTATTCTTGGCAGTAAACACGTGGAGTTGGCAGAGGAAGGACCTTATCTGAATTTCCTCATCTGTGAAATGGGATTTTTAAAAAAAACCTGTACCTACCTCCCAGAAGAAAAGTTCTCCCAATTAATTAATCTTGGAACTGTTTTCTACTGAGTGCCACTTTGGTTGATCTTATTAGCAGGGTGATTTGATTTTATAAAGCAATGATGGAAACTCTTTAAAATGGCTACACATTTAAATGTCAAAATTTGACACACACACTACAGTAAATCCTTTCCTTCATGCTGAATCATTTATGTGTGACATTTGTACAGACGCAGAACAATAAACAATCAAATTGCATTTGAATTTAAAAGTCTATTAAAATTGTTTAAGAATAAAAAAGATTCAAGTTTCAAAAGGGGAGAAAAAGGCAGCCCACTATTTTCTAAGTATTATTAAGGTATAGAGTATGGCACATTAGCAAAAAAAAAAAAAAAATACATGTACTAAAGTTTTAAAAATACTTTCCTGGTCAGGGGTTAAGAATATTGTTTTAATGTTATAATTTGCTGCAAAACAATGAAAGAATAACATAAACCCTATTTTGTAGTGCTTTTGTACATAAAATTAATGTCATACAATATTAAAAACATGCTAATAACCTCTCTTTCATTTTTCATGAATGTTTTCTAATGCCTTTATTATCTCTGCATTTCAATGCCCATTTTGGACCACCTGGAGGCAGAAAGCGCAAGCCATGCACCCTATCTAACCAGCAGAATTCCATGTCAGAGCCAGTCCTCCGCTTAACAGAACACATCAGAGGCCTCTGAGCAGGCCTGGCCGAATAGAGCAGCTTTCTAAACTGCCAGAGATCCAAACTAAAGCAATCACAGAGGTTTTCGCTGGTCATCAGAAATGGAAATCCCTAATGTGTTGACTATTTCAGAAGCATTAAATTGTAGGTTTACATAGAACCATAAATAATGATGTGTGACTGCTGAGGTTTGTTTTGCAATCCCTGGGTTTTCTGGACGACATTAGAAATCACTTTATATGAAACACTTTTACCCTTCCTCCCTCCTCTTCATCTCCAGTTCAGCAGTTAATGTAAATCTGAATGGCCATCCATATGTCCTGAACAACACGTGCCAGGACAGGAGCAAGGAATTTGTAACACAGCCCATTTCTCTGCAACGCTCTGCTTGGAAATCAAGGAATCCGTGTGCTTTCACAGGCAGTCGTCTAGAAAGGCCTCGAGAAAGGGACTCCCAGGAAACAGCAGAAATCTCGGCATAAGGGGGTCCCTCACAAAAGACAGCCCCTATTAAATTGTAATTCTTTGAGGTTTTACTCAAAACCCTCAACTACCCTTTAGGACCACATTCTAAGCCAGTTGTGAGATACACTTGAATGGAAAGACTGCTGGCTTCAGAGATTTTATGTCAAGTTGAAAAAGAGGCAAAAGTTCTAAGCACCCACAGTGCTTTTGTTCAGAAGATGAAATTCTGCTCTTGAAAGGGCAACAGAGTATGTGCAAACAAGGCCAACACCAGGCCCCACATCCTACTGTGCTGGGTCCTCCCAGGTCCGCAGCCTGCCACACTATGCATTTGGGCGAGGGGAGGGGGGGGGGGCGGGCTTCTGCAAAGGTGAAGGAGGCTGAGGCTTTCTTTTTCAAGTGAACGCTGAGGATGGGTTTGTTCTTGCTCTTTTGTTCCCTTTTGTATTGTCATCCTAGAGAGCAAAAGCGTTCTTTGAAGGGCAACTGCCCATTTTGAGTGACTCTCTGTGCACCCAGAACACAGAGAAGGCACCCTGGCTGCCGCCCTTCATGCCCACATTCTAATCCACAGCACTCAAAGCACCAGGGCAACAGCTACACCTGCAGAGGCAAGTGCTGAATTCCGGCACCCAGATCACGAAGGAGAGCTACCGCTGCCTCTGTAAGAGCCTGGATCGCTGCCCCGATGCTGGATGTGCTTTCAGTGGGCAGCTCTCTAGTCTAGGCTCTGCCTGTGCTTAGAGGAGGACAGCGTCACTGCCACTGCCACTGCTCAATTTTCTGAAGAATCCCTGTTCTCTTGGCCGGCGCAGGGGTCCAGCTGATGTTCCAATAGTCTCCTGTCAACAATGAGAAAAGGACTGTCATGGCTTCTGATGGCTAAGGAAAACCAGCTGCTGGCTACTGGGCTTGCCCCAACTCTCCAGTGAGGTCAGTTCTAGAGAGAAGCTCAGGAAAGGAGGTAGGTGAGAGGTGTTCCTGAGAAGGTACTGCACCTGCGAAAATCCTCAGCCAAGTGCCTTCCACAGGAACAGTCTTTCCCTGAGGCAACAGTCCTTTTCCAGCCCGTCTTGCCAGCTGCAGACCCCCTCCTCTTCCCTGGCTTCTGAGGGTTCATGCTAGGGAGTGGGCCAGAGATACTACTAAGATCAGTGACTCGCCCAGGACTTGTCCAAGACTTGCCTAAGCCTCAGTGTCTGCTGGCGCAGGAGCAAGAGCCAAGCACAGGACCCATTCCCCCATGCTCCCCACCAATGCCTTTCTGCTACATGATCAGATTCCCTCCATGGCTACTGCATGCTCCCAGACACTGGAGACGACAGGAGCAGAAGAGACACGCAGGCCCAGGGAGGCACTCACTACCTTTGTGAGCCTACCTCCTCTGGTCGCCTGCCTGCCTTTGCCTTAGGATCCTTCCTTATGGAGAGGATTTAAAGATCAGAAGAGAGAAAGTTTCAGTGGATACTGCTAATATAGCAAAGTGTAAATACCATTCTTGTTAGAGAGAAATGCCAAGGAGCAGGTGAAATGGCTAAAAGCAGACAGTCTAAATTTAAACCTCTTTCTTCCCGTTGGCTGGGTCATAATCATAAAATAATGGTTATCATTTTTATTCACACCAAAGCAATGGCTACACAAATCTCAGAACCAAAGGGTGCTTAAATGCCATCTGGTTCAAGCCTCTATTTTACTAGTACCTTCAAAATTTTAGAACTGGAAGGCACTTAGAAATCGCCTAGTCCTACTTTCTCATTTTACAGTTGAGGAAATTGAGGTTGGAAGAGATTCAAATCTCTTTCCAAAGTCACACAACTCAGTATCCAGCCTAATAAAAGAACTCCATCCCCTAATATCCAAGTCAATGTGGCTGCCTAGGAAAACAGTGAAATGTAGCCAAAGACAAAGACAGCAACATAAAGAACAGTCTTCCTTTAGATGACACACATTGAGATCTCAAAAAAAGAACCATGAGGCCTAATTATAAGAAAATCACTCCCCACCTCCTTTTTTTTTTTTTTTTCTGGACAGAGGAAATAGAGATGTGATAATAACAATTCCCTCAAACTCCCAGCCCCTGTTAACAGTTCTTCCTGTGCCCATAGTCAAGTAAAAAGGAAAAACACATTTTGCAGCATCTAAAAATCAGTGAGGATACAGTCAATGGTTTCTATGAGACAAAGTCTATACAAACTAACCTTGAAAACAGCATACATTATAAAAACATCCTGGTGTTGCCTCAATTTGTTTCATAAATGTTCTGACTACACAGGCGACTTACACCCAAAAGCAGTCCCCTGCAGCTGTTGGATTCATGTACTAGAAAAAAAGATAAAAGATCACTCCTAAGATTGATTTGCAGCCAAATGCCTTACCCTAATTTACAAAAGGGAACACTAAGGTAATCAAGCAAAGGAAAACAAAAATCTCCCAAACTTGCATAATGGATAAAAATGTCACTGCATGTTGCCTGGGAAAGACAAAAAGGATACCGTGCAGAAATGAATGCATGGCCTCAATCAGAAGAGCAAGTGCAAGAACACCAGGGATAGGATGCTAAGTCTCCAGTACAAAACAAAATAAACCCTCAGCATCACACAGGGGGAACTCAGAAAGCAAGAGTGTGGAAATATGGAAGTGAATCAGAGATGGCGATAATATTTCCAGTTTCTATTTCTATTTTCAATTCTAATTCTCTCACTCATTTTTACTTTTAAAGAATTTAACATCCTTGATGCCACATATAGCCTTTGTTTTCATACATTCCTAGTTTGCTAGTTTGCTGTGTGTTCATTACAGTCTATAAACAGACATCAGCCTGGAAGGGGCAGCACTGAATCCACAAATTCAGATTTGTCTGTCTGTTTTGCTGGTGAAGTACCATTTACCTGCAATAGTCAGTTTTTCTCTGGTTGTTAAGTTATCCAGCAGGCAATTCTCTTCTCAGGAACAACAAATCCAGACTGTAACTACAGTAAGCCACTGTGTTGGGATAAAGATATATATAGTCTCCTTTAATCCTTACAACCACCATGTGAGAAAACTCTTTATGACTATTTTATAACCATCATACAGATTACAAAATGCAATTCCCAAGAAGTTTAACCATTTGCCTAAGGTCATTTATCTCACCAGTGGTAAAACAGGAATTGGAATCTAAGTCTTCAAAAGCTAGAGCTAGATGACACACATTGTGTGTCCACTCCACCAGACCATGCATAAAACCTCCAATATCCAGACCAGCCATTTGGGCAGGGATTTTTTTTTCCTGGTGATGGAAAGATGTCAATCACCTACCATTAAAGAACAAATGTGACTCGCAATTTGTTATGTTCAAATCAGCAGTTAGACATAAATACAATTTAGCAATTTTAATTGGTTTGGCACAGGCCTTCAGATTTCCATATGGTTATTTCCTTGTTTTATGTTAAATGTAATTGACTTAGCACTTGAATTTTAAAATCTTGGCAGAATGTATCAATTAAAAGCTACACAAAATAGAATTACTCAAAGCACACACTCCAAATTGAGTGACTCTAAGGATAAGATGAAAAAATGCTCTTTTCATAATTTTTTTCTACAAACTTGCATTATCACCCAAATATCATCCTCATACAGACAATAGAGGGATGTCTTCTTGGAACAACAAAAGCTAAAAAGTAGTCTATTTGCTTCTCTGAGAACTAATGTATGCCTAAAATGGCCTTTTTTTTTTACACTGTTTGCAAGATGGATTTTTTTCTTAATATTTTTAAAACTGATAGCAGTAAGGAAAGCTCTCACAAACCATCTGAAAACTAAAATGTGAGTACATCAATAAATCGGCCATCAGGCCCATTAAGTTGATAGGCACTTTTTAAAATGGTCTTGAAAAATATACTGTTCAATTGTTATTTAATATACAGAGTGTTATATTAAAATAAATGATTATTGATCGAAATAGATGTTCTTTCTGAACCTAAGCCACAATTTCCTTCAAACTGCAAAACCATATAATATAAATAAAATGCAATCAGACATCTGAAAAATGGAAAATGCATTCATTTCTGTAGACTTGTGGTTAAATTTGTTATAATTGCTCCTCATAGGTATTGTCTATGTAATTATTTTCTTAATGCTAAAGTCCATTACAAATGCTAAATAAGTGAAAGAATCATTTATTGAATCTCAATTGTTTCTTGATGGAATTTTCACACTTATTTAGCTTAACTGAAAGGCCAGAACATCTGGTGCACCCGTGATTCTTGGAGAGCTGCATAACTGCAATTAAAGTTTACTATTATTATTACTTTTATTAAGTTCTAATTTTATATCTTGGGTAATATATACTAAGAGAGCAAAAAACTGTTTACCTTAAAATAGAACTCTCCTATTGAGGCCATCTTTATAAATGACCATTGAAACTACTGATTTAGTAGATACCCTTGCTGGCAATTCATCTTACTTCTCTTAATATTTGATTTCCTCATGCTACTCTCCATCCACCCAGAGTTACACAGGAAGTTTCTTGTACCTTTTGGATTAGAAAATTTAGCAATATTAACAAGGATCCAATCCCTCTCCCCCTCATTTCCACAGATTATGTTATTGATTTCATACTATTTCTAGTGTCCCCCCTTTTCAGTGGCAAGAATGTGGAATTGCTAGAAGTATCCTTAAAGGAGACCTTGAAGGTCATTAGATCCCAGGCAATGAATGCCTTCATTCAGCAAGGGCACTGCCCTCCTATGCCTGCAAGTCCTTTAACATCAGCTAGCTCCCCCAAAGGGCTTGCACTTTAACTTGGTCTGCGCAGGTCACATTTCTAAAATATTTAGCTATCTCAAATGACCCTGGCCGGCAGCACTGAGTCACTAACACCGTGGCGTTTCAGGCTAGATTGACCTCTTTCTAGTTTTCAATGGAATTATTCCATGTAATCAGATTTACACAGCCATTTAATCAAAGTGAGAAGGAAGATTACAGCGCTCACATGTGTTTCGCAAAGCAAGGGTGCAAGGATCATCAATCCTACTGACACTCAAAGTGACATGATAGTATGTCGCCCTCCTTTGGAGTGTTGGTCATTAACCTGATCTGTCTCCAGTGCTCTTGTTTAAATAGGAAGGTTTAGGCTCTTTCTGAACTAGGAGATAGAGATTTCTCCACCCAGATCTCACCACTGCCATTCATGTGAGCAGATGCTACTATAACAGGGAACGGGTTCTATGCTCTTGCATATTATTCCTGCAAAGCAGAAAACTTGTATTAATCAAGAAATTACATCGTAACCTCTCTTTCCTCGCCAGCCTTTAACACTTGCATTTCCGCAGCACACTGCGGTGACCCCAGGTGTGGCTTTCACTGCTCTGCCTATAAACCAACCTGCTTGCACGAAGGGAACTGCACTCCCTTCCTCTCCTCCTAGGCCTCTGCCCCAGAAACCTTACAAACCTTTCTGCCAGGCAATGCCCCTTCCCCCTGCTCTTCTCCACACCGGTGCGATGACCTTGATTCTTCCTGATTCCTTCCGAATGTGTACATCTCCTAAGCCTAGACATCTATTGAAAATATGATACGAAGCGCACCCTTTAATACAGCATTTCCCCCACAGTGATGCCTTCATTCTGAACTGACGATTTCCCTTTCCCCCCAACACTTCTACCCCTTCGACACATTTCAGGAATTGCAATCTCGGATAGAACCTCTGGGGGGTGAAAGGGCAGCCTTACCCTACCCGGGACAGACACACACAATTCCAACGGGAAGAAGTGAGAAGAGGTAAGAGCTGCAGTGGTGAAAAGAACTGTGGCTAGAAGCAACGTGGGGGCTCTTTCTAAATGACAAGCCACATACCTGCTTCCATGGGCTGCGGGATCTAATTGTACCCCTGGGCGGTGGTTTACCCAGTGTTTAAGTGTATAATGCACAATTTAGCAGCACTAAGAATTACCTCAATAACTATCATTAGAGGTGCCCATTTTTTTTTTTTTTTAAAAAGAGAAACTTTCTATTCTGTAATGAAAGAAGGTGGGTGCGATGTGGAGGTATCACCTCATCCAGAGCTCTCTGGAGAGCTCCCCCATAGCTGCAAACCCCGCAAATGCTGCGGGAAACCAAGTTTCCGCGGCGGGCCAGGCAGGTTCCTTGCCCCGCGGAGCGCTGCTACTAAAGGAACTCGAGGTCGGCTTCGCTCCCGCGGTGGCACCCGCGTCCCCGTGAGCCCCGAGCCCACTTGGGGGCTGCACAGAAATCTGGGTGCGAGGGCGCGCGAGCGAGTGTGGCGTACCGGGAGCTGTTTTGTAATCTCCCGGAATCCGAGGGAAAATGTCTCCCGTGCAAAGACATGCCTTTCCGTGATCACTTAAAACTCTCCGACCAAAGAGCAGATCCTTCCTCCTTACAGGAACTGCGGCTCGTACTGACAGCTCCAAACTTAACGGCTGAGGCTGCGAACTTGGCACCGGCTCCCTCTCATCACTCCCACTCCTCCTCTCCCGGGCTCAGCCGGCCCGGGCGGCTCGGGCTCGGGCTCGCACGCCACGCCCGCCTCCCCCGCACCCCCTCGGCGGGTCTGGCGGGCACAACCCCGGACGCCCAGGCAGGTAGTGCCGGGACGCGCCGGCCTCCGGGCGCGATTTTCTTGGAGAGCCGGCGAGCTCCCGGGTGCGCCCTACTCACTTGTGTCTTCTTCATAAGGAAAGGCAGCGCTGTGATCCAGCCCAGGCAGCGGTGTGGCGACTCCGTTTAGCTGTTCTGGAGCTCCAGCATATTGCACGAGCAGCGGCTGCAGATAGTCCACGCATTGGGTAGCCCGAGCGCAGCGCCCTCTCCACGGCCCGTTGCTTCCCGCGGCTCTCCCGGTCCCGGCGCAAGGCGGCGAATGAAACCCCGGCCGGCGCGCCGCCAGCACTTTTATATCGCTCCCTCCCGCCTGCTCCGGACACGCCTCCTTCCCTTCCGGAGCCCCGGAGTGGCGAGTCCGGGCCCTGGCGCGGAGTGGGGGGTGCGGGGGGAGGAGGGGGAGATCGGGAGGGCGTCAGAGCCGCGGGGATGGCCCAGAAGTTGGACAGATCGGGTTAAGCGCGTCCTGTTGCCTGCGGGCCCCGGACGCGCACCGGCAGGAGGCCACGAGGGCGCACGGGCTCCAAGGGCGAAGCTTAACAACCTGCAGCCGCTGCAGGCGCTGCGCGCCAGACGCGGCCAGTTCCAGCGCGGCCTCTGGGCTGCTCAGGGGCTCACCTGGCACCGCCCGGACAAGCGAAATACTTCTCCGGTTGGCGAAGGCCTGGTACAGGGGTGTTTGGGGAGAGGATTCAGGAGCCTAGCCAATAATTCACCCTGCCCCGCTCAGGGACTCAATTAGGATTTAGACCATTGTCTTACCCCTCTCTTTTTTTTTTTTTTTAACAATTACTTTAGTGAATAAATATTTAATAATTAGACGAATTGTTCCCTCAGGGTTAAGTATTGCTGTTTTCAGAAGGGTTCACTGCTGCTTCTTTAGAAATTAAGATTGAAAGGAAGTGTTGATTATTAACTATGCAGGTTGCAGACACAGCAAGTGTTCTGGAAACTACTTTTTGTTAGAGAAGTTTTCGAAATCGGAAAGATCATGTAACAATAATATTAGCGAACACCATTATGTGATGCACTTAATTACATACTAGGCGTCATGCCAAGGACTTTACATAGATTATATAATTAAATCTGTTCCCCAAGCTATTGCATAGGTCCTCTCATTTTTATTCCCATTTTAAAGATGGTGAAACGGAGGCTCACAGAAGTCAGTTTTCCCAAACCACAGCTAGTAAATGGCAGAGCTTAATTTGAATCCAGTGCTCTGGCTATACAGCCCTTAAAAATTACATAAAATAAATATTTTATTGTTTCCTCAAAACCCTTTTATATGTTTCTTATAACTGGAGACCATTAAAAGGCATTTTAATTTTTTTAAAAAAATGTTAACTAGACATTAACATCAATAATGGATTAGAACAGAATAATGGGTAAATGTAGGAATTAGGTATTTTAATAAGAGAGTAGGATTCCAAGTTTGCCTTCATTAGTTGAGTGTGCCTTTGTTAAAAATGAATGAGCCAAACTTATAACCATAAGAGAACAAGAAACTAGGCAAAATTTGAAGTTCACTGTGTTAGTTTTCTATTGCTGCTGTAACAAATAACCATAAACATAATGGCTTAACACAACACAAACTTGGAGCCATAAATCTCATTGGGCTAAATATTGGAGAAAATTCCTTCCCTTGCCTTTTCTGGCTTCCAGAAGCTGTCTACTTCTTTGGCTCATAACCCCCTTCATTGTCAAAGTCAGTAAGGGTGAGTTCAATCTTCCTCGCTTCAAATCATTTTGACCCTCCCTTCTGCCTCTCTCTCCTACTTTCCTAAGCACCTTGTGAGTACATTGGGCCCACCTGGGTAATCAGGAGAATCTCCCTCTTTTAGTCAGCTGACTAGCAATATTAATTCCGTCTTTGCCACATAACATAACATATTCACAAGTTCCAGGGATTAGGATGTGACCTCTTCGGAGGGCCCCTGCTCAGTCTACCACACGTTTCAGCATAAGTTTGGGGAGAACGTGGAGTGGAAATGTGGACTAGGTAGCTCACTGTGCACCCTTCCAGGGCTTCCCTCCGAGTGGCTCTGGAGCTCCCAGCTGGAAGACTACCTCTATGGTTAGGAAAATAAGTGTTTGACAAAAGGACCACAAGAAAATTTTAAAATAATTGCCATATATATATAGTTTCAGAGGGAAGGGAGAGAGAGATAGAAACATCAATGGTGAGAGAGAATCATTGATGGCTGCCTCCTGCATGCCTCCACTAGGGATCAAGCCTGAAACCTGGGCATGTGCCCTGACCAAGAATCTTGGTTCATAGGTCAATGCTCAACCACTGAGTCATGGCAGCCAGGTTGCTTTTACTTCTAATCAAAATAGTACTGCAGACCATTTTAAGTGCAAGTGGAAAGTCTGAAAATAGAAGCAAATATGACAGCATTGGAAAGGTAATAAAACCAGCCTTTAGGAGTAATTTTGCTCTGCCAAAGTTTCAAAACAGTTGAACATATATGATGCACGAAGGATCTACACTACTGAAAAGTGTCATGTGGCCTAACAGAAAGGGAAAAGAGTTTGAGGAGGATTGGTTCTATTTCAGATTCTGCCTCACTCAAGTTGAAGGTCTAGCAGTGTGGCATGCATAACTGTAAAGTTTGCCAGGATGATGTTAGGTGGTACACAAATGAACATTTTTGTTTATTTTATCAAATGAATATAAATTAAAATGTATATTTTTAAATGTATAGGATATAGTATAATTATAATGCATATATATATATACACATATATATATATATATCTCACATCAAACAGATGACTTTGGTCAATTTAAAGTCAGTTTAATGTGCAACATTAAATAAATAGTGCTAAGGGAGGGCATATATGACAAAAACTACAAAGTTGGTAGAATTGCTGATGCTTAGGAAACATCGATCTAACCATACTAATTTTGTGAAATCAATAGGATGGAATGGCCTAATAAGTTAGACAAGGTTTTAAAGAAACAAGGGGGTAGACCTACCTGAAATTAAGTTTATAGTCTTTTCATTTAACTCAATAATTCATCCCAATACTCAATATATTTCTCTCCTACAGTGCATCTCACTCTCTTCTCTCCTTCATTCTTCCTTCCCTTCTTTTCCCTCTCAGTTCTCTGTCTTATCCTCCCGTCTCCACAGTTCATTGGCTCTGGCTACATTAATATCATCACTGACTTTCTCACCCATAATTCTGTATCTTTTTTTAAATACATATATTTAGGAGTGCACTTTCCCTTTTCAGGGAGAATGTGTTTCCCTGACTGGGGCTGAACTGCCAACACTGAAGAGGTCTTGCTGGCCCAGAGCAGAGCAGAGCTGAGCAGAGCAAAGCCAGGCAGAGTGGAACGGGGCAGAGTGGAGCACACTGGAGCAGAACAGAGCTGTCTAGCCAGAGGCGGGTCTTGCCGAGGGCCACCTTATCCCAGAGTTGCCTCATAGTCATGATTTTCCACACCCATGCTGCTTCATCACTCAGCTGTTTAGTGTTCAAACCATAGCTGTGCTGTTCTCACAGCTGTGTCATACCAACATTGAACTGTTTGCGGTGAATAAAGTTTCCTTCTATAGGGCAAGAAATAAATACATTACTTTTTAAAATATGTTTTTATTGATTTCAGAGAGGAAGGGAGAGGGAGAGTTAGAAACATCAATGATGGGAGAGAATCATTGATTGGCTGCCTCCTGCATGCCCCTTACTGGGGATCAAGCCTGCAACCCTGGCATGTGCCCTTGACCAGAATCAAACCGGAGACCCTTCAGTCTGCAGGCTGATGCTCTATCCCAGCGGTTCTCAACCTGTGGGTCGCGACCCCTTTGGCGGTCGAACGACCCTTTCACAGGGGTCGCCTAAGCCCATCCTGCATATCAGATATTTACATTACGATTCATAACAGTAACAACATTACAGCTATGAAGTAGCAACAAAAATAATTTTATGTTTGGGTCACAACATGAGGAACTGTATTTACAGGGCCAGAAGGTTGAGAACCACTGCTCTATCCACTGACCAAACCAGCTAGGGCAGCAAATAAAAGTTTTTTTTTAGTGATTTCAGAGAGGAAGGGAGGTGGAGAGAGAGAGAGATATAAACATCAATGATGACAGAGAATCATTGATCAAGTGCCTCCTGCACGCCCCCTACTGGGCATCCAAGCCAGAGGCCAAGACCCAGGCATGTGCACTGACTGGGAATTGAACCTTGACCTCCTGGTACATAGGTCAGTGCTCAACCACTGAGCCACACCAGCCCAACCATAACTCTGTATCTTTTGTTTCTTTCATAATGCTGTGCTACAGTTGCTATATGATCATGTTACTTGAAATCAAGTCAAGAGAATAAAGAAAACATATCAAAGGGATTAAAAAGAGTTTGTATGCAAATCAAGGATAGTAGGCAAGGTCAGAAGTGGGTCAGGGAGACTGAGATTTCTCTTTAAAGTGTGCCTTGGCGAGGAGACACGGGCCAGAATCCAGTTCCCTAGCAGAAACAAAAGCAGGAGGCACTTAAGAGTGAACAAGTGGCATTGCTTTGGCCCAAGTGGATAAGAGGCGTGGGGAATTTTTTCTTTTAGAAATAGTGGATGCTCACTTATGGGTACAGAGAGCTCAACATTTGATACATTAGAAAGAAAGTCTCTCCATGATTATCTAGTCCTTCCTTGCATATTTCAATGCTAGTTGGTCTACCATGCTGGTGGGGTATTTTTTTTAATCTAACTGTTGAATAGCTTTTTTTTTTTTTTTTTTTTTTTTTAAAAAAGCTTTAACATTTGTTCTTGGTAAGAAACAGGTTTCGTTTAGTAACTAAATTTTCTCAGTCTTGTTTAGTGCACATGAAACATCTTTTTCTTCACCACTTTGTGGCTGTCCTCTGTTAGAAATACAGGTTGTTTTCAGTACCCTTCTTTAAAAAAGTGGCACCCCAAACTAAAGCCTGTATTTCAAGGCCAGACCAGAGGGAGGCCATCCATTCTCATCTTTGGGGAAGGTGGAAAAGGAGCAGGAGGACATCACACATTGATTATTAACTCCCTTAACAAAGGCTTCAAGGGTTCCAGGGTCTGGCCCCTCATTGCCTCTTCAAAGTCAGCTCATGCTGTGCCTCCCTGCTCAAGAGACAAGGGCCTTCTTTCTGTTCCTCACAATTCTCTCTCATTTCAGAACCTTTGCATATACCCTTCCTCCTGCCTCGGCTTAGACCACTTTGTTCAACCCTTTGCTCTTTGCCTAGTAAATATTTTCTCATTCTTTAGATCTCAACTCAACATTCCCTCTGTTCCCTCAGGCAGGCTTTCTCTAACACTTCAATTCCGTCAACTCCTTATTATAAACACTAGAGGCCCGGTGCATGGATTCATGCACCAGTGGAGTCCCTCAGCCTGGCCTGTAGGGATCAGGCCTAAACCAGCTCTCTGACATCCCTTGAGGGGTCCCGGATTGCAAGAGGGTGCAGGCCAGGCTGAGGGATCCCACCAGTGCACAATCGGGACTGGGGAGGAATTGCGGGAGGGCTCCAGGGTGTGTCTGACCCATCTGACCCAGTCCTGATCGGCCCAACCCCAGCAGTAAGCTAACCTACTGGTCAGAGCGTGTGTTCCCAGTGGTCAGCATACATCATAGCAACTGGTCAAATGGTCGAATGAATGGTCAGACACTTAGCATATTAGGCTTTTATCAAATAGGACAAGTAGGAATTCCCTCTCTTTTGTAGTATTTGCCAGTTTGACATTTCTTTGTGTGATAATTTGATTAAAGTCACTGACTATGATGCTTATCACTTACTATTTTGCCTTCAGTGTCTTGTATATTGAACAGAACATAGTGAATCTCTTAAATATTTTTCTAATTAGGTCACTGATACCAGGCATGAGTCAGGAATTGGGTTAGGCCCTTAGCTTATATTATGTCACTAACTTCTCTCAACAATTATGTGAGATAATTATTCTATTTGATAAATAAGAAAACTGAGGACCAACAAGGTAAGGTTTTTTATTTAAGATTCTTCCATCATTAAGTGGAAAAATCATGATCTAATCCAGGCAGATGTGCTATGGTTAGGACTCCTTATCTGCCCAGCACAATTTCCTATTCTTCTTCTGCTACCAGGACCCCACTGTCTTTCATAGAATTCACATTGGATTCCATGCCTTTCAGGAGGGCTTGTCATTCACAAGGTTCTGTTCCCCTCACAACTGGATCTGGGTCCAGCCATTTGTCTGATTGGTAAGATGTGGCTACATCACCTGAGGTGTGCCAGTCAGAATCCACTGTGGGACTCATCTGTTGAAGTTAATTGGAAAGTTGACCTCTTCCCTATGGCATGTCAAGCTACAAAAATGTGAAGCTTTCTTTATCCTATAGGGTGTGGTTTTACCATTCTTAAAAATAATGAAAGACATCAGTTCACAGAATTTTCTTTGACTAACCCAAATTTTCTAGTATTCAGAGAATACTATCAAGCCCATTTGTTTAGCTCAATTATTTTTAAATTATGGAATAAAGATTAGCAAATATTGCCAACGATAGTGAATAGTTAAATTATTGGTAGTCAGCCTTCCTTTGCATTTATACTGCACCTAAAAATTAATCACAGGTCCAATTTAAAAATCAACAATAAATAATTACATTTCTGAAGAAAGTTGAACCTGTATAATATCTAATCAGAGATACTTTTTAACTTTTTTGTAAAATTCTAGAAAAGTTCATAATTTTAATTTAGAATGTTCTATTTAATGTTATAAATAAATATTGATCACACATCATATAGATTTTGATTGCCAAAAAAAAAAAGAATTAGTGTTCTATAGATATAATTATAATACAAATAGATAATTATATACCATGTTTATCAAATAATCAAGGAGATATTGGCTAGCATTATCCAATGACATGTAAGATTATAAAAATAATTCTAAAGGAATAAATTTATTTAAACAACCTAGGAAGAACTTGGTGAAAAGAAAAACAGTAGACCTTAGGAGGACATTTCCTGCTGTATTTAAACTATGCATTTGACTTTACAGAAGTAACTCATATACTCATTAATTAATTCATTTTACAAATATATCTGAACACCTCCAGATGACATTAATGATTTCCTCTAAGATGTATTTATTTCTATTATCACTGCCCTAGTGCAGAGTCTCATGAACCTCACCTAAACTATTTCAGCTGATTCACCAATGGTCACCCTGTCTCTGGTCCTTTCTTACCCCAATCCATTTCAACATTGCTGCCAACATTATAGTAGTGTCCGTAAAAATCTAGTCACACCACCTCACTAACTTAAAAATATATTTTGATTCTTAGTACCTAGGGAATAAAATCCAAACTCCTCACAATTTGGCCACAGTATTTATAGTTCCTTGGACTCATCTATTGTACTAGGCACTTCCAACTAGTTATGTTGGCCCTCTCCATATTTTCTCTTTGATACCTTTGTTCTTGTGTTCATATTGTTCTTTATCATGGAGTAGCTTTCCCTCTATTTTCTGCCTGAAATCTTCTTTTCATCGTTCAAATCCTGGTTCCAATAACACTTCCTCTTTTAAGCAAATAATTATTCATTTCTTATAACCTTAATTAGGTTTAAAGTTAATGGGAAAATTAATTTATAATACATGAGCCCTCACTCAGTGAAGGAAAGAAGAACATTGCTCAAAATATGCTGAGTGAAAGAATAAAATGAGCTGTGGGAATTTAATGGGAACGTTCTAGAGAGAGAATATGCATATAGGGCTTGATGAAAAAAACCTATGTTTTCACATTATTCTTTTTCTATTAAAAGTTTAATAAGTATATTTTGCCTCAACATTTATTTTTAATAAAAAGGTATAATTACTTCATTTATCTAAAAATTATTATGTCTTCCCAATCCTTAGAAATTCCAGAAATAGGTATTTCACAGCACATAGATTTTAAAACTAGAAGAGAATTTTGATAATATGCAATTTACACAATTAATCTACAGATGAAGAAACTGAGGCCGCAAAGGCTAATTTGAATGAAAGGTGGAAGCCACATTTCCAGAATTGATTTATGGCACACTTTCCAGGGAACCCAGAAGCACTGCTTCCAAGGAATCAAGGTTCAAGAGTAAATAGTCCACCCAGGTTTATAGTAAAGAGTGACTTATTATTAATAAGACCTTGACTTTAAGCACACTCAGAGAAGAATTTCTATAGTAGAACAAAAGATAGAGTCGACTTTTAAATTATATATATATATATATATTCAGGGAATATACTTTTTTATATTCTATATTGTAAGAATATAGGAGATTGTTGAATTATAGCTTAGATGCTCAAATAACATGAAATAACACAACTTCTATATATTTGACCAAAGTTCCCTCTTCTCCATGACATTTAAAAATATGTTACCTAATTGTACATTTTGCATATTTTTCCTGGTTATGGCTTTCATATATAGCTCATAACCTTTATGTGTACTAGATAGATTAATTTAGGTTGATGTTTTCAGCAGTGGTGTTATTCTCTTTAGTTATCTGATTTTAAAAGAGATTTGTGGCCTCAACTGTGGCAATGTTCTTTTTTATATTGTACGTTTGAACTGCATGCTCTCTAATGAATCATTAAAATGAGAAATTTCTACAGCATGGCTTATTTCCTAATTGACATGTTTGTTCTGTACAACTCTTGGATGGCACAGTTAATAAAGAGTGTAGAAACAGACAAATATGCTATTTGGAAAGGTAATGCCACTCCCCTGACTATCTCTTCTACAGAAATTATAAACAGGACAGCACAGCAACTGTCACATATTTGGAACTTTCTTCTTTCTTTTTTGGGGAGTAGTGGGTGATAAAGAATAGATTTGACATTAAGGTAGCTAGGGACCAAATAACTTTATATTGTGTGTTCCACAGTCTGAAATGAGCTACTTTTTTTTTTTCTACTGCATGCGCAACTGGTTTAAACAAGTAGCAGATTTTTTTGTGTTTTCGAGTCTCCCTTCAGCGTCATCAGACCACTTATCAAGTTTAGATAAAAGACATTTGTTAACAATGTACCTCATTGTCAGTATTTTCCCTCAGCTAGGAACTATTTGCTGTGACTCCATCTTCAGAGATTAGGAGGATCTTGACCAGTTTTTAACCTGCTCTTGAGGGATGGCCTCGAGGGAAGAGTTGGTTTTCCAAATGTAGAGATCCAAACTTAGAATGGTTAGTAAACCCTAGACATTGCTATCATCGGCCACATACATCAGCCACCCTTACCCGCTTGCCTTTGCTTTATTCCGTTTTCACTCAAAGATGCCTTTCCGTGCTGTGGAGGCTCCCCTGGCAAATCCCAGAAACCAGCTTTCTTATCCTGAAGACCTGCTCAAGGCGAGATACGAAAATAAAACAATCATTGTCATAACCATTGGTTTTTAAATATGTATTTTCTTTGTCACTTGTAAATGATACATATTTAAATGGGATTATTGTTATGATATTCCTCATTGACCTTAAAATATGCAGCATGGTATTAGGTGTGTGATATTTGATTGAGGGTGAATCCAGGTGCTGTCATCAAGAATTTCAGGCCAGAGCTGGCCAGCTAGCTTCCTCAGTAGAAGTTCCATGCTCAAGAGGGCACTAATGCAAGCACTTCTATGATTCATCTCTATGTTGTCCAGACATAGCTTATTCATAGATGTTGGAAATAGCTTAGAAATAAGAGTATTGGGTATTATTCATTAATAGCATACCTTGTGGCAAAATACTTTTTTTAGAGGAGAAAAAAAGTAACTTATTGAGCAACATCCTTAATGTAAGAAAGCTCTCCTTGGTAAAATTAAAGTTCTTCAGCATATGTGTATTGGCTGAAATTGTTTTAAATACATAGATAGGAACACAGCCTGAGAATTCAAGGAGGCCTGCAGCCTTCAGCAGTAGGAATGACGCTTGAGACTTGAGCCCTAAACAGGTTGGTTTCCGTCATTGGTGTGGAAAGATTTCTTATGATGAGTTTGTTTTGAGTAAATATTTCATGCAAGATGTTAAAGGGAGCACTTAACTGTACCAAGAGCTAGAAATTTATCAAACTTTAAGGAATAGTTTTTATGAACTGAATTATATCTATTTGTTAGTATATTGTTCTATATGTGGTGCAGAATTTGGTTTATGATTTGCTTTCATTATGATCTGAAGGTATGTAATCTTACCATTAAGAACCCAAGTTGTACATGTTAAATTGGCTTAAGGGCAGTTCGTAATTGTTTATGGAGCACTTACAAAGTGCTAAGTACTTTGCATATATTATTTAATTTTTATGGTAACCTATACAACGATCCTCACAATGCTCTTTACACAACTATTATTGTTTGTTTTGTTTTTAGTAAGCCATCCATGCATAGGGTGGTGCTAATCATTGTCATTATTTAGAGAAAGAGAAACAAGATCATTACATCCACCTATGAGGTGGGTGCAGTCACCTTGTATTATAGATGAAGAAACTAAGCCACAGGGTAGTTAAGGGACTACTCAAGGTCACAGAACTAGAAAGTGCCTGCCTGACTCTGAAAGCCCTTCCTTCTAACCACGCTGTTTTACTGCATCCCTTAATGATTCTTAAATAGGAGAATTTATGGCTAAGAAGTGAGTTAAATATTCCTTATAAAGAGCATTTCTGTTGCTGAATTTTCTTACGTGCTTGAAAGGTAGAAAATAACCTGTCAAGTCATAGGGCATGCTGGGTAGCTACAGGATAATTAGACACCTTTTAAAGCAGTACTCTCAGCGTGGAAAATGTCCTTAAGGACTTTGATTCAAATGACTGATTTCATGACAATGAAGGGCTCAGAAAGCTGAACAAGGTTCTTTTATGAAGAGCAAAGGAAATCGTTAGGCTAGCACGGAGTCTTTTCAGGGTGAACATTGGATGCCGAAGATTATCTGTGCTGATTTTCCCCTAATCCCGTTATTGGGTTTCTCGTTACTCGACCTTAGTATAGCTTGTACAATATCATCTCTGTAACCTTTGTGTTTGTAGGTTTATCTTGATCAACTATCAGTGCAAAGTGAGAAGCCGCCTTTCATCTGGTTTCCAATGGTGCTAACTAGAAAAAAAAAAAAAGGAAGCTAAAATGTTTTTATTGAACAGAAATAAAGTAGTCAGGGCATTAAAGCACTGATAGTGACTCTCAAGAAGGCATTTGAAGAAGGAAGCCTTCCTAGGGAGAAGGTTCACTAAAGAATAGCGACACCATAGGACATTGTGAACAAAGAGGGTTTTCTATAATCTTGATTATTTGCAGTGGAACAAAGTTTTCCTGCTTCAATAAGAGTTTTTGTCAATTCATCCTTATGTTGAAACTGTTCTCCTAAATCAATTGTATCAAAGATCTGGCATTGTTAAGGAAGATAATCCTTGAACGTTTAGCATTATATAAAGGAAAGCTGGCAAAAAAAAAAAAAGAAAAAGAAAAGAAAATAAGAGAAAGAAAGAAAACAAGAGAGAAAAGGAAAGAGAACATAATGCTCCATAAGCCTTCCTACCTCAAAGAGAAGAGAACAGGTTTGATTTTGGGAGACCAGCTAACTCAGGTGGAAGAGCAGAGAGGCTGCGCAGCCAAGGAGGGAGGAGAGAGCGAACAAGGAAGTTGTAAAACACTAGATGATTTATTTTACAACTGTTAATTAAATGAAAGAAGGAGGTGCATTGCGCTTATCTAACCTGCTTTCCTTTTATACTGTGTCGTAATGTAAAGAACATTACCTTTGCAGTCAGTCAACAGACCTGGGTTTAAATCCTGGCTCTACCACTTGCTGCCTGTGAAATCTAAGGCAGATTATTTAACCTCTCTGAGCCTCAGTTCCCATAGGGTTAAGTGGAGTTCCCAGTAGTGTTGCAGCCTGTATCTGTCACGAACCTTCTATTTAACTTTGGGCAACTCAACCTCTCTGGGCACCAGAAGCTCCATCTGCAAAATCTCCCTGGCTCATTAGAACTTTTCCCTGCATGTGTGCACAAAACATAAAGGACTGACACTTTTGGTGTTTTTTGTTTCGTAATGACTACCTAGTAGTGGCATTCTAAAGATTAGGCAGTAATGTATTTCAAGTCCTAGCTCATAGTAGCCAGGCAATAAATGGCACAAAAGGCATGCAGTAAATATTAGAACTACATATGAAATTCACTCAAGATCTATTGGTGGCATTGGCTTACTTAGTACTTGCTTTCATAGAGAAAATAGATCAGAGAAGATAATATGTGAGGCAAAAATGTCTCATATTTAAATTGTTCTCCATTTCCTAAAGCATAATCATATCCTCACAGAGAAAGACACACATACATCATACTTCCTGTGTTCCAGAAAATAAGGCTGAGATCCAGAGAAAGTTAGATATTGACTAGAAATGATATGTTTTTAAATAGGGGAGTCAGGCCTGGAATCTGGATTCCTGGTTCCTGTTCTCGTGAGCTCTCCATTATACCACACTGACACTGTCCAATTGGTCTGGCATACCTTTCTAGAAATCCTCTTTAGGGTAAACTGTTAGAGCAAGAAATAAATCTTCAAAATAAGTGTTCCTCTTATGAGTTCATTCTGAGTTGATATCCTTGGCTTATTGTGACATTCTTTATATGTAAAAAAAGATAATGAGTTCTTTGTAACACTTAGAAACAGAGAGAACACACTTTTGCTAAATTGAGTGGCCTTCTGCAGGTATCAGGTGTTTTAAAAATATGTTTTTGTTGATTTCAGAGAGAGGAAGGGAGAAGGAGAGAGAGATAGAAACATCAATGATGAGAGACAATCATCCATCAGCTGCCCCCTGCATGCCTCCTACTGGGGATGGAGCCAGGAAAACTAGGCATGTGTCCTGACCAGAATCAAACTGTGATCTCCTGGTTCATGGGTACATGTTCAACCACTGAGCTACACCTGATGGGCCTGTATTAGTTTTGAGCTTTGAACGGATTTTAGGTTCTTAAAAGTTGAAAATTAACAAAAGGTTTTGTCATTTTTTGGAAAGAAAAATTGAAGTTTTTAAAAGCACAAACAAATTTATCAACTCTAAATAGCTAAAGAAAAATGTTTTGATTAAGAAAATAAAAATTGGAATATCAACAAAATTTTAAATTTTCTGTGAAACATGTCTACTTATAGTACACTAGAGGCTTGGTGCATGAAATTCATGCACAGAGAGGGTCCCTCAGCTCGGCCTGCACCATCTCCAATCCGGGACCCCTCTGGGGATGTCTGACTATCAGTTTAGGCCCAATCTCACAGGGATGGGGCCTAAACCGGCAGTCGGACATCCCTTTCAATCCGGGACCGCTGGCTCCTAACCACTCACCTGCCAGCTGGCCTGATCGCCCCTAACTGCCCTTCCCTGCTGGCCTGATTGCCCCTAACCGCCCTCCCCTGCCAGCCTGATCGCCCCTAACCACCTCTGCCTCAGCCCCTGCCACTGTGGCTTTGTCTGGAAGGAAGACTGGACGATGGGAAGATGTCGGGTTGACCTGCTCTTATTAGCATATTACCCTTTTATTAGTATAGATGATATTACTTAGGAAGCATTGTACTTATAAACCCAAACTGACTTAGATTCCTTAATATAGCTTATTTTACCCAGCTAAATATTTTACGATTTAACACCTTTTCCTTTGCAATATTAAAATACTTTTAAAAAGTAATAGAAATATAAAGCATTGTGTAAATGGATAAACTTACTATCTATTTCAATTCAGTTCAGCCTACGATAATTTAAGTCAGCCTACGATGCTCATAGAGAGCCTGCTCTCCAAGGCATGATGCTGGCCCTAAGATAGCTAAGGTGTCTGCCTTTGAGGAATTCAGCATATGAGCTTTATGGTAATAAAAGCTTATAGTTGCTAACTTTTACTGATCTTTTGCTGTGTATCAGCCATACTTCCAAGAGTTTTGCAATATGTTTTATTTAATGCCTCCACCTAAATCCTTGGGAAATAGCATTTTATTAGCCCCATTTTATAGATGAGAGGACTGTACCTTAGATTAAGAAATTTATCCACAGACATACGGCTCAGAAGTGGTTCAATTAATAATTCACTTGATATACTAACATGGATATACAGATAGAAACAAAACTACTTACATAAGTAAACACAAATACTTGCAACTTTTAGTTTTTTTTAAAATATGAACATATTTTTTTCTTCTGTAATTGAGAGAAAGGTGTTTGTTATTGTTGTTTCTCTTGCCACAGGTTATGCTTAAATAAGGATTAGTGATAGTAGTATCATCATTGTGCAGAAAGGGCAAAGCATTCACAATCACAAAGGAGGGCAAAAGTCTTTCCTAGCTATTAAATTAATTATCAAATGCTTTGCCCCTAACACTATAGTTTGTTCATTTTTTAAAAAAGGTAAATTATAGCCTAAGTGATATTTAAACTTTAGGTTGACTTCATAATAAAACACCTAATTTTCAACCATATTTGTGCTCTTTCTAGGAAATCGTGTTAATAACATGCTTTGAAGATATTCAGAACTGTTCATTATAAAAGGATCCCAGCACACGAGGACCTTATATATGAGGTCCTGTAAGAGGAGCACAAGTATAGGAGGGGATTTCAGGGGAAGCATGAGGCTTTAAGAAGAATAGACTTTGCCCATTCTAATTAAAGTTTTGGATAGAAAACTTCTTGATGGAATTAGAAAAATATTAGAGATAATTCGTGCATTTAGATAGTAGATTGACTGACTGTATTAGTTCCCTAAGTTGCCAAACAAAATTACCACTGGATAGGTGGCTTAAGCAACAGAAATTTATTTTCTCACAGTTCTGGAGGCTGGAAGTCTAAGAGCACAGTGTCAGCTGGGTTGGTTTCTTCTGAGAGCTCTCTCCTTGCCTTGCGGACGGGCCCCCTCTTGCTGTGTCCTCACATGGTTGTCCCTCTGTGCACATGTGCCCTGGGTGCCTTTTTGTGTGTCCGAATTTCTTACTAGGACAGCAGTGAGATTGAATTAGGGCTCATCCTATTAGCCTCATTTTAACTAAATGATGTCTTTAAAGGCCCTCTCTCCAAATGCAGTCAGATGGTAGGTGCTGGGGATTAGAGCTTCAGCATGAATTATGAAGGGACACAATTTAGCCCATAGCAGTGACCTTTAGCTGCAAAGAGCTGAGAGTTCTTCCAGATCTAGAATTTTGTGCATCTTCTTCAAAATTTTCACTGTATATAAATTGGACACAATCTAAGTTACTGATATACTACTTTTCTTTATTTATTACAAATGACATTCCTGCTTTTCTGTGCTACCTTTCCGAATATTGTCCTGGGGTCCCTTGTAACTAATAGAGACACTTTCACAGTGCCCAGAGCCCTTGATGTCTTGCAAATGAAGGAGGAGGATGTCCTCAAATTTCTTGCAGCAGGAACACTCTTAGGTGACACCAACCTTGACTTGGAAATGGAGCAGGACATCTGGAAAAGTGATGGCGTCTCCATCATCAATCTGAAGAAACCTGGGAGGAGCTTCTGTTGGCAGCTTGTGCCATTGCTGCCATTGAAAACCCTGCTGATGTCAGTGCCATATCCAGGAACACGGGCCAGCGAGCTGTGCTGAGGTTTGCTGCTGCCACCGGAGCTACTCCCACTGCTGACACCTCACTCCTGGAACCTTCATGACCAGATCCAGGCAGCCTCCTGGGAGCTGAGACTTGGGTGACTACTGGCCCCAGGGCTGAGCACCAGCCTCTCACTGATGCTTTACATTAACCTGCCAGCCATCGCTCTGTGTAACTCAGACTCCCTCTGCACTGTGTGGACATTGCCATCCTGTGCAACAATAGGGAGCTCACCCAGTGGGTCTGATGCCATTCATGCGGGGCTGGGAAGTTCTGCGCATGTGTGGACACCCATGGGAGGTCATGCCTGACCTCTGCTTCTGCAGAGATTGAAAAGGAAGGGCAGAGCACTGTCAAAAAGGCTGCGACCAAGGAGGAATTTCAGGGTGAGTGGACTGCTGCAGCTCCTGAGTTCGCTGCCACTTAACCAAGGTGTCAGACTCCTTTGCAGCTGCCCTGGTGCCTAATCAGCAGTTCCCTTCTGAAGAGGAGTGCTCAGCCGTCCGAGAAAGACTGGACTGAAGCCTTCACTGCTCAGAGCACTGAAAGGGTAGGAGCAATGCTGAATGTCTTGGACAGAAAGGGAAATAAGGTTGCTGAAAAATAAAGTCTCTTTAAAAATTGACATTCCTGAATTAGCTTCCTGAAGCTAATTGTGTGTGTGTGTGTGTGTGTGTGTGTGTGTGTGTGTGTGTGTGTGTGTGTAAACATGCACACATATATTTATATGCTTTTGGGTAATAGAGAGACAGCTGTGGTTATATCTACCTTTTATTCACTCATACATTTACAATCAAAGTATGTATTTATTTATTGACCAATGAAATGTGACCAAATGAATAACCAAAACCACACATTTTCACCATGCTAAAAGCATTTTTAAAATGCATTTAATTAAGTTTCTCTTTTAGATGAACCTACAATTTCATCCTGCATTCAACCTGGTTTTTAAATGTATTTATCTAGACTAAAATATCTGCAGCTGTACTATGAGTTAAAGGCATTCCAAGTATATTCAAAAAGAGCCCTGTTGGCCCTAGCCAGTTTGGCTCAGTGGATAGAGTGTCAGCCTGCAGACTGAAGGGTCCTGGTTTGATTCCGGTCAAGGGCACGTGCCTGGGTTGCGGGCTCGATCCCCAGTAGGGGGCGTGCAGGGGGCAGCTGACCAATGATTCTCTCTCATCATTGATGCTTCTATCTCTCTTTCTCTCTCTCCCTTCCTTTTTGAAATCGATAAAAATATATATATTTTTAAAAAGAGCCCTGTTGTTGTGGGTTGTACTTTCCAAAACATGACTAAACAACATTGTCAATCCCACAGACCCTTGAACTTCCCAGTCAAGAGGTAGAGTCCATGTCTTCCCTCCCCCTTCTCTAATCTGGTGGGCCTTTATGACTGCCACAACAAATAGAATGGAGCGGAAGGGGCATTATGGGACTTCTGATAGTAGCTCATAAAAAGTGTCAGGGTCGTTGAAGGAGGAACACACGGGGCCAAAGTGGTAAGGGATAAATGTATTAGGTCATCTGAATACTAGATGGGTTGAGCCCCCAAATGGAACCAGTCCCCAAAGACAGGGTGTCAGAGGTTTTTAAAGAATTCTAGGCGGGCTTTTTCTGGGCAGGTAATTCTCTGTGAAGGTCTGGCTTCTGGGAAAGATTGGAGAGGAGAGAAAATGTGGTCTAAACAAGTGGAATGTCCGTTGTGAAGTGACTTAAAGTTCAGTTCCCAGGGGAGGGGGGTATCAATTCAATTATTTGATCAGATCTAACATTCCAGCCTTTTTGTTTTATGGAATAAGATACTCATAAATGAAATAATTTGCAATAAAGTAAAATAAAAGTCTTCTAGCTTCCTCTCTGTCTGTCTCTCTCTCCTTGATAAGTATTCTGTCTTGCTCCAAGCAATCTTCATTCCAAGTAGCAACATTAACAAATATAGCATTATAAGAGTATTTTTGGCTTACATTCTAGAATGGGAGGAGTCAGTATTTCAATATATGAATTAATATCATTTCATTTCCAGTGGAAATTTACAACCAAAATGACATGATGGTTGTGGTTTTCATTACTTACTAAATCCTAAAAAAAAAAAAAAGGTGGTCTTAACATGTCAATTCTTTTAAGAGTCTGGCCGTAGAGTATAGTTTTAGTAATGATACACCCATTATTCACTTCTGTCAGTTGGTTATAAGGTAAGAGAAGCCCAGAGAAGCTTTTCAGAATCAAAACAAATACAGTAGAAATAGTGTTTTCTATAGATATACACCAGCCTTTCACCACAAAAATTGGTATAGGTAAAATTAATTATGTAAAACCATCAGAAGTCGTGGAATTGAAACTAGTTTGTGATAGGGTTCTGTGTCTCCTATGAAGGATGTAAAAGATAAAAAAACAAAACAAAAATTTTAAATATGAATTTAAAAGGCATCCTACCCAAGCCTACTGCCCGTTTTCCTTCTCATTCCGTAACTCTTAACCCTGGGCTACTCCTGCTTTTTCATGCTATCAAGCCTGCCTCGACCTGACTGGAGAGTTCAGGTCCAAGCCTGTCTCTGATAACGTACCTGAGCCTCTCTTCTAAAGTTACCCCCAAGGCCCTCAGGCTTCAAGCTTTCTCTTTCTTATAAAGTCCGGAGCCTCTACCAAGAGAAGTATGAGCTTAAAGCTGCGTGCCAGGTTGACAGCATTGCTGTCCTGCTCTTAATGAATCCACAGAACCTGGTGGCATGCTGTAGCCTCTTTGAGAGTTATCGGTTTCTTTGTTTACTACACCATTGTTTACTATTTAGTCCTCTATTTCATTTTCCTGAAAAGTGACTGGGAAGTTAGGTTTGTATCTTATTTCCCTGGGTTTTGTAAGAAGCTACCTCTGGAAAACAAACTAGAATTATGCCACTGTAAAGCATTTCTTGCCCTCCCTCAAACTTTTCATCATGCTCCCAGCACTCTCTATTCCCTTTTCAGCTTTATTTTTCCTTTCTAATGTTCATCACTGACTGCAGTGTCATGTATTCTACATACATATTTTTCTATAGTTCCCCCACCCCACTAGAATGCAAATTGGAAGACTCATCAGGATTTTTGTCTGTTTTTGCTTACAGCTGTATCCCTGGCACCTAGAGCCATGGCTGATAAATAGTAGGTACTAGATAATTATTGAAGGCACCCTACCTAATAAAAGAGTAATATGCAAATTTACCATCACTCCAACACACAAGATAGCCACCCACATGTGGACACAAGATGGCCACCACAAGATGGCCTGCAGGGGAGGGCAGTTGCGGGTGACCAGGCCAGCAGGGGAGAATGATTAGGGGCAATTGGGCTGGCAAGGGAGCAGTTAGGCATCAATCAGTCTGGCAGGGGAGTGGTTAGGGGCAATCAGGCAGGCAGGCAGGCAGGCAGGCAAGCGGTTGGGAGCCAGCAGTCCTGGATTGTGAGAGGGATGTCCCAACTGCCCACCAGGATCGGGCCTAAACAGGCAGTCGGACATCCCTTGAGAGGTCCCAGATTGGAGAGGGTGCAGGCTGGGCTGAGGGACACCACGCCCCCCCCCACCCGTGCACAAATTTTGTGCACTGGGCCTCTAGTGAATAAATAAAGGAGTAAATGAACAAATTCTGCAGGATAGGGCTTAGAGCTGGCAATAGCATTCAGAGCTAGGGCTTTCTAGTGGCCAGCTTCACAAGAAATAAGATGAAAATAATTTCCATGTAGGGCTATTATTTATTGGAAATATATGCTTCATTCGTTCATCCATTTATTTAACAACAAAAATTTATTGAGAACCTTTTGTTAGAAGTTGATGCAGAGTTCTGGGTTGGTAGGGTTTAGAAATGATGTGTGTTATTATAATCCACTTTATGGGTATTTACTCACATGTTGGCTGAAGGAAAATGTGAATGAATGCTGGAATAAGTGTCCTGATACAGGTAGATGTAAAGTGGGAAGTGCAGTGTTTTAAGGAGGTTGTGGAGAGGTGGATTTCCACAGGAGAAAGCATTTATTTTACATACTGAAGAAGTGATTGGCAGAGTTCACTCTGAGCTAAGGGAACTGAATGTTTAAAATCACAGATGAGAGCTTACGGGATTTCACAGGAGTTGCCGTGACCGAGATAAGGCTGGAAATGTAGATTAGGATAGGAAAGCATATTGAAGATTAAGGTTAGAGAGTATCTTAAGGATTTTAAATGTATATCTTTTAGGTTATGGAAAACCACATAAGTTTATTAAGCAGGAAGTGACATATATACTGTTTGTTTCAGAAACATGATCATTTTTTGGTGCAGAATGTTGGGACTGAGGAAGGTGAGAGATTTCATACAGGGGTCTGTTAGGGAGCCACATCTTTGGTCCAAGTGGAGATGGTGAGGACTGGGGTAATAGCAATGGGAGTGAGGAAGTGATAAAGCAAGTAAGTATGTTGGAGGTGGAACCTATAGGATTTGAAGAGAAGAATAAGGTAAAGGGAGGAATGGGTAATGGTGATGAAGTTTCTAATTCAGGAAACGTTTATATGGTTTTATCTCTAACTGACATAAGTAATATACAGGGTAAAGGGAACAGGCTTCATGGAAAGATGTGGAGGAAGACACCAGTTTGCTGTAAAACCTGCAAATGTTTGAGTTTCCAGACACTATTAAGAAGGTGAACTCTGAGATTAGTATAAAATGGGGCTGTAGATGAAGATTTGGGGGTCATTGTCAGCCTGGTTATTAAGCCAGGACAAGTGGAATAGGGAAACTGAGACAGATAGTTAAATAACCAAGCAGTTTACAGCCATCTAGTAAATTATAAAATCCTATCTTCCCTAACCAAGGACACTTAAGAGTAAATGGTTTACACTTCTCCTACTCAACCAGAGGGTAAATAGCTTAAATAACTCTACTCAGGGAGACAGATAGCAGGAACCCAATTAGTGCCATTTGTGCCAGTCACACTCAAGGACAAGTCAGGGCAATAAATTTCATTTTGGGGCATCAGTTTAAGCTGATGAATATTCTACTGAGATCCTCCTTTAAGACCTCCCTTAAAATCCTCACCTTGAGAACCTTCAAGACAAAGACTCAGCATGGGCTCTCTCTGGAGCACACCCGTGCCTTTCTTCCCTCTCAGCCATGCATCTTTACTTTTCTCTTCTAAACTCTAAGGATTCTCAGGAGACTTTCAACCACTGGAGCAATGAGCAGTCGCAGCTCATCCTGGGCATACCCCCTGAACCTGTCTCCAAGGCCCCGTTTTCTCTGACTTTTCAGTGAGCTAACTATAGCTCACTTCTTTCACTGTGACTTTTACTTCCCAGTGAGTCCATGCAGCCCAGTGTGGCCCACTTCTTTCTTACAATGTTTCTGGAGAGCCAAAGCAGAGCACCGCCTAGGCTTTCTTCGATTGCTCCTTCTACCCTATGTCCTTCCTTTATTTCACTGTCCCCAGCTTTAATAAACATACTCTCAAAATCACCTGGACTCACGTTGTGAAATCTTTCCTGCAGGAAGTCAAGAACCTACACACTACTGGCCTACCTGAGGCAGACCCACTCAGAGCCTGGTCCCTTTCTGATGACAATTGCTGAGGCTATAGGATTTTATGATCTCTATCATAGGATACAGAGCAAGAATAAAATCATAGGATGCAATCCTGAGGTATGTGAATATTTAAGAGAAACTGGCAAAGATGGGGAATGAGTAGCCATTTTCACCAGAACCAAAACCAGAGGAGAGGGAAGAGAGAGGGAATTATTTTGCAAAAGAAAAAACAGCCAACCAATAGGGGGGGGGGGGACAAAAAAACTGCATAAGTCAAGAGAATGAGATTCAGTAATTAGGAACCTTAGATGACCTTAACAAGAACCTTTTCAGTTGGGTGCTTGTGGTGACAGCTGGGTTGCAAAGTCTGAAAGGTGAGAAAGCAGAATGAATGCTGTACATTTTATATGAATGTGCAGCAGCAACCTGATTGCACCCTCAGCTCCACCCCACACAACCTTCCTCACAGAAACAGATTCTCAGTCATGCAGGGCTTATGAGTTGAATTAACTTAGCACCTTGTATTTGCATGAGAACTCTATAATAGTATTCACAAGCTTACACAATGTGACTGCCAGCCATTTACTCTATTTTTTTTTTAGCAGCCTCACAGATATTTTTTTATATGACTGAGAAACATCACTTACTGGCCAAAATGTATTTGAAGTGAGTGAGGTCCAGGAAGTCTTCATTTCTAAACTGATCAAGGGCAGTCACACATCCTGAGGTGGCCTCAATTTAAGTTTGACTGCTTCTGTGCTAGTGACAGTGTCCTCTGTCACCTATTTGATGAAAAAAAAAATTGCTGAGATCATTTTATAAGCAGAAATTTCCACAAGTAAAAGGCCAGAAAGTACACACATACCTACATATCTTTGTGTGTAAATGAATAGAAAAATCTGAAGGGTGCACACCCACCCAACAGTTGGCACTGAGTAACTCTGAGTAGAGGAGAAGGATCGGGGTGGCGGGGGGGGGGGGGGGGGGATAAAGGTAAGACTTCACTTTTCAGCAGTCAAATAGGGGCAGTACATTTTCCCAGAATGTAGTGTATTTGCATCTGAGTCACAGAGGGGCACTCAATAGAAATACATATCCCCAGGTCCCACTCTTTATCACACAGGCTGCTTTGAGGCTGAGACCTTGGAGCTTGCATTTTTAAAGAGCACTATTGATGGTTCTTTGGTATCGCAACATTGGACGGTCATTGGTACATAGAACAGCATACTGACTTGGGAATCTGAGGGTCAGGGTTTTAGTCCCAACCCTTACCATTTGGGTGGCTTTGCACAGATAGCTTATCTTCTTCTTTTTTTAAAATTAATATTCTTTTTTAAAAAAATATATTTGATTGATTTTTTTACAGAGAGGAAGGGAGAGGGATAGAGAGTTAGAAACATCGATGAAAGAGAAACATCGACCAGCTGCCTCCTGCACACCTCCTACTGGGGATGTGCCTGCAACCAAGATAGTACATGCCCTTGACTGGAATCGAACCCGGGGCCCTTCAGTTGCAGGCCAACGCTCTATCCACTGAGCCAAACTGGTTATGGCGATAGCTTATCTTCTGATCCTCACTCTCTCATATGAGAATTGAGCATTCCCTCTAGGATTCTAGGGTTCTGGGATTTGCTCTGGGATTCTGATTTGTATGACTGTGAGTGTAACATAGCACTATGGGGAATAAAACTTCCCTTGAGATAAACCTTCTCATTATCATGTTTATACTTGTGCCTGGTCCTACCAATTAAGAAGATGCATTTAAAGAGAACATGTTTATTGTCCCAAACTTTTAAAATGTAAGCTTATCAAACCCTTAGGTGCTTATCTGTCACAGGAATTCCTGCTAATGGTTATGACTGTCAGTCATGGGAGGAACCTTGCCAGGTTGGTAATATATCAGTCATTAAAATTTCCTCTGTTTCTTCTTAATTTGTAAATATTTAGATGTGATATGTCTGTAAAGTGGCTGGGGTAGGGGATGAGGTTGGTGGAGGAGGCATGAGGAATAGAGGAAGTGTTATAAACATAAAAAAAAGTTTAATTTCTTAGCAGGGAGGTCATTCAAATCCTAAACTGCCTTTAGTGCAGGTGTAATTCCTCCTTCTACCTCATTTCTATGCTTTCTATGCTTTGTAACTCGATACCTGGGTCTCCTGCAAGGTCGCTTTGCCCCTGTCCTGGCATTTTGGATCAGATTCCCTGTCTGGGGCAACACAGTGATAGAAGGTTAACTGGTGAGATGGCCTTCGAGGTACACCCTAATGAGAAAGCTGGGGCAAGCAGTTGCAGAATATCTGGATAGGAATTCTCCCTCCTGCTGACCTTGGCTCTGCTTTTAACCTAAAAAAAAAAAAAAAGGAAGAAAGATTACTGTACTGTTGGTTTTTTACTGTACATAAATATATGAGAATTTCTTACAATTGTTTAAAATTACAATTGTTCAGGACATAAAAATGTGGCTTCACTGTTATGGAGAATACTGACTTAGGCAAAGCCTAGTATATCATAACCACAATGAAAATAACCACATCCATGCACACACATGCAAACAATACCCTGAAATTTCCTAATTGTATGTAGGATATCAAAGTCCCAAGTTGTATTTTGCAAGATATTGTGTCCCTTCTTTGCTATGTTGCCTTCTTTTTTCCAGCCAGAGAACAATTGCCCTCCCTTTTTTCCTTCTCTTCATATCTTCCTTCCTCCTTTGAAAATTGACATGTCTAATACATTTGAGTCCCAATAGCACTTTCTTTCATAGATGATGTTGACTTAATACATGCAGTGGGACAACACTTTAAAAAGTACAACTATTTATGAACACTGTGGTGAGGGAGGCTGGAATAAGCAGGATTCAGATTCTCCTTTTGTTTGGAAACATCACCTTAACAGGACTATTGCTTATGTAAAGGCCAAGTCCAGAATATGTCTGATGGGAGAGATTTGTACAAAGACCAAACAATTGCTATGCTAAATTGTGAAAACAAAAACACCAAAAAAACCCCACAAACCTAAAATACTATTCATTGGGTAAGAGTGCTAGGCTAACTGACTGCTTTCTCTGGGTTGTGGATAATAGTGGCACTGAGGGATGATGAGAGACAAGAGTGAATGAGAGACAAGAGTGAAAGATCTTAATTGGCAGAGGTCTAAGTCTCAGCTCTGAGGACCAGTGGAAGAGGAGAGAGACTTAGAGGTAAGGAACTTGTCATGGAAGGGCCTGGCCCATGAACTTTAGGGGCACTAATAAATATCTCGTCTGAATTTCTTTCATTGTTCTCATCCCTTTATGTATACTTAAATTTTCAATTAAAACTTTATTAATAATTAAAGCCTGAATTGAACTTTGCTGAAGGAAGTTATGGGCTGGTTCTTTGACCACAGTTGTTTTGAGCTCATGATATGAGTATAGCTATTTCTTCTTCTGAGGCTAATGTGAAGGTAATAACATCTTTCTATGTGATATCATCGATCCTTAAATTCTATAAGTGGGTCAGCAACAAAGATAGTGTCTTAAGAAAGAGCAAGAAATTAGTAGTGATACCCAAGATTGGCTAGTAGTGATTGCATGCCTTCTGCAAGGTTCTCTGTAAAATTAAGAAAGAGGATCTGAAAGGGACATGGATATCTGGAATCATGCAAGATGGAGAGTTGAATAATTTATATTTGGGTGTAAAAGAAAGGAGAGACTGGCAGGTGTGGCTCAGTGGTTGAGTGTCAACCTATGAACCAGGTTTGATTCCTGGTCAGGCACATGCCTGGGTTGTGGGCTCGATCCCCAGTGGCAGGTGTGCAGAAGGTAGCTGATCAATGATTCTCTCTCATCATTGATGTTCCTATCTCTCCCTTTCCCTTCCTCTCTGAAATCAATAAAATATATATTAAAATATATTTAAAAAGAAAGGAAAGGGGAGTCTTGCAAACCTGATCACTCTCAGGTTAGTCATAGTATGTTGCATTTTCAAAATTCCTCACATTTAAAGTTATTCATTTTGAATATCATACTTATACATGCTGTAAATTAATATTTTTAAAATTTCCTTACGTTTGGGAATATCCTGTTAAAAGTGATGTCATATAATATTATATCCTATGTGATGGTATGAGGGTTACATTTTATCCAGATATAAATGACCACTATTTGATTGTAAAGAAAAAAAAAGAGTAAAGTTGGACTTAGACTGAACTCTTGGAGGTCATCTAACTTATAAAGATGGAGTTTACTTGATTGACAGATCTCATGAAAGAGAATTTTGATGGAAAAACAATCTGACTTTGTAATCAGTCACAGGGTTGGTTTCCACTATCACCCTAAAATTCCCTCATTGATATAATGCCTGCTTTGCAATCTGTTTTGTCTTAGTCACTGATTTATTCTCCAAAAATTCTCTTCAGTTTCAGAAATACAAAGCCACACTCAGTAACAGTGATTCATGACTAAAAAATTCACAATTTATAGTCCTTCTAGAGGTCTGATTTTTTCCCCTCCTGCTTGAGCTTTTCAGTTTAAAGATAAGTAGAGACACTTCTGGGAAGATTAAATTAATTGTCTCAAGTTATTGGCATTAAGCTAAATATCATCTCATTCACATTTGCCTCATTCCAACCCTAACAGTGAAGGTTTTATAGATAATATTCCTTAAGCATACTTACTTTTCATCTTTGGGGAAAAATAATCTGTTATTGGTCAATAGTCTGGATCCTGGGATTAGAAGATGAACCAGGGTATTTATTGCGGCAGACACTGCACAGCCTACGTCAGTGATTATATCAGGAGTCAGGGGCCTTAAAAGAAGATATAAATTGGTGCCACAGGCCTGGCGCCAGGCACAGACAGGGCCTGGTTCTCAGTCATGACCAATGTTGTGCTGTCAAAGTGATTTCTAGATCCTGTGACCTATCTCCCGCCCTGAGATCACAGCCGGCATTGCATAAACTTGCTATTAATTGGTCTTTTTGCTTTTTTGTTTCCTTACATTTCTGGCCTCACTTTCTTCATTTTTACCTCATCAGTAGTTAAAAGTGGAAAGTAACTCTTAAGAATTCTTTTTGAGGGGGTCTGATGAGATAGAATTGAAGAACAAGCTTCCAATGGCAGGAAACTTGAAAGAGGACCACATCGGATGTGGATATCAGAAAGGGAATCTTAAAGGAGAAACAAGGTTTCAAGAAAGAAAATTTGGGAGGGGAAGGATTTCTCTAGGATATCATGATAAAAAGGGACAGTATGGGTGTTACCTGGGAAAGAAAACCATCAGAACTGAAAAAAAAAATCAAAGAAAGTCAGGCTGAGAGGATTGGCGAGAAAAAGATAACAAAGAAAGTAAGAGGTTGGGAAAGAAAGCAGGATATGCTTGAGAAAGAGCCATGTGCTAGTGATCATTTCAGTCTCCCGTAAGTGCAGGTATATACTCATTCTTTTCTCACACCTAAACTTTCTGTAACTTAACAGCCTTCAAAACAGAGGTGTTCCCAATAAGTAAATAAATATATAAAGATATGTTTTATGAAAGTTCACAGAAGAATTCAATTATTCGATATGAAAATCCAATTTCCTCCCCCTCCCCATTACCCAATCTTGAGAACCTAGATAGGCCTCAGAAGATTAGCTTTAGATCATTATTTAGAAAAACACCTGTCCTTTTCTCTTCTGTCATTACAGCCTTGCATGTCAGTGAACTGAAGTGCATTAGAGTCTATTAGAGAGATGCTGGTGAGGAAACTTGCAATAAAAGGGATGAAAATGCTTCTACTCTCCTCTGCTCCCATGGGACATAGCTTACTAAAGTCACCACCAGCATTTTTCTTGAGCTGGATTTACTGTATATATTCAATTTTAAATTAAGTGCAAAAGATTTATTTACTTCAAGGATTTTCTAAGGCTCCTTTTAAATTTAATATCTAAATAGGGTTTTAGGGTCTGAATTTCCTCCCATTGTGCAGTTAAAATGTAATTATGAAGTAGGGTGTGAAGGAGGCTGTGGGGTGTGTCAGCAAAACATAGGGAAGTTTGTTATGAAAAACAAAACTCAAAATCACAGAACATCTAAAATAAAATATAGTATGCAGATTGTCTGTAGTTTGAGATTATTTCTGTCATGGAAATTACTCCTTAGTGTGGGTAACTGCCAATTGACCAAATTTTGGTGTCTGAAACTCATAGATAAACAAGAAAACTATGAAATACTATAAAATCACTGACAGATGCCTTCTTAAATGACCAAACCTTCAAGACTTTTCTAAAATCACCCTTAATCTCATTTTAAAATCCAAGCAATAGCTTTTAAAAAATTGTTCTTTCAAAAGCTTCTCATTTTCTGTACTTATGATATGGTGGGTTAGAGTATTACATACACATTTTTGCAAAAATTAGGTTACTCTGCCAAGATGAATATTGTGTAACCCCCTGAACTACCATAATGGCCCCAGAAGTAAACTTACAAATAAAAAGAAAACAACCTTTTGCAAAAAGCATGATCAGCAAAACAGGCATTGCAATATATTCTTTTCTTTAAAATTCTTACCCGGGGATATGTTTTCATTGATTTTTAGAGAGAGAGGAAGGGGGAGGGAGGGAGAGAGAGAGAGAATCATTGATGTGAGGGAAACATTGATTGATTGCTTCCCATATGCACCCCAACCAGAGATCGAACCTGCAACCAAGGTATGTGACCTGACCAAGAATCAAACCCTGGACCTTTCAGTGTATGGGACAATGCTCCAACCAAGTGAGGCACCGGCCAGGGCTGCAATGTATTATTGTTATTATTATTATTTTTTACTAGTGGCCCAGTGCACAAAAATTTGTGCACTCGGGGGGAAGGAGGGGGTCCCTCAGCCCGGCCTGTGCCCTCTAGCAGTCTGGGACCCCTGGGGAGATAACGACCTGCTGGCTTAGGCCTGCTCCCGACCTGAGGGCAGGCCCAATACCTAGGTGCAGCCCCTGGTTGGGCTCAGAGCAGGGCCAATTGGGGAGTTGGGGCGCCTTCCCCTGTCATGCACAGAGTAGGGCAGATTGGGATGTTGCGATGCCACCCTCAGTCACGCTCAGGGTAGGGCTGATTGGGGGGTTGGGGCACTGCCCTCTGTCACACTCAAGGCAGGGTCGATGGGGAGGTTATGGCGCCACCCCCTGTCACGCACAGAGCAGGACCCATCAGGGGGGTTGGGGCTCCATACCCTGTCACACACAGAGCAGGGTCAATCAGGGGGTTGGGGAGCTCCCCAGTCATGCACAGAGCAGGGCCGATCAGGGGGTTGAGGAGCTCCCCGCTGTCACTCACAGAGTAGGGCCGATAGGGGAGTTGGGGCACCGCCCCATCACACTCAGGGCAGGGCGGATCAGGGGGTTGGGGCGCTGCCCTCTATCACCCACAGAGCAGGGCCAATCAGGGGGTTGGGGCGCCACCACTCTCACACTCAGTGCAGGGCCGATGGGGAGGTTATGGCTCTACCCCTTCACACACAGAGCAGGGCCCATGCGGGGGAGGGGGTTTTGGTGCCACACCCTGTCACACACAGAGCTGCAGGGCAATCAGGGAATTGGGGAGCTCCCCCGTATCAGGCACAGAGCAGGGCTGATCAGGGGGTTGGAGTGCCTTCCCCTTTCATGAACAGAGCAGGGTGGATAGGGAGGTTGTGGCCCCACCCCCTGTCACACACAGAGCCGCAGGGTGATCAGGGGGTTTGGGCGCTGCCCCCTGTCATGCTGATCCCGGTGCCGGGAGGCCTCTCGGCTCTGCTGATCCCGGTGCTGGGAGGCCTCGAGGCTCCGCTGATCCCGGTGCTGGGAGAGGCATTTTACCCTTTTACTATATCAGATAGAGGCCTGGTGCATGGGTGGGGCTGGCTGGTTTGCCCTGAAGGGTGTCCTGGATCAGGGTTGGGGTCCCCACTAGGGTGCCTGGCCAGCCTGGGTGAGGGGATGATGGCTGTTTGCAGCTGGTCACACACCCTTCAGGATGGGGGTCCCCACTGGGGTGCCTGGCCAATCTGGGTGAGGGGCTGAGGGCTGTTTTCAGGCCGACTGAAGCTCCCAACTGCTCCTTTTTTTCTTTTTTCTTTTTATTCTGGGCCAGCTTTAGCTCTGAGGCTCCAGCTCTTAGACCTCCGCTCCTGAAAGCAGGTATCTGGTTTGTTTTGGTTCTATAATCGAAACTCTGTATCAACTCCAGCTCCGAGATCCCGGGCTCGCTGATAGCAGGTTTCTGGGGTTTTGTTTAGCTTCTATATTTGTTACAATGTTTCTTAAACTGCAAGCTCAGAGGCCAGCAAGGCATGCGGGGAACATTGGAGTCCTCCATCACTGAAGCAAGCAAGCCTCATGTTCGTTTCAAGCTGCCTGGCTGCTGGCCGCCATCTTTGCTGGCAGTTAATTTGCATATCTTGCTGATTAGCCAATGGGAAGGGTAGCGGTCGTATGCCAATTACCATGTTTCTCTTTTATTAGATAGGATTGTCTAAAATTTTATATATGTCTCCTTTTTCCCCAATTGACACCCCCCCCCCCCCCCAGCCATTCCCACCCCAGGCAAACCCGAACTGCCCCAGTGTCTGTGTCCATTGGTTATGCTAACATGCATGCATCAAGTCCTTTGGCTGCTCTCTAACCCCGCCGCCTTCCCTACCATTTGTCTCTGGATTATTCTTGTTCATCAAATTATGTTGATCATTATATACCACATACGAGTGAGATCATGTGATATTTATCTTTCTCTGACTGGCTTATTTTGCTTAGCATAATGCTCTCCAATTTCATCCATGCTGTTGCAAATGGTAGAAGTTCCTTCTTTTTTTATAGCGGCATAGTATTCCATTGTGTAGATATACCAAAGTTTTTTAATCTACTCATCTGCTTATGGGCACTTAGGCTGTTTCCAAATCTTAGCTATTGTAAATTGCACTGCTATGAACATAGGGGTGCATATATATCCTTTCTGATTGGTGTTTCTGGTTTCTTGGGATATAGTACTAAAAATGGGATTACTGGGTCAAATGGGAGTTCCATTTTTAACTTTTTGAGGAATCTCCATACTGTTTTCCACAGTGGCTGCACCAGTCTGCATTCCCACCAGCAGTACACCAGGGTTCCTTTTTCTCCACATCCTGGCCAGCACTTGTCATTTTCTGATTTGTTGATGATAGCCATTCTGATAGGTGTGAGATGGTATCTCATTGTTGTTTTGATTTGTATCTCTTCGATGATTAGTGACTTTGAGCATGTTTTCATATGTTTCTGGGTCTTCTGTATGTCCTCTTTCAAAAAGTGTCTGTTCCCTCTCTGGCTGGCACGCTCTCCAATTTGCCCATTTTTTGATTGGATCATTTATCTTCCTTTTGTTAAGTTGTATGAGTTCTCTGTAAATTTTGGAGATTAAACCCTTATCAGAAATATCATTGGCAAATATGTTCTCTCATGCAGTGGGCTTTCTTGTTGCTTCGTTAATGGTTTCTTTTCCTGTGCAGAAGCACTTTTTATTTTGATATAGTCCAATTTGTTTATTTTCTCCTCAGTCTCCTTGCCCTAGGAGCTGTGTCTGTAAAGATATTGCTATGACATATGTCTGCTATTTTTATGCCTATGGAGTCTTGTAGGATTTTTATTATTATTTTTTATGTACAGAGAAGAATGACATATGGGTAGGGGGGTATCCATCTTTATTTCTTTAAATCCTCATCAGAGGATAATTTTTCCATTGATTTTTAGATAGAGTAGAAGTAAGGAGGAGAGAGAGAGAGAGAGAGAGAGAGAGAGAGAGAGAGAGAGAGAGAGATTGCCTCCCGCACCTGCCCGGGGAAGGAACCTGCAACCCGGTTACATGCCCTTGACCTGGAATGGAACCCAAGACCCTTTGGTGTGTGGGTCAACTCTCTACACTAAGCCACAGTGGCCAGGGCTGCAATATATTCTTAATAGACATTCAACATATACTTATCTTAAATGAAATATAAAAACAAAACATTTTTGCTTATATTTTGGGATAAGACCTAAAAAACAGCTCACCATACTTTTAAGTTGTTTTAGTTTGCTTATGGTAGAGAGGAATGCTATTACATCACTATGTCCTCTTGATTGCTTTTGTTAATCACATTTTCAATAGTCAGCAACATCATCTGAAGCCTTTTTATTCTGCTGTTAGATTGTGGTTGGGTTCCCCTAAAAGTTTCCTTACTCATCCTTTCACTTGAGATCCTTGTGTTGGTTAATTCGATGTGTCAATTTGACTGGTTCACGGGTACCCAGACATTTGGTTAGCACTATTCTGGATGCTAGGGTGTTTTCTAGGTAAGATTAACATTTGAATTGATAGAGGAGTAAAGCAGATTGCTCTCCTCAATGTGGGTGGGCCTCATCTGTGTAAGGTCTTAGTAGAACAAAAAGTTTAAGTAAGATATAATTTTCTCTCTCTGACTGACTGTCTTTGAGCTGGGGCATCAGTCTTCTCCTGCCCGTGGAGTTGGACTCAGACTGGAACTTACACCATTAGCTCTCATGGTTCCCTGGCCTTCACACTCAGACCCAAACTATTCGTTTCCTCTCCTGAGTCTCCAGTTTGCAGACTGAAGATCTTGGGACTTCTCCACCTTCTGAATTGCATCAGCTAATTCCTTGTAATAAACTGGATGCCCAATGCATGAATTCATGCACGGGTGGGGTTCAGCCAGCCCAGCCCCAATTGGGGCAGATTGGGGCTGAGCCTGTAGGCGGGAAGTTGGCCAACCAGCCCACCCTCATCAGGGCTGATCAGGGCCAGGCTGGCTGGGGGGAGTGGCCATGGGCGATTGGCTGGTGGCTCCCTCACCTGATTGGGGTGGGGGCTGATTGGGGGTGGGGCCGGCTGTAGGGAGGGTCTGTGGGTGGTGGTAAGGTGGCCCCATCTTCAAATGGGGTGAGGGGGACTGATCAGGGGTCAGTGGCCGGCCCTGACCCTGATCGGGGTGAGAGGCTGATCTGGGGTGGGGCTGGGCAGGGGGAGGGGCTGCAGAAAGTTGGTTGGTCAGCCCTGCCTCCTATTGGGGTAGGGGGATGACCAGGGGTGGGGCTAGCTGGGGGGAGGGGCTGTGGGAGGTTAGCTAGCTGGCCCCAATCCCCATCGGGCCAGTTCACTGGCCACACTGGGTGTCATAGCGAACAGTCATTCTAGTTGTGGTGTTCTGGCTGCTGGCTTTTTATACATATAGACTAGAGGCCCGGTACACCAAAATTTGTGCACAAAAAGTTGGGGAGTGGGGATCCCTCAGCCTGGCCTGCACCCTCTCCAATCTGGGACTCCTCAGGGGATGTCTGACTGCCTCTCATAATCCGGGACCACTGGCTCCTAACCTCTTGCCTGCCTGCCTGCCTGATTGCCCTTAACCCCTTTGCCTGCCTGCCTGATTGCCCCTAATCACCTCTACCTGCCTGATCACCCCTAACTCCTCCCCGCACCTAGGACCCAGGATTCCCTCCTCCAGCTGGTTTCAGTCACCTAGGACCCAGGCTTCCCTCCATCTGGCTGGCCGCAGGCATCCAGGACCCAGACCGGCTTCACCCAGGCCAGCTGCAGCTGCAGGGGACCATGGGCAGGCGGCTTCACCCGGTCCAGAACTGTAGGCGCCCAGGATCACGGGGTGGGCAGCTTGTCCCTCTCCTGGGCTGCAGCCTGGCTGGTCCCGATTCCTCTCTCATGAGCTCATTTGTGCCTGGCTGGTCCCCATTTCTCTCTCCCCAGGGTTGAGTGTCTGAGCAGTTCCGGCATGAGGGCATGAGGGCATGAGGGCGTGAGAGCGAGATGACCATTTGCATATTAGCTCTTTATTACATAGGATATTTATATACGTATATGTATTCTGTTGGTTCTGTTTCTCTGGAGAACCCTGACTAATACAGCCACCTGGTTAGCTTTTTCATGAGACTGTCAACAGGAGCTATGTTTGGCTATAACTCCCTCCCTGCAAAGTCTCTTGAAAGAGAGTTCTGAGAGGGTCAGAGAAGAAGAGCCATTCCCATTCATGGACTTAGAAACGGTCCCAAGGCAACTCCATTTAAATAGGTCACCTCATAGAGCTCATTTCATAGAGCTCTACATGTCTATTTGCCTCTGGCTTGGAATACCAAAAGCTTTTAGCATCTGGCAGACACTTACTCAGTTCCCAACTGTTGATGCTCAGCTGCTGGAGGACTCGTTCAGCCTCTGGAAGTAATTTTTGCTCTTGTTATTTACAAAGCCCACCAGTCAGGCTGCTTTTTTCTACTTGAGCTGTTTCTCATTTTCCTTAGGGGTCTTTACTCTCATATGGATGGAGAGGCTTCTGGAGACCTTGAAATCCCACGATATTAAAAAAGGTGCATATATGTCTTTTTCTGTGAAACAGATCATATATTTTTTCCTGTAAGATTTTTAAAAGATCCAGGGACACCCCTCCTCCCCCAAAAAAAGATCTTTGTCTCAGGGAGTTGGTATACCTGCTGATTCTTTAAGGCATTTTCTTGTTTTTCTACTCTGAGGAAGAGATATCAACTCAGTCACTAGCGTTGTTTGCTTTGTGGAGCCCAAAGGAGGTCAGCAGTATCTTGCTTTCTTAACCAAACTTGCTCTCCTTAACCAAAAAAGTTGAATATACTTCTTCCTAAGAAGGAAATATTAAACCTTCTCATTCATTTCAGGTCAAGAGAAATTGGGCAAGGTTAAGTATGACTCCATTTTTCCCCAAGGAAATGCTCTAGTCTAAGCTTTCAGGGTGGGGCATACACATGTTCACTGTTTTTTGAAATTTTATGATACCTTGTCTTCTGAAGCACACATATTAATAAAAGATCTATTTTCCCCACCTCCTTCTACATGTTGCCCTTCCTGCTCCCACCTATATTTGGGAGCACTAAAGTTCAGTGTCGGGGTTTTCACTGATTTCAAACAAATTTTTATTGAATTCCTCCATTCTTTTAATACCTGGATTTTTAGGAACTACAGTGACAGGACAAAGTCAGTGCCATAATTTTTCCCTGACCACAGGAACAGTACTGTGTTTGCTGCAATCCCACCATCATATCTTGGAAGGATTATTTATAGTTAAACTCCTGTTGCCTAACAATAGGACTGGTTGTTGTCTGCATGGAGCTCAGTCCAGCAGGAGAAAGAGCTACACAAATAAATAGTGATAATCAACAGTGACAACAAGTAGAACAATAGTGTCTACAAAGTGCAATGGAACTGCAGCCTGAGGGACAATTCACTGTTTCCACCTTTGCAGATTGAGGAGGGCGAGGGAAAGTTACTAAGAGAAGAGAATTTTCTCCTGGCTCCTGACATGAATATAATTTGGCCAGGGGGACCAAAGGGAAGGGAATAGAGAGAGACCTGATAACTCTAAGAGAGAAAAATCTAGAAAGGCGTTCTTTCTTAAACTAATGTTTAGAAAACATTTGCTGTTTAAACATTCCTATTAAGCAATATTTGTAAAATGCTTATTTAAGACCAAGAAATTCTGTGCCAGTGTTTTTAAAACAGAGAAACAGCTGCATTCACTAAATACCTTATTAGTTTTAATTTTAAAAATTAATTTAAAAGAATTTTAAGGCATAATTTTTCTTTTGCTTTTAAATTGAATCCATTCTTTTTAGACGAAGCTCTCTAACTTTCTTATTTGTTTAACATTTATGGAGTGTTTTAAATCGCCTATTGAACATATATTTACTCTCTTAGGAAAGGATTTACTTAACACTTTCTAGAAAACAGAATTGCTACTGTCAGCTACTATATGATTTGATTTATTACAAGAGTTTATAAGTTAGACTCATTAACACTCCTTACTAAGGGTTGTTCTGGGAAATATTTGATTTCTATTTTTAAAGTTGTTAAAACTGTGATCAGAATTTCCTGAAATATCTAGTGTTCTATCCCAATAAAGTATCAGAACTCTACATTTTTTTATGCACTTATAGACTAACTTTTAGATAGTGATTTGAGGAAATATATTTGAAACTATTTATGTACAATCATTTATCCCCCTTATTTAAGGAACTAGTGGCCCGATAAACAAATTCATGCACATTGAAAAGAAATTAATTAGAAGAAATATTTTAATATCACTATTCGCCCTTTCTCTATAATATAGAAGTGTCAACCAAATTCACGATCGACAATGACAGATTGAAACACACTCATGTGATTGGCGCCAGCGAGAGCTTTATATGTATTGCACATGCATGAGTCAACTTAGCCATATATATATATGAATGGGAATGGCTTTTCTTCTCTGACCATCTCAGAACTCTCTTTCAAGTATATATATATATAATATACTTGCTTAATTAGACTTACTTTCTGATTTAGCTAAACTTTTTCCAGGCCAGTGAAGCACCCCACCTTCTTTTTCAGGTAATTTTCAGCAACACAGAAGTAAATATCAACACAAAGCAGATTATTATTGTAGATCATGCAGGGAGAACAAAGGGTAAAATATTTAACTGCAGCAGTGTTTGACTATATTCTGTGCAGTGACAACACCTGATGTCATTTTCAAGGTCCACCATTTCTTACTTCTTTTCAGTCGGGTCAAGTTTCTCAGTTTTCTAAATCTCTGTTTTCTGTTAATGAAATGAAAATAGGACTCCACCAAGTCTCCTATCTACCTACCCCAGGACTTCTGTGAGGGTCAAATGAGATGAGGCACGGAAAATGCTTCACAGACATTTGGTTAAAGTGTAAATGTTTCCACCTGGCTATAAGGCAAGCCATGTTCCTGGGCTAAAGAAACTGCAAGGAGGTTAGCTGTCGCTAGGGAGAGGAAGCTGGGCATTGCTACATGACATCATTACCCAGACGGACACTTAACATATTAGCCTTTTATATATATACATAGGCTAGTGGCCTGGTACACAAAATTTATGCACATTAAAAGAGAATAATTAGAGGAAGTATTTTAATATTTATATTTGCCCTTTCACTATAATAGAAGTGTCAGAGATGAAAGAAAATTAGTAAAATGTATATGAAAATCTTCCTCCTGTCGAGTCTGGGGCATGCCGTGGGACCTAGACTCAAGTCCCCACTCACCACCCGCATGTGCTTTGAAAACACAAGAGACCCAGACCCAGCCGGCCCTACTGCCATTGGTTGAGACCCAGACCTGGCCAGCCCCACCCCCATCAAGTCCCTCCAGGTGGGAGTTGCAGTCTCAGGTGCCCCGACCCGGTGCCAGGGCAGGGACATGGTCTGAGGTCCCCCGTCAAACCCCACTGGGCGGGGGTCGTGGCCTGAGGTCCCCTGTCAAGCCCTGCCAGGTGAGGGCTGAGGCCTGAGGTCCCCATCAAGCCCCACTGGGCAGGAGGCGTGGCCTGAGGTCTCCTGGCCTGGCATCAGGGGGAGGGCACAGCTTGAGATCCCCTGTCAAGCCCCATGGGGCAAGGGGTGTGGCCAGGCATCATGCAGACTCAGGTCCCTGCTGTTTGGTCATGATGTTATGGCGTCCCAGCTAATTTGCATATTCCTCTATGATATAGATAGATTATATAATTTTGATCTCTAGAGTTACTTTAGAAATACATTATGTTCCAAAAGCTTATTTCTTTTGATTTATTTGCCCAGTTAAGATAAAATTCAACTAAGAAATATTGAGGAAATGAGAGCCACTAACATTAGCCAGAGTAGAGAATGGATTCGAAAAGTAAATGTGTTATGAGTAGAGAACATCCAAGATGAGATGTGGTTGTAATATTATTATTTTTTATTAGGGTGATATATGGGAATGAAGGAAGGGAGAGGTGATTTTATGGTGACTGACATAAATAATCATTTATTCAGCATTTTTTCTAGGGATAAAAAACAATTATTTTATCCCACAGAATGTCTGAATATTCTATAGATATCTCAATGTCAGATTTACTTTCCTGAGTAGATTTAAATTCCAAAAAGCTTTCCCCCTTTTCTCTTTTTATTTCCCCCTTTTTTCCCTACCACCAGGGGGCACATATCTCATCTTCTCTTAGAAGTTACTAGAAAAATACCGGAAATGTGGGCTATTTCCAGTCTGTCCAGTTATCTACCCTGATCTCAAAGTAGGCTCTCTGCATCTCATGGTTGCCTTTGGCATGGGAAGATGTCTGTCTATTTTCAAACATTCCTTTTTACTATTGTGATTATCTAGAACCATGTATAGTTGTTGTTGTTAATCTTCACCGGAGGATAGTTTTTCATTTATTTTTAGAGAGAGTGAAGGGAGAGGAAGAGACACAGTGAGAGAAACATCGATCTGAGAGAGACACATTGATTGGTTGTCTCCTGCATGCGCCCCTACCAAGGCTGGGAATCAAGCTTGCAACTGAGGAACGTGCCTTTGACTAGAATTGAACCGGGACTCTTAAGTCCACAGGCTGATATCCACTGAGCCAAATCAGCTAGGGCTATAGTTTGTTTTTTTATTATGACCTGAATCATCTCACCATACCAAACTAAGGACATGGCTTTACCATCTGTCCTATCAAATGCTTTGGTAACATGTACTACACCACCTTTCGATAATTCTGCAGTTTGGTAAATAAGATGCTCACTCAGATCGTAGAACTCCATGGTCCCACTACATCTTTACTTTTCTTTATTCTTTTCCAAGAAAAGAAACAACCTGAACTCCTGGGAGGTCGCTAATTGACTTTAGCTCCAAAGAAAACAGGATGGTATTTTGAGGTAGGTTTGGTCAAACGGGATAGGTTTGGATTCTATTTAATTGTTATTCTGGATTTAAGTTTATTTAAAACAAACTGATTTATTTTTCTAAGTTGAATATTCCCCCTTACCTTAGAGTTAAGAGGGGTTACACGCCTCAAAAGATGCCTATTATCTAGGCCTGTGTGGTCCATTAAAAGGCTAGAACAGGGGTGGGCAAACTTTTTGACTCGAGGGCCACAATGGGTTCTTAAACTGGACCGGAGGGCCGGAACAAAAGCATGGATGGAGTGTTTGTGTGAACTAATATAAATTCAAAGTAAACATCATTACATAAAAGGGTACGGTCTTTTTTTTTAGTTTTATTCATTTCAAACGGGCCGGATCCTTACTTCTACTCTATCTAGCCGGTAGAAGCTGCAGGCTTTGCACTGGATAGCATGCATACATTTTGGCTTCTTGGATCTTTAGTGAAACTTGCAAGACTTTGGTTTTTAGGGTTCAGTCCCTCAAACATTCCAGACCCATCTACATGTGAGTTACTGCTTCCTCCAAGGATATTTTTCAGTCCCCAGAAATTCCCTCTCTTTCTGAAATCAGGACATTTCTTCTTTCTCTTTCATCTCTGTGAGACTTTCTAAAATAACCCAGGTCCGTTTTAATTAAATTCAAGAACAAAAGTCTCTAGGAGAGACTTTTGCTTTTCTTTTAGAAAAAGAGAAGAAAAATGATTCTAATTTTCCTGATGAGCCCTCAGAAAAAGTAAGTACTGTTTACTTTTATTTCTGATTGTCCTGTCCCCTTGGCTTAGTAACCGTCCATACTTTAATGGTGTTAGAGACTCCTAAGTGGACATTTAACTATTCTGGTTTAAAAAAACAAGCTCCAAGCCTAGCAGACACTGCCTGCGCCCAGCCACGGTCAACCTCACCATTACCTTCCACTTGACATTATTGTCCACAGGAGCCCTTGGGCCAGTCTCCTTCGAGCTGTTTGGAGACAAGATTCCAAAGACAGCAGAGAACGTTTGTGCTGTGAACACTGGGGAAGGAGCATTTTGTTATAAAGGTTTCTGCTTTCACAGAATTATTCTGGAATTTATATGCCAGGGTGGTGATTTCACACATAAATGACTCAGGTGGCATGTCCATCTACGGGAGAAATTTGATGATGAGAATTTCATCCTGAAACATATGAGCCCTGGCATCTCGTCCGTGGCAAATGCTGGGCCCAGTACAAATGGTTCCCAGTTTTCCATCTGTACTGCCAAGTCTGAGTGGTTGGATGGCAAGCATGTGGTCTTTTGGCCAAGTGAGAGACGGCGTGGGTGTTGTGGAAGCAATTGAAGCTTTGGGTCCAGAATGGCAAGACCAGCAAGAAGGTAACCATTGCTGACTGTGGAGAACATGAATAAATTTGATTTGTGTTTTATCTTAACCACCAGACCATGCCTTCTGTAGCTCAGCAGAGCGCCTCTTCACCCCGATCTGCTCAGAATGTCCTATAATCTTTGTGCTCTTGCTGCAGTTTTTTGGGTTTCATATTTTCCTTATTACCCTCCAAGTTTAACTGGATTGTAGAGTTAAGTTTATGATTATGAAATAAAAGTTAAACAATAACAAAAATTAATTCCAAGAACTGGGATTTTGTGTGTGGAGGTCTCTTAGATCGCAACATTTTTATTTTTGGTTTGCCTGGCTAGAGGTTTATCAATTTTTAAAGAACCAGCTTGTATTTTGTTAATTTTCTTTACTGATTTACTCTTTTCAATTTCATTGATTTTGCTATAATTTTGATTATTTCTCTCTTCTACTTGCCTTAAGCTTACATTGCTCTTCTTTTCCCATTTTCCTAGAGTAAAAGGTTGGATCGTTGATGTTAGATATTTCTCCTTATCTAATACATACTTTTAGCACTATAAATTTCCATCTAAGGGCTACTTTTGCTGGATCCCACAAGTTTTATCAGTTCTATAATTTACATTTAGTTCAAAATATTTTTAAGTTCTTTGAGATTTCTTTTGTAGCCCATTAATTTTATTTTTTGAATAATTGTAAAGGAAATATTATTCAGAGTTTATTAAATACCAAATTGGCCCTAACTGGTTTGGCTCAGTGGATAGAGCATCGGCCTGCGGACTCAAGGGTCCCAGGTTCGATTCCGGTCAAGGGCATGTACCTTGGTTGCGGGGGCTGATCGATGTTTCTCTCTCATTGATGTTTCTAACTCTCTATCCCTCTCCCTTCCTCTCTGTAAAAAATCAATAAAATATATTTTAAAAAAATACCAAATTGAATACTTATTAAATATCAGCCACAATAAATAAGCTAAAAAATCAAAGTTTTGTATTTTGTATAGTATAATAAATCAATTTCTGTTTATCCTGGTTTAATTACTGTGCAGAAAAAAAAAACATGCCATATATTTATTATAAATATTTATGCTATATTGAATCTAAGCCATTAAGATAAATAATTTAATTTTTGTTTTTAAGTAGGCTTCTAGAAGGCTAACTATATTGCTATTTAAGAGGGATTTATGTATGGATTATTCATGTTAAACAGTGTCTAGCTCATTACAATGTTAGACTTGTCTCCTCTTCAATACTATAGCTATACGTATCTCTATGTATGTATTGCAAAATGTGGTCAGAATTAAACAAAGGCCTCACTTGACTTAATCCACTCAAATAAATTATACCTAAATATGTGTGATTTCAGAGAGAGGAAAGAAGAGAGATAGAAATATCAATGAGAGAGAATCATTTATTGGCTGCTTCCATACACCCCCCACTACTGGGGATCGAGTCTGCAACTTGGGCATGTGCCCTGACTGGGAATGGAACCATGACCTCCCGGTTCATAGTTTGATACTCAACCACTGAGCTACCCCAGCTGGGCTATATCTAAATATATATTTTTTAAAATTTCCCAGAACTTGTATCACTGAACTGAGCTGTTTACATAAGCCTGTGCCTGGCTCTGTTAGCACAGTAGCTGCAGCTTTCTCCTGCTCACTCTGCCTGCCCGAGGGAGTGCTTGCAGCTCAGCATTTTGAATCCAAGGATGGAGCTCCATGCTCTTTCTGACTTCAGGACCTTGTACTTCCCTCCCTGCGTGTCCCTTCCTCCTTTTACTGCACTTCAAATTACCTGGACAGTGAGCAATATTTCTTATCCTATTTTCAAGAATTATCTCCTGGTTCTGGTCGGTTTATCTAATATTTGATCTCTTACTTCTCTTGACCTCAGTTATTTGGGTGAGGAAAAGGCCCTTTTTATAAAATCAAGAAAAAAGGAATGGCATGAGAGGGGATGTGCCCCAGTTGACATTCCTTAGTTTTTCTTATGTTTATAGTTGAAAGAAAAGCATTTAAGCTTTGTTGGCGGCTTCTTTAAAGTAATAAATAAACCTTCTGGGAATAAAGATAACCTCTCAATTATTATGAAATGCTAACTCCTAAGTATGTCCCATTATAATAAGTTATATAGCTTTTGAGGAGATTTTATTTTATTTATTTGTTTATTTTTAAATTGCATTTATTGGGGTGATATTGGTTAATAGGATCATATAGGTTTAAAGTGTAGACCACCCAAAGTCAGAGGACTTTTAGAACTTGGACAATGAGAATCATTTCTAGAGTGAGGTGAAGAGATTTTCTTTTCTTTCCACAGCATGATTACAAGACATTTCTCCTGCCATCTAATGCTTTTCAAAATCATAGTGCAGGGAAGAATCTATCCGCTTCCTCTGTTGAAAAAGGAAGGAACTGAAGTCATTAATGGTTCTGATGAGATTAGGAAATTCATACTCTCCAAGCCCCAAGGAGAATATGTTAAAAGTTTTAACAGCTTAAAAGTCTCTCTCAATTTCTCTCTGTGTTCATTAAGAAAACACATGAGAAATTCCCATATGGAAAGTATGGATTTTTCTTTCCCCTAATCATATAAAGTAGCTTCTTATTTCTCCTCTCCTTTCTGCAGGAGTGAACTGGACTAAACCACAGGCTACTGTCTGTTCAGTACATTCCTTCCATCTCCACCGCCAGTTAATTGCCCTGTGCTCAAATACAAAGGTAATCAGCTCTTATGCTTCTAGACATGCATTGACCCCTTCCCCTAAGTACCTATCCCAAGCCTTCCAAAGTTTCTAGGCACTTTTTCAAGGATTCACCATCTGTAATGAAGATGGGGGAGGCAACAATCACTAAGAGCAAAGCCCACAGCTGCGGGGAGAAACATTGCCAAGATAAGAGCAGCTTTGAAGGATACACCCAGCGATCACGTTAGCAAGAGTGGCTAAGGCTTCTGCAGGCTTGGGGGAAGCTGTGCTTCCATATAACATTATATTGCAAACCTAAGGGTCGCATTTGAATGAATTGTTTATATTCCCTGTGGGACACCAAACAGAAATTTCTTTCAAAACAATATTTAATTTACAGTGCTCACTTAGGCTTTGGAGTAAACATTATTTTAGGATCTAGGAGAATCAGGGACAATGATTTCCACAAATGTCTTATGTAAAAATGAATGAATGCCTTAGATGGATTCAGCATAATCACACTATTGCCTTTTCTGCAAATGTTTTCCAAAGGAATGGGTAACCTTTAGGCCAGTAATTTGCTCTGTGATATATCATTTCAAATAAAATCTAATCTTTGTTTTTCTATTATATTAAGTTTCATTTATTTTGGAATCATTTCTTTCCCTAATTTATGCAAGCCTAATTTATAATGTTTGTTGAATTTTTAGTTTTCTTTATGCTATATATTTCCTCTATGTCCTTGAGCACTGCTTATAAAAAATTACATATCAGAAGCTGATACAGACATTGGTAATATATGAAATTCATATATATTCATGCTGATGCATGGAATTTAAATAAATATCTAAATTTTAAACTTTAGATTTTGTGGTGGTCTGTATAATTTCTTGCTGCAGTCCTGCCTTCTCAATTATACTTTTTCTTGGACTAACATTAGATGTGGTTTTCTTTTGAAGAATTCATACTGGGAAATAGACCAAATGAGGCAGCCTCAAGCTGCACCTGTTCACAGTAGATGGGAAATACATGCTGGCTGAGTGAGTAAGTGAAGGGATGTTGTTAATTAAAGCCCTTTAGAAAATCAGAGTTAACAAAAAGATTTATCAAATATCAATAATTGAGAACATAATATATTTAATGTAGGTAATTGAGAATATTTTTAAAAGGTCATTATTATAGCATATTACTATTTGTTTTTCACTATGCTAATGAAATATATGTATATAATAATTTTAATTTATTTTCAAAACATTGTTATGAGTGTTTAATAAATATTAAATTTACCAAGATAATACATAAGAAATAAGGCCACAATTTTCAACAGTGCACAGTTTCTACTAAAATAATTTTAAAGCTTCTGTTCTCACTCAGTTTTTGTTCAGCTCAAATGCTCATTGATACTGATCTGAAATGCTGTTGAATCAAAAGACAGAAAGAATGAAAGTCTACTTTTGTTCACAGGTTTAATCCTTACATTTTTCCTCTGCCAAAATACATTTGTCAAAAATCTTTCTAGCCATATGTTTATAACCATTACCCCTGGATATTTTGAGAATGGAGCTACTTTAATATCTTTATTCCATGTAGCCTGGGATATTTCTGTAATATCTAGAGAGGCTTGGCTGATACACTCAGGATATGGTAAAGGCTAATTTGAGAATTGTTACCTGAAAATGATGTGGTAGACATTGAGCAGGAAAATATTGTAAATGTCCACTTCTACTTTTATTTCACTGCTGCTCCATGAATTAAAAACAACAACAACGCATTTCTCTAAAGTTGAATCTTTAAGTTGTTTTTGAGCATTTAACTCCAATAAGCATTTTTTATCTCTAAAATTAATTAATAAAAGAAAAATTATTGGAGCCAATTTTTTTAGTTTTTTTTCTTGATAACCTATTTTCATGTTTTTCAAAGTGGTAGTACTGATGTACAGTGCTAACTGGGTATGGCCTATATGTGATAGTAAGTAGAAATTTTCCCAGAGGGAGCTATAAAAAAAATTGATCTTGTCTGAAATTATGCACCAGCTGTAATTCAGAGTATAATATATTACTACACACCCAGAAGACTATGTTCCCCAAAACCCTTAAAACAGTTTCAGAAACCATACCCACCTTATTCCAGAAAGTATTCCAAAATGACTAATTGTATCTATAACAATGATTCAGAACATACTTGACAAAGCTGGGTAGAATATACATCAAATTACCTTCCAAGCAGAAGATAGTAGAGGAAGCAAAAGACACTTAAAAAGTCATTTAATTCCAACTTCTATATGGAGCTGATCCTAATTAAAGCAAAGATATAGGCAGAGTTAGTTTCCTGGCACTAATTTTTACATCCTTTGGGAGAGCAGTTTGGAAACTACATTGTATGTCATAAAAATGTGCACACTTTGACTCATTAATTTCACTTTTGAGAATCCTAAAATGTAAATCAAATCTTAATATTAAATTGTATGTATTAAATGTTCATCACAGTATTGTTTATAATAGTCAAAACTTGGAAATAACCTAAATTTCCATCCAAAAAGAGAAACATTAGGTAAATAGAATTATATCTACTGATTAGGATAGCAATTTTGACATTAAATTATGATTATTAATCACTATAAAATTTATATATATATATATATATATATATATATATATATAATTTTAAGTGAAAAGGCAGAATATAAAATACCATACATATTTTATGGAGATAATGGAAGCTTACGGAGTTTGAGAATTTGAGAAGAGCCTAAAGCTGAAAATCAAAATGGGGCATGGCTTAGGCAATCTTTGTATAAGGATTGCCCACCCCAGAACCAAAAGGATCCCATGTGCATGGACCTAGTGAGTGCCTACCAAAATCTAAGCTAGGACATGCCAAAATCCATTGCTCCAAAATGTGGAAACAGTCATTAAAGGTTCCCTTTACTCTCTCTAGCTGAGAAACAAAGAGAAACAAGGCAGGTGATGGTTCTAGCTAGCTGGAATGAAATCACATAGGATTCTCCTTGAACATGCTAAGAGAGTTTTAATTTTTTTGTGAACCTTCTATTTTTCAGAACTGGTATTTAGTGCTTTATCTACTCATATGTTAGTTTATTTAACTTACACAACACCCTGCAAAGAAAATGATATCATTCTCATTTTACAGAAGAGGAACCTGAGTCCAAGAGAAGTCACGTGATCTTGCCAAGGGGCACATAGCTGCTTGTGGATTAAAGATTTGAACCCACATCTACAAAGCCCAGATGCTTTTGATTTTTCTAGTGGGTCAGAGAGTGAAATACCTCAGAAGTTCAAGTCTAACGAATTGCTATTACACCTCCACTCCAGGGAACAGGGCAGATAAAATGAAATTCTGTATTTCACTCTCTCTGGAAAACAATTGAGTTATCTTAAACCACAGACATGATAAAGACCATATTCGCCCAGCTACATTCAGGATAATTGAAATGTGTCTAGGTTCAAAGTCAGACCTACATTCAAGATAATGTCAACAGTGCTAATGGTATCTGTAGAGAAAATCTTAGATGTTGCCTCCAGTCTTGGGAAATGTAGCATCTGGTGAGAACCAGATTGACTCATGTTGATGAAAATACATGTTTCAAGAGCTCACTGTCCAAATTCAAACCAAACCAACAAAGGCCAAACTAAGTAAACAAAACCAAAACAAATAGCTTTCATAAACAGCTGTGACATTGTTATGCAATGTAGTAATGTAGAGTGCATGGTCAAGCAATGAAACAATTAATGACCAGACATTTACACACTTGGTTATATTTATATAGAAGAAAAATATCACACATCAGATACATGTTCTTGTAAGTATGTTAGTTTCATATGTATTCATTTTATTTGGTAGTTTGCATTTTATCTTTGTTAGAGCTTTTGAAGTCAAGAGTGACCTCCTTTTTCTAAAATTATACCCATTTCATAGTCAATGTCTGCTTTACTTCAGATTTGTTTCAATCTTCCAATTTCCATTGTCCCTTGATCTCACAGAAAAAAACAATTTTTCTAAATTCATTATTGAAGTCCTGTATTTGTAAAATTCGAACCTAGTCAAGCTTTGTTATTGGTAGATCCACTGAATATTTTCATTTTTAAAAATAGCAAATCTTCAACCAGATGCCTGATGCTTTGATACAAGTTTTAGTTTACATACTTAGTAGAATGAGGCCAGCTCATCTTAAAGTAGGAGATAGGAATCAGTCAAAAAGTTGGTCAGTTCTCTGAAAGGATCGAAATCTAACAAGAGCTTGAATTATGGCAACTAAGGCCACTCTTCCAATTACTGAAAGGTAGTCACCTTTAACAGACCTGCTGTAGTAAAACCGCTGAGAAAGCCTTTCTGCCTTCCTAAGACCATAACAGCGGACTTACTTACCATGTGATAAGCATACCTGACACAATCTATTCTAGAGTCATTTCCAGTCATAGTTGAATTGTGCAATAGGAAAGAGTGGAGAAATCTCAATGTTTTATCTAGTATCCGGCGCACTGAGGACCATTGTAATCACCACCCCTCCTATTTTTTTGCCAGTCTCTCTCCCGCTACTAGTTCCGCTGTTCACTCACAAAGCCACTCTCTTGCTGAGGATGGTAAATGTTACTCTTGTGTGTTCCTACATCAGCCCAACCCCTATTTAACTGGCCTCTGCTTTTCTCAACTTCTCACACTTGGATTCTTTGACTCCCACTTAATCCATTTCCTGAACCAACTTTGGCCAATAGAAAACATCCCTGTACCATTTAATACTCTACTCTTTCCAGCCTTTGGGATTTAAAAAATAAGTTACCAAGAAGCCAATCTGAAAAGGCTACATATTGTGTGACTTTAAATATGTGACATTCTAGAAAAGACAAAACTATGGAGACAGTAAAAAGATTAGTAGTTTTCAAGGATGTGGAAGGGGAGGGATGAACAGGCAGAGCACAGAGGAATTTTAGGGCAGTGAAATGCTCTGTCAAATACCATAATGATGGATGCAGGCCATTGCACAGTTGTCCAAACCCATATAATGTGTAACAACAACCATGAGCTCTAACGTAAAGTATGGAATTTGGGTAATTATGATGTGTCAGTATAGACTCATCAGTTGTAACAAATGTACCACTCTGGTGGGGAATGCTGACAATGGGAGAAGCTACGCATGTGTGGCAAGGGTATGTGGGAAATCTCTGTACCTAAAAAATTGCTCTAAAAAAAAATAAAGTCCTTAAACTGTAGATATAATGATTCCAATGTAAGTTAGTTTATGGGTTGTTTTGCTATTCTACTTACACAATCTTTTTACTCCTGACATGGATCAGAGCCTCCAATGCTTGATTTCTACCAAAAAAAAAAAAAAAAAAGAAAAGTCGCTCGTACAAGGCAATTAGACTTACTGCATATTCAGTGTTCAACCAGCTGGGTCTCTGGAGCTGGTATTCAACTTGTCCCTCCTGCACAGGTGAAGAGGAATTAGATAGTTCCTGGGTTAGAAGGCTTCCTGGAAGCAAATGCCTATCTACTTAAGTAAGGTAGGTTTCTAAATTTCTAACAAACTTTAAGATAGATTTGGATAGTGTATTATTTTTTCTACAAATTGTTTTAAGAGACTTTGTCTAGATCTTAGAGACCAATAATTCCCAGAAGAAATCTGTATTTCATTTCTTTTATAACTAGAGGCCCGGTGTACAAATCCAGGTGGGGTCCCTCAGCCTGGCCTGTGCCCTCTGACAATCTGGGACCCCTAGGGGGATGTTGGACTGCCTGTTTCGAAACTGGCAGTCCGACATCCTCCCAGGGAAATAGTAATGCCTGAAGCAGCAGACGGCCAGGGAGGAGCCTGAGCCCAGGCTGGGCACCACGCCACTCCCGCTCATCTCGGCCCCCCTTCGCCTGCCACTGCCACCGCTCAGTAAGCTTGCTGAGTGGTGCTCCCACTGTGGGAGCACATTGACCACCAGGGGGCAGCTTCTGTGTTGAGCATCTGCCCCCTGGTGGTCAGCGCGTGTCACAGTGACTGGTCGACTGGTTGTTTGGTCCTTCAGTCGTTTGGTCGCTTAGGCTTTTATATAGAGAGATGGATTGAGAACAAGAAAAAGGGGATTAACAGACTTGATGACCACAGGTTTAGTTAAGGAAACTGGCTATGTGGGAGGCAATAGACTGCAGATGGAACTCATTTACTCATCCATGTGGTTATTGATTCAAGAAGTGTTTACTGAGTACCTTCTTTGAGCCTGGCAAAGTACAATATGCCTTGGACACAGTTAATACAAGGGATATGGTTCATTGCCTCATAGAACTTAAAATCTGCTAAGAGAAGCAGGTACTAAGTGAGAAAACTAGTGTTGGAGGAGGTCATTGAGCTTATGTGACCATGGGCTAGGTTGATGAAGTCCAATTTATCATTTTTTTTATGGTTCATTATTTTATGTCCTGTCTGAGAAATGTTTGCTTAGCACAAGGTTGCAAAGATTTTTCTCCTATCTTTTCTTAATTCTTTTTGTAACTTCAGTGTTAGCATTTAGATAGATCTATGACCCATTTCAAATAAATATTTGTATGGAACATGAGGGAAAGGTCAAGGATAACTTTGTCTCTATATGTATATCCAGTTGTCTGTTGCAACATCATTTGTTCAGAGGACTAACTTTTCCCCATTGAATTACTTTTACATATTTGTTGATAATTGACGGTTCATATGTAAATGGGTTTATTTCTGGCTTCTATATTTTGTTCCATTGAATTATTTATCCTTATACTAATACCACATTGTCTTGATAACTGCAATTTTGTAAAGAGTCTTAAAATCAGATAATAGAAGTCCTCCAACTTTGTTCTTTTAAAAAAATTATTTTGGCCTCTTTCTATTTTCATAAAATTTTACAATAAACTCATTAATTCTATTTAAAAAGCCTTCTGAGATCTTGATTGAAGTTGCATTTAATTTATAGATTGATTTGGGGGATAATTGAATTTTAAAATATTGAGTTTATAAATTTGTGAACATAGTAAATCTTCTTTTACTTTTCTGCAATGTTTGTAGTTTTTAATGAACATGCCTTGCATATATTTTGTTTTTTTAAGCTATTGTATTTAGTATTGCATGTCTTAAAAAATATTTTCTAAATCGTTGTTGATAAGAAGTTGTTTTGGTAATTATCAGAAGCCAAATAGTTTGCAAGTTTCCAGTATCATGGTACATTTGAATATCATAAACAAATATGGCTTCTTGTGGCCATCTAATAAGCATATCCACCGCTAAGGTGCAGAAATTAAATACACTTCCACTGTTGACAATGTATATGAAATATAATTAATCTATGGTTCATGATATTTTATCTGTAAAGGCTAGTTATTTCAAAATTTCTTCTCTTAGCTTTTTTGATTTTGCAACCCCTTCTATTTATAAAACCTTTTGAGCACACATATACCTTAAAAAATTATTTATGAAGTATATACACATAAATTCTCTACTAATTTAATACCTAAGTGGCATAAAATATAGACACTTTAAAAGGTCAAAATAAAGAGTAAACCACATTTTAAATGTATTATTAGTAGTGGTGGCTTTATGTTATTATTAGCTAATTTCTTTTTAAAAATATTTTAATTGATTTTTAGGAGGAAGGGAAAGCGAGTGAGAGTGAGGGAGAGAAATATTTATGGGAGCGTGCAACATCTATTAGCTGCCTCCTGTTTGCTCGCCCTGAGGGAATAAGCCCGCAACCCTAGACATTCACTCTGACTAGGAATCAAATTGGCAACCTTTTGGTACATGGGATCATGCCCAACCAACTGAGCCACACTGGCCAAGGCTCATCAGCTAATTTCTTGAAACATGAAATACACGTAGAAAAAGTTTCTTCATTAACAACTGTGGGTGTAAATCCCTTGTTTAAATAATCTTCTTGATCATTTGAAATTCTTTGGCTGACTTCTTTTCAAACTGGATTAGGGTGTCCTTGTCTTTTATCTTGTGTCATAAATAATGAACAGCTTGTTCTAGGAGGACAAGTTTAAGTTCTGCTGTTCATTTTGTAATTTGCTTGTGCTTCCATCAGTAGCAGTATTTTCAATTTGTAATTTATTTGCCTAAATATTTGTAAGCAACTTGTTCATTTTGTGAAATTAGGCTTAGCTAAACCTAAATAATTTATTCTGTAAATGTAATGAGCCTACTTAAACTGCAACGAGCTGAAAGTTAACAAGTGAATGAGGGGCCATGTTGCAGAATTCTCTCCAATTCTTTCACTGGATTCCTTGCCTGACAAAGATAGCAAGTGATGATGCCAGTTCAAGCCTATATTAAATGTTAATTAACCTAAACTTCCTAATTGTTTTAAATACAAGTAAACATAAGTAGAAATTGTAATTTTTTCCTCCTATGCTTCAATGGATCATCTTGGAATTCTCTGATATATGCATTCTCATCCCCTTGGGAGACCAATGGTTTAGGCTGTGTTGTTACCTAGTCCACTTCATTGTATTTGATTTCTCTGTCAGTCAAAATGTTACACACAAAAATTAAATTAGATATAAAAATATAATAAAATGTCTTCTATAGTTCTCTATTCCAATCAGCTGAATCATAATATGTGCCATTGGTCATAAAATAAAGGTGACTTTGGGGGTTCTTTGCAATTCTACATGTTCTTCTGAGGTCATATAAAATTTCGGTACCTTGTGATTCCACCAATTATTTTACAGGGAATCTTTGGTAAAGCACAAACTTATTTAAATGTGTCCAATGATTTCATATATATATATATATATATATATATATATATATATATATATATATCCTTTCTTCTGTCCTATCTCACCTTTATGTTGTTTTATACAATTTTGTGGTAAAAAAGGCAAAACAATTACATCGCATAACTTTTGGTTTCAATGTCTTTGCCATCTTAATGGGAAGCTAAGAAGTTTATAGATGGAGTAACTATAGAACAACAAAAGACAAAACATAAGTAGTGTCCAAACAGCTTCCCATTTCTATATTTAAAGTAAACATAAAAGCCTCCTAAGTATGACTAGAAAGAATTTAGGATGAAAATATCTTGGTGGGAAGCAAATGGGCCCATCTCAACCAAGTTCTTTCTATCTGGGACATCTCTGCTCACACATCGGAGTACTGGGATTTGTTATAATGCAGGCAAATATTTCCTTAGTGTGACAACACAGAACATGATGATGATGGAAGATCAGGGAAGGAAGAAATGAATAAGGATCAAAATCAAACATGGAAGGAGGAGAGGACAGATGACAAAGCAATGCTTATTTGCCTCATGACATACCATTCTTACTTTAACTGGATCTTTTTTGATGTTGAGAAATCTTTTATTCATTTGTTGTTGATTTCCTAGAACACAGAGTGGTCAAGTATGGCCCATGAACCAACAGCAGTGTGTATGTTTTAGTAGGTCCTAAGAGCTGAGAAAAATAATGGTTCAAGTCTGTGAAAATTATATAGAGTTGAATTTTCAGTCTCCATAAGTAAAATTTAATTGGAACACAGCCACATTCATTTGTTTACATATTGTCTATAGCTACTTTCACACTGCAACTGCAGACATGAGTAATTGTAGCAGAGACTCAATGGTCCACCAAGCCTAAAATGTCTACTGTTTGGGCCTCTCTTTATAAAATTAACTATCCATATTTTAGATGGTTGCCTGAACTTTCTTCCTGGCTTGAACAAACCTTATTTTCTTAGAGGAGACAGGAAGAGAACTAATACTTATGGAGTACCTATTTATTATATTATCTACTCCTAATAATAACCCTAGTAACACTCCATTTCATTGATTTAGGAACTGAAGTTCAGAGAGTTTAAGCAATTTAAAAGATGTGTTGGTGGTAGTTTTTGGAGCTAAGTCTCAAATACATGCTATAATGTATTACGTTATTTCCCACTCTCTCCTTTGCCCAAGAAAGTAGATTTGTTATACGAATTGAAAAAATAATTGTGATGCCCAGCTGGCATGGCTCAGTGGTTGAACCAGGAAGTCATAGTTTGATTCCCAGTCAGGGCATATGCCTGGGTTGCAGGCTTGATCCCCAGTGTGGGGCATGCAGTAGGCAGCTGATCAATGATTCTCTCTCATTATTGATGTTCCTATCTTTCTATCCCTTTCCTTTCCTCTCTTAAATCAATATATATATATATATATATATATATATATATATATATATATATATATATATGTATATATGCCTAATATGCAAAGTGTCCCCTCAGGAGTTCAACTGACTGGGAGTTTGATCACTCACTATGACATGCGCTGACCACCAAGGACAGTACAGAATGAAGGAAGGCCCTGCCAGCAGCTGGCAGCCATTAGAGACCTTACTCATGCACAAATTTTGTGCACTGGGCCTCTAGTGTATATATATATATATATATATGCCTAATATGCAAAGTGTCCCCTTGGGAGTTCAACTGACTGGGAGTTCACTCACTATGACATGCTCTGACCACCAAGGACAGTACAGAATGAAGGAAGACCCTGCCAGCAGCTGGCAGCCATTAGAGACCTTACTCATGCACAAATTTTGTGCACTGGGCCTCTAGTGTGTATATATATATATAATCTAATAAAAGACAAACATGCAAATTGACCATACTTTCGCTACACCTTAAGCCATGCCCACCAGCCAATCAGAGTGACGATATGCAAATTAACCCAACCAAGATGGCGGATGGCAGCCACGGAGTTGAAGCGAGCAGGAGGCTTGGTTGCTCCAGTGATGGAGGAAGCCAAGCTTCCCGGCCGGCTCTGAGCTCCACTGAAGGCAACAAAGTTTCAATTATAGAAGATAAATAAACCCCAGAATAAAAAAAAAAGAAAAAGGAGAGGCTGGGAGCTTCCTTTGCCCAGGGGTTTGGCCAGCTTGAAAACGGCCCTCAGCTCCTCACCCAGATAGGCCAGGCACCCCAGTGGGGAACCCCCACCCTAAAGGGGGTGTGGCCAGCCTGAAAACATCCATCAGCCCCTCACCCAGGCTGGCCAGGCACCCCTGAAGGACCCCCAATCTTGTCCAGGACACCCTTCAGGGCAAACCAGCCAGCTCCACCCGTGTACCAGGCCTCTATCCTATATAATAAAAGGGTAATATGCAAACTGACCCTAATAGCAGAATTATTGGGAATGACTGATCACTATGACACACACTGACCACCAGGGGGCAGATGCTCTATGCAGGAGCTGTCCCCTGGTGGTCAGTGTGCTCCCACAGGGGGAGCTCTGCTCAGCCACAAGCCAGGCTGATGGCTGCCAGTACAGCGGTGGTGGTAGGAGCCTCTCCTGCCTCCTCAGCAGCACTAAGGATGTCTGACTGTAGCTTAGGCCTGCTCCCCACTGGCATATGGACACCCCCCAAGGGCTCCTGGGTTGCCAGAGTGATGTATCACTGCCAGCTTAGGCCCAATTCCCCAGGGAATGGGCCTAAACCAGCAGGTGGTCATCAGACTGCAAGAGAGCACAGGCCAGGCTGAGGGACCGCCCCCCCGAGTGCACAAATTTTTGTGCACCGGGCCTCTAGTGTATATATATATCTCCTATCTAATAAAAGAGAAACATGGTAATTAGCCATACCTCCACTACCCTTCCCATTGGCTAATCAGGGCTATATGCAAATTAACTGCCAGCCAAGATGGTGGCCGGAAGCCAGGCAGCTTGAAGGGAACATGAGGCTTGCTTGCTTCAGTGACGGAGGAAACCAACGTTCCCTGCCTGCCGCTGCCGGCCTCTGAGCTTGCAGTTTGAAACATTGTTACAAATATAGAAGCTAAACAAAACCCCAGAAACCTGCTTTCAGCCAGCTGGGATCTCAGAGCTGGAGTTGAAACAGTGTTTCGATTATAGAACCCAAACAAACCAGATACCTGCTTTCAGCAGCCAAGGCCTCAGAGCTGGAGCCAAGCCTCAGAGCTAAAGCTGGCAGAGAATAAAAACAAAAAGACACAAAGGAGCGGTTGGGAACTTCAGTCACCCACCAGCCTGAAAACAGCCCTCAGCCCCTCACCCAGACTGGCCAGGCACCCCAGTGGGGACTCCCACCCTGAAGGATGTGTGACCAGCTGCAAACAGCCATCAGCCCCTCACCCAGGCTGGCCAGGCACCCAAGCGGGACCCCCACCCTGATCCAGGACACCCTTCAGGGCAAACTAGCCGGCTCCACCCATGCACCAGCCTCTATCCTATATAGTAAAAGGGTAATATGCCTCCCAGCACAGGGATCAATGGAGCCGCAAGGCCTCCCGGCACCAGGATCAGCGTGACAGGGGGCAGCATTCAAACCCCCTGATCACCCTGCGGCTTTGTGTGTGACAAGGGGCTGGGCCACAACCTCCCTATCCGCCCTGCTTTGTTCATCACAGGGGAAGGCGCCCCCACCCCCTGATTGGCCCTGCTCTGTGCGTGACAGGGGGTGGCACCACAACCTCCCCATCGACCCTGCCTTGAGTGTGACAGGGGCGGTGCCCCAACCCCCCAATCGGCCCTACCCTGAGCGTGACTGAGGGTGGCATCACAATCTCCCAATCTGCCCTGCTCTGTGCATGACAGGGGGCAGCACCCCAACTCCCCAATCAACCTGCTCTGAGCCCGACCAGGGGCTGCACCTAGGGATTGGGCCTGCCCTCTGCCACCCGAGAGCAGGCCTAAGCCAGCAGGTCGTTATCTCCCGAGGGGTCCCAGACTGTGAGAGGGCACAGGCCGGGCTGAGGGACACCCCTCCCCACTGAGTGCACAAATTTTTGTGCACCGGGCCTCTAGTCTATATATAAGAATTGTGGGATTGTGGGAAGAAAGCAGTTTGGTGAGCAGTTGCTCACTTGGTATTCCACCAAGCTATCTCAGTAAGATTGAACCTGAATTTATGACAGAAAGGTAGCCTCAGTTACCTTTCATTAGGTTATGGATACTTTCTCTATAGACCTTCTTTCTTCTAAGGATAAAGAATCTTAACAATAAGTTATAAGATCCTTCCCATGCTATTTAAATAAATCTTTATGGCATAAAAGAATATGAGCCTTAAACTGTAGTCAATACATCTTCCTGATTTTCCAATATACAATTATAGTAGCTTAATTGAAAAGTCACACACACTCTCTCTCTTTTTAAATATCTACACATAATATAGCAGCAGCAGCTGCACCAGTAAGAATCTATTGAAACAAATTATATTTGTCATTGATTGATCTCTAAAAGCATATTTCCTTTAGAAATCTATCTTTGAAAATTCACTGAAAAATGTATAGTGATTTAACTAAACCAACTTCGATATAGCTTAAACGTTCATTTTAACTGTCTTTTCAATTGATCTAAATTATCACAGTCAAAGAGACATTCAGAGAAATGAGCTAATACTTAAGATACTAAAAATAAATGTTGGCTATGTTGTAACCTATTCATTTTTTTTGAAAGTTGATGTAATCCAAATTTGATTTGGAAGGAATATAATGTTTCTCTGTATTTCTGTCAATAGATTCCTTATTCCTACTATGATTTTTCTGAAATTTTTAGGTCAACTTTCTCTTCTATAATTTTTCCACCTCAGAAAACAGAAATGTGCAAGTGCTTACGTGCCCCACCCCCATCCCATTGTATCATTCCTTAGCAAGCCAACTGTGATGAGAACAGCCTTATTGAGACATGCGCTGTGGTGCATTTGAAAGCTAGGACAAAAGCTGTGAATCCAGGGACACTAAAGACATTTACCTCACTGATTTTTAAAAGCATAAAGTTGAAGTCAAGCCTGTTAAAATTATAAAGTTTAAATTTTGTTCTTGAACTTTACCATGCTTTTATAATTTTATTAAATTGTATAAAATAAAATAATAGAGATAACTAAAAGTAAAAATATGTCCTTGAGTAAAATAATGTTTTCTACTATTTGACTATGAATTAGAGTGTGGGTCCTCTTCTCATAAAAAAAATCATCAAAGCTGATACCATTACTGATTATTATGACAAACTATAGAAATAAAAGGTTTTATTGATTTTTTAAATGACATTGTATTAATGCTCTTTTTTACATGTAGTTGTGGAAAAGATAATGATATTATTATTATCAATCATAGTGCCTGTAAAAAGATTGACAGATTTTTATAAGCCTGGTGCATGAAATTCATGCATGGGGGTGGGGAGGTTCCCTCAGCCCAGCCTGCACCCTCTCACATTCCAGGACCCTTTGGGGGAAGTCCAACTGCAAATTTAGGCCTGACCCTGCAGGTCGGCAGTCAGACATCCCTCTCGCAATATGGGACCGCTGGCTTCTAACTGCTTGCATGCCTGCATGATTGCCCCTAACCACTCTACTGCCTGCCTCATTGCTCCTAACCACTTGCTTGCCTGATAGCCCCTAACCTCTCGCTTGCCTGCCTGATCACCCATAACCACTCACCTGCCTGCCTGATCACCCCTAACTGCTTGCCTACCTGCCTGATTGCTGCCCCTAACCACCTCTGCCTGCCTGCCTCATTGCCCCTAAACACCTGCCTGCATGACTGATCACTCCTAACCACTCACCTGCCTGCCTCATTGCCCCTAAACACTCTGCTGCTTACCTGAGCACCCCTAAACATTCTGTCTGCCTTCCTGATCACCCCAACCACTTGCCTGCCTGCCTGATTGCTGCCCCTAACCACCTCTGCCTGCCTGCCTCATTGCCCCTAAACACCTGCCTGCATGACTGATCACTCCTAACCACTCACCTGCCTGCCTCATTGCCCCTAAACACTCTGCTGCTTACCTGAGCACCCCTAAACATTCTGTCTGCCTTCCTGATCACCCCAACCACTTGCCTGCCTGCCTGATCACCCTTAACCACTCGCCTGCCTGCCTGATCGCCCTGGTTTCTGGTCGTTCTAGTCATTCCCTGCTTTGGTCACTGGGTTTTTATTATATAGGATTAGAGGCCCAGTGCACAAAAATTTGTGCACTCGTGGGGGAGGAAGGGACACCACCCCCTGTCATGCACAGAGCAGGGCGGATCAGGAGGTTGCGATGCCACCCTCAGTCATGCTCAGGGTAGGGCCGATTGGGGGGTTGGGGCAAGGCCCCCTGTCACACTCAAGGCAGGGTCGATGGGGAGGTTGCGGCGCCACCCCCTGCCACGCACAGAGCAGGGCCCATCAGGAGGTTTGGGGCTCTGTTCCCTGTCACAGAGCAGGGCCAATCAGGGGGTTGGGGTGCTGCTCCCTGTCACGCACAGAGCAGGGCCCATCAGGGCTTGGGGAGCTCCCCCTTGTCACGCACAGAGCAGGGCTGATCAGGGGGTTGGGGCACCGCCACTCTCACACTCAGGGCAGGGCCGATGGGGAGGTTATGGCTCTACCCCGTCACACACAGAGCAGGGCCCGTGGGGCAGGGGTTGGAGCGCCGCACCCTGTCACACACAGAGCAGGGCCCGTGGGGCAGGGGTTGGAGCGCCGCACCCTGTCACACACAGAGCAGGGCTGATCAGGGGTTTGGGGCGCCGCACCCTGTCACACACAGAGCCGCACGGCGATCAGGGGGTTGGGGAGCTCCCTCCTATCAGGCACAGAGCAGGGCTGATCAGGGGGTTTGGGCGCCTTCCCCTGTCATGAACACAGCAGGGCGGATAGGGAGGTTGTGGCCCCACCCCCTGTCACACACAGAGCTGCAGGGTGATCAGGGGGTTTGGGCACTGCCCCCTGTCACGCTGATCCCGGTGCCGGGAGGCCTCTCAGCTCCGCTGATCCCTGTGCTGGGAGGCATATTACCCTTTTACTAAATAGGATCGAGGCATGGTGCACAGGTGGTGGCCGGTTGGTTTGCCCTGAAGGGTGTCCTGGATCAGGGTGGGGGTCCCCGCCGGGGTTCCTGGCCAACCTGGGTGAGGGGATGATGGCTGTTTGCAGCTGGTCACACACCCTTCATGGTGGGGGTCCCCACTGGGGTGTCTGGCCAGTCTGGGTGAGGGTCTGAGGGCTGTTTTCAGGCTGGTGGGTGACTGAAGTTCCCAACCGCTCCTTTGTGTCTTTTTGTTTTTATTCTCAGCTTTAGCTCTGAGGCTTGGCTCCAGCTCTGAGGCCTTGGCTGCTGAAAGCAGGTATCTGGTTTGTTTGGGTTCTATAATCGAAACACTATCAATTCCAGCTCTGAGATCCCGGCTGGCTAAAAGCAGGTTTCTGGGGTTTTGTTTAGCTTCTATATTTGTAACAATGTTTCAAACTGCAGGCTCAGAGGCCTGCAGCAGCAGGCGGGGAACGTTGGTTTCCTCCGTCACTGAAGCAAGCAAGCCTCATGTTCGTTTCAAGCTGCCTGGCTTCCGGCCGCCATCTTGGCTGGCAGTTAATTTGCATATAGCCCTGATTAGCCAATGGGAAGGGTAGCGGACATATGCTAATTACCATGTTTCTCTTTTTTTAGATAGGATACTAATAAAAGGAGTGGGTGGCAGACCTCTTTGGAAGACTCAAATAGTTAAACCTCTCCCCACTCTCACCTTTCAGGAGTACGGCTGACATTTATACAGAATAGAATTGTCCTCTACTGGCTAACATGTATGGGCACAGGTATGTCTGCTGGGGTTAGGCTTGTCTAGTGGTTTTCAGGGTCTGGAGTAGTGAAGAAACAGCATCTATGATAGGTTAGACTCATTTAGAGTCTTGGGATGGTGGACAGCTTAAGCTAAAGAGAATGGAGTTGTCCAATCTCTTTGTTGGTTGGTTCTGATATAATAAACTTTTTTTTTTTCAACATTATGATTTTTATTTTTTTTAGGTCTATTTTTTTAAATTAAATCTTTATTGTTCAGATTATTACAGTTGTTCCTCTTTTTCCCCCCCTGTAGCTCCCCTCTACCTGGTTCCCACTCCACCCTCTGCCCTTACTCCCCCGCACCACTGTCCTCATCCATAGTTGTACGATTTTTGTTCAGTCTCTTCCTGCACTCCCCACATCTCTTCCCCCCCGAGAATTGTCAGTCCACTCCCTTTCTATGCCCCTAATTCTATTATATTCACTAGTTTATTCTGTTTATCAGATTTTTTATTCACTTGATTTTTAGATTCACTTGTTGATAGATGTGTATTTGTTGTTCATAATTTTTATCTTTATCTTTTTCTTCTTCTTCCTCTTCTTAAAGAATATCTTTCAGCATTTCATATAATACTGGTTTGGTGGTGATGAACTCCTTTAGCTTTTCCTTATCTGTGAAGCTCTTTATCTGGCCCTGAATTCTGAATCATAGCTTTGCTGGGAAAAGTAATCTTGGTTGTAGGTTCTTGCTATTCATCACTTTGAGTATTTCTTGCCACTCCCTTTTGGCCTACATAGCTTCTGTTGAGAAATCAGCTGACAATCATATGGGTACTCCCTTGTAGGTAATTAACTGTTTTTCTCTTGCTGCTTTTAAGATTCTCTCTTTGTCTTTTGCTCTTGGCATTTTAATTATGATGTGTCTTGGTGTGGTCCTCTTCGGATTCCTTTTGTTTGGGGTTCTCTGTGCTTCCTGGACTTGTAAGTCTATTTCTTTCACCAGGTAGGGGAAGTTTTCTGCCATTATATTTTCAAATAGGTTTTCAATATCTTGCTCTCTCTCTCCTTCTGGCACCCCCATAATTCGGATGTTGGTACACTTGAAGTTTTCCCAGGGGCTCCTTACACTATCTTCATATTTTTGGATTCTTTTTTTCTTTTTGTTTTTCCATTTGGGTGTTTTTTGCTTCTTCGTATTTCAAATCTTTGACTTGATTCTTGTGATCTTCTAGTCTGCTGTTGGATCTCTGTATATTATTCTTTATTTCAATCAGTGTATGCTTAATTTCAGGTTGGTCCTTTTTCATATCTTTGAGGGTCTCGCTAGATTTATTGAGGGTCTCACTAAATTTATCGGTGGTTTCTAGAAAATTGTTGAAAAACTTTATAACCGTGGTTTTGAACTCTATATCCAATAGTTTGCTTTCCTTCATTTCTGTCATCTTTCACCTGTTTCATTGTCTCCGCATTTTTTATGCTTCCCTGTGTTGGTAGAGTGGCTTTGTGTGCTAGGTGTCCTATGGGCCCAGTGGCTCAGCCTCCCCAATTACCTGAGGTGGACACTCTTGGTGCACCCCTTTGTGGGCTTTGTGCACAGTCTTGTTGTAGTTAAGCCTTGATTGTTGTTGGTATCAGTGGGAGGAATTAACCTCCAGGCCAATTGGCTGTGAGAATCAGCTGTGTCTACAGTGGGAGAACTTCTGTGCTGGAGACACCCTTCTGGGGCAAGACTTGCTTCAGTGGGGCTTTAGTGCTCTCTGAGTCTGCCCCCAGAGTGTGTCCCTTATGGATCTGAGGAGTTGTAACCTGGATGGTCCCACTCTGACCACTGGGTACACTGGCTCTTGGATCTCTAAGGAGGTGCTAATTTAGTCTCTTCCTGAGGCTACCCAGCAGGATCTATGGAGAGACCTGCAGATTCCTCTTCTTTGTTTGGGGTTTGTAGGTGCCCAGATGAGGCCCAGCTGTGAAGCAATGCAAGCTGCTGTGGGGCCTTGGGCCTTCTTTTGGAAGTTCTGGGTCACTCTGACCCAGCTGCAGTTTGTTAGGTAATTTTAGATTGCAAAGGGCCAGGTCATTCATATGCAAAAGCATGTGCACACAGCTTGGGTGGGGCGGGATCTCAGGGAATCAACAGGGCAGAGCAAACAGCTATGGCTGATCCTCAGCCCTGCCCTAAGAGGCCCCGGGTCTCATTGTCCCTGTCATCGCTGCAAGCACCTCTGCGAGAAAGCTGCCCACGAGTTCCTCCTGCTGCCAGACAGTCAAGTTTCTCCCCTTATGAGTCTTGGGTCTCCAGAGACTCACCCAGAACTGGAGTTCAGAGCAGTCAAGAGCTTGAGACTCCCTCCCAATTGAAAAAGACAACCTAGTCCTCAGTTGCCAGCCTCCGTACCTCTGTATTTTCTTTCTGCACTCCTCTGAGTCTCAGTGTGCTTTTCTCTTTCCTCCTAGTTGTAGAATTTCCACTCAGCCAGCCTTCCTGTGGTTCTGGATGATGTCCATTTTGTCTTTTAGTTGTAGTTTTGAAGTGGTTTTGCGAGGCAGCAATTTCAGGTGCTTACCTATGCCGCCATTTTGGTCTCTCTAGTTAGGTCTGCATAATAAACTTTTTAAATTTCTTTATATTGTGTCTCTTTCTCAGCACTTATCCTATCTAATAGAATAGTAATATGCAAATTAACCATCACTTCACAATAAAGATGGCAGTGCCCACAGCCAATAAGGAGGGAATATGCAAACTGATGTGACAGGTGGAGAGTGGGCAGGAAGGCTTGGCTTCCTGGGTTGCCCTGGTGACCCGGGATGCCAAGCCTGGCCGGAAAGTGGGAGAGTGGGTGGCCCAGGAAAGCTTGGCTTCCCCAGGCCACCCCAGCAACTAAGGAATGGGGCTAGGGGTGATCAGGCCAGGAGGGGAGGGCAGTTGGGGGCAATCAGGCCAGCAAGGTGGGGAAGTTGGGGGGTGAAAAGACCAGTTGGGGGCCGTTGGGGGCGAGCAGGCTGGCAGGCAGGTCAGCAGTTAGGAGTCAGCAGTCCCAGATTCCGAGAGAGTTCAGGCTGGGTTGAGGGACACCCCCCCCCCACCCCTGTACGAATTTTGTGCAGTGGGCCACTAGTATTAAAATAAGAATATGCATGACAAAAGACACATGTACTTATCACTGTGTGTTGCTCTAGATGATGGTATGTTCTCACACTGTAGAGTTTTATGATCTAATAGCATTGTGTAAAATCCAATGAGGGAACATTTTAGGAAAGTATATCTTCATATTACAATGGTTTTATGAACTCATTTTTAGATTCTATACTCACAAAATTATCTTACATTTATATTTGTTTCTTTACCTTGATAAGCACCACAGCAATGGTGGTAAAGTCTTTAAAATGCTTTTGTTTCTGATTTAATTTTTTAAAAATTACTTTTGCATGTTCTTTAAAAAGTTAAATAGGTCTAAAAGACATGCTATACCTGCTCCCTTTTCTGGTTCCTCTGCTCCCCACCACCATTTAATTTTTACATGCCAGAAATAGCATTCTTAAATGAACATGTTTTTGTTTTTCAGTTGTAGGCAATTCTCAATATGAAGGATAAGATTAGGTTTCTTTCATCCCCAAGGCACTTCCAAATGCCACCCCCACCCTCCATCTCCCAAAACACACATTCTACATTTCTTCCTTTCCTTGCAATATGGCTAGCCTTTAGTGTTTATATTATTATTGCTGCATAAACACTTTTACAGGTGAGCCATCTTTTATATTATGATGACATTTCTCTCTGGTAAACTTTATTATCTGTGGATTTAGTAATTGTCTCATTTCCAAGTGTTTACTTTTCCTTGTATCTCTTACCTAATGACCTCTAAGTCATTCAAGCTAATAAACAGACACTTATTTTGTCAATGCATTCTTCTTAGTCTCATGATCTTGAAGCCTTCTGTTCTCCTGCTCAAATCATATTGGAGAATGTCTAAGTCTGCTACCAAACTGCCATCCTGGGCCATTTCTCCATCACCATTGATATTCTAATTGCCTCTTTTCTTATTCTATCCCATTTCCTTGACCCCACATCCTTCTTATACTTGGTTCACATTCTGAGTTTACATCTGGACATAAAGCAATAAAATCAGCCAAAATAATATTGATTCAAGTTTTGAGATATTTTAAATGTTTAATAACCCTGACTGTATGTATCATGATCAAGTTAATTAAAAAAATTAAAATCAGTCTTTAAGATGATTACTGACCCCACATACTTTGATTTGTTTAATGTGAGTTACCCATACACTGCAGATTATATTTCTTATACTTTGTTGATTCCAGGTTAATGGAAAAAATTGTCCCCCCCACCCCCTGCCACACACACATACATCTTTACCTTGCAATTCAACTTGTAAATTTCCTTATATTTTTTTTAGTGATACTAGCTACAACTCACATAATACTAAGGATACAGAGTTCTTTTCCTTGTTTCTTAATAATAAAAGTATAAAAGGAAGCCCACCCTAGACACTTACATGATTTTTATTTTTTCTTTTCTTCATATCTTCAAGTAGCTGCCAAATTTTGGATCTTCTTTCTTTTGTAAAAAATATATTTTTATTGATTTCAGAGAAGAAGGGAGGGGAGAGAGATATAAACATCAATGATGAGAGGATCATTGATCATCTGCCTTCTGCACATCCCACACTGGGGATTGAGCCCACAACACGGGCATATGCCCTGACCGGGAATCAAGCCATGTCCTCCTGGTTCATAGGTTGACACTCAACCACTGAGCCACATGGCTGGGCAGTTCTTTTATTATAACATCTACAGAGACTTACTCCTCCTTTGCTTTTCTTTCCTTTCCTTTGTAGGATATACTTGAGTACATTTTGAGACAGAAACTTGATAACTGATTCCTGGAATACCCTGGCTCATATCCATATAAAAGAGTAAATGTACAAAATTGATAACAATTATTGACTAATCTTCCTGTTTGTCAAGTGTGGTCCCTTAGTCCATGTACATGACCAGGCTAATCAAACCTGGGTGGTTTATTTAATCATTCTGTGGACCATTTGTTGTTTTCTTCTCCAAACATTCAGCAAATACAAACATATAAGTAGTTTCTTGTCTTAAATATGTTTTTAACCAGTATATTTTTAACATAGCCCTTATTTCACTTTCAGAGGTTGCTACTGCCAATACTGCTTATGTATTATAGGTCTAATCCACCCACATCCTATGAACAAATGACCAAGGGTTTCCAAGGAAATGATAGAAGGAACTGAAAAAGAAAATCAATGTATCTTGTGTACCTTTTATGTATCATGCATTATGTTTGAAACGTTCTTATTTCACACCTATTAGAATGGAAACTATGTGGACAGGGGTTTTGTTTTGTTCACTGCTATATTTTAGGTATTTGAGATAGTGCCTGACACAAAGTAGGCTCTGGATGATGAAAGAATGGATAGATGAATGTTGTATCTTGTTTAAAATCTTGACAGTAGCCTTTGTGATGTTATAAATGGCTTAAGTAATTTGCTTTCTTTCTCATAGCTAATAGTAATAATTTACAGGTGGGATTCAAATCCACACCTATATGACTCCACATTTATGCTTTTTATTATATTGGGCTTAATTAAAAGGTCTTTCTTGTTTAGAATTGGTTTTCATATGGTAATCATACACACACACACACACACACACACACACACAAACAAGAAAATGTCAAATGTGCCCCCCAAAAAAGAAAGTTTCCTTACATAATTTTAAATACTTCCATTTATTAGTTTTAGTCTTGCACAGAACTTAACACTTATTTAAAAATTTCTTTTAGCACAATCTATCCTATTGTCTTCTTGTGAGTCTTAGGAGAGTTGCCAAAGGGTGTGGTTCACCATGGTTAGATTTTCAGAAATCACTCATGTTGTTTACTTCAGCTTTCATTGTAATTAAACAATGACCTGCTTTAGATATTATCACTTGACAAAGCAGCATACAAAATACTATATCTGCATCTGATAAAATTCAGAATTCAAAAAATATCTATCACTTTATTCCAGAAATTCCTGGTATAACTCATTCCAAGATCTTAATGCAGTTTATATAAGCTCAAAGCTATGGATAAATGAAAATTTACTGTTCTTGGTATTTAATATGATGAACAGATCCTATGTATTACATGTTCCCCTATATGAAGTCATATTCAAGATTCCATTCCTAGTTTAGTTTTTATTTTTTCAATTACACACAGAAATCTCATTTTTGAAGGAATTGCATTGCTATCCTATAAAGAGCAATGGGCTTGGCAAAGCAGATCTGTATCTGAGTCAGAGCCTGGCCAATCCAAAAGCTGTGAGAACTTAGCAAGTCATGCAATTTCTGTGAATCTAAGTTAATCCATATGTAAAATGTGGACTGAGATTCATGTGTTAACTGTCCCTTGGGGCTGTTGTGAGCGTTAGATGAGAGAATGTATATGATAGAACTGCCTTATATATTGTAAAACATTAAACAAATGCCTTTTATTAGTAATAGTATAATAGCTAACATTTGGATTCATGGCAACTTTCTTGGTGAGATGTTCTCAAGCCTTATGAATGGTATATTTTTACACTTTCTCTATAATCAACAATCATCAGCTCCCTTCTTTCCCTTTTTCATCTTTCTTCTTCTGAAAACAGATTTCAGAGGGGTGGCAAACAAATTTAGGTACATTATGATTAGCAAACAGATATGAACAGTTTGGATAAAGAAAAATGAATTCTAAATAAATACTAAGAGTTCATATGGATAATACCAAAACTGAGTATAAATTTTGGATTTTAGAACTTGATGTTAATAGTATGATAACTGCTGTGTGTTAGAATGATATAGCCTCTATATTATAGAGGCACTAAGAGTTTCTGCACAGGATTCTGATTCATCTAAGAAAAATAAATCTACTCATGTTCCTTTGACTGTGTCTTCACACATTCAGTTAATATATAATGAGCATTTATGATGTGTCATACACTGTGGAAGGTACTGAGTGAGCAGTGGGGAACCAAGTGGACATGCATTGACCTCAAGTCAATTGGGGTGAGGGATACAGATATGAATAAAACATACGGTAATGCTTAAAATATATATTCTTATAAATTGTAATACATAATTTGAAGGAGAAGAACTGGATTGTGTGAAAGGGGACAAATTATTTCAATTTGTGGAGAAGGTCAAAAACAGGTTCTCCAAGGAACTATTTGATGTATTTTAAACATTTATAACTAGCTAAAAAGGGCTCATTTGCTCTTTTGTTCGCTTATTAATCCATTTATTCATTTAACTAATACTTGGGGAATCTTCTCTATAGGCATAGAAGTAAAAAAATAATATTAAAGGGATTGGAGGATGGGTGAAAAAAAGAAGGGATTAGGATGTTTAAATTGCCAGTTATAAAAACAGTCATAGAGAGCAGGTAACTGTTAAGGAACCAGATCTGGATAGTTGACCTCTCCAAATCACTTTTAAGTGCGATAGAGATGCCGTATAGCCTCAGAGGCCAACCCCAGAACACTGCCACCCAGAGGCTGAGCCACAAACTGACTCTTTGCTAAACACAAAATAAGGCAGTCTGGGAAACAAATACGGCCTGCTTTAAAATAAGGACTGTGGTTTACAACACAGAGGAACAGTGTATTGCAGGGAAACTCAACACTCTCCTGAATACCTGGCAGGACTAAAGGCGAGCCAGACTGAATAGAAGAACCGAAGGACCTTCAATACTGCAATTTTTTTTTCTTTTTTCATCTTTTAACTAAGAAACCATTTTTTTTCCTTCTTCTTTTTTTCTTTCTTTCTTCTTCTTTTTCCATCACCTGATTTTACCCTTTTAATTACTACCTTCTTATTTTTAACCAGTATTATTACTGCTGCCATTTTACCATTTTTTAAAGTGCCATTTTATTTTCTCTTTATTTTATTTTGGGATTAGTGTTCTCCATTCTATTTTCATCGTTATATTATTGGTTGTTTCAAGTTTGCATCCATCTCCAGGGAGCTGTTGCTGGAATTTGTTGGGATTAGTGGCGGTTCTATAGGAGTATTCTCCTCATATAAAAAGTCTCTTCCCCTCTTCCACTTCATTCTCTCTTTTCGCTCTTTTTTTTCTTTTCTTTTCTCGCTTTTATTTTCCCCCCTCCCTTTTCCCAATTTCATTTTTGCATTTCTTTTTTTGGTCCCTACTTTTCTTTTCTTTTTTCTCTTTTATCTTCCTTCTTCCTTATCCCCTAATTCTCTTAATTCGGGCAGTCACCTTTATTTGGGGTTATTAATATCGTGAATATATTTGTGTTTAGTGCCTGGTACATGGTGCCTTGTTGTGTTGTATTTTGTGCCTTTAAATCAACTCAGCAGATCCAAGCAACAGCAGCCTCCTGAGCACCACATCCTCTGCTGAGGAATAGCAGCTGTACGTGAAACCTCCCCCCACCAGCCAGAAGAGCCACCACAGCTGTGAACAGCACCCACCAGAGGAGCTGCTGCCAACTGAAGAGCAGCTGCTACCGCAACCGCCCGAAAAGCAACCACAGACCAAGGAGTCACTGCCACCCAGGGAGCAGTCACTGAACGACTCAACATCTAGATATGTCAGTGAGATCAAACATGGGTAGACAAAGAAACCCCCAAAGGAAAGAGAAGGAGGACTCTCCAGAAAAGCAGCTAAGTAATACAGAGGCATGCAACATGACAGAAAAAGAATTCAGAATAAGGGTCTTAGAGTGCATAAACCGGATGGAGGAAAAAATCGACAACCTCTGCAAGAAGCAAGAAGAAACAGATGAAAAAATCAATAACATATGGAAGAAGCTAGAAGAAACAGATGAAAAAATCAACAACTTAAGTAAGACCCAAGAAGAAATGAAGAGTGATATAGCAGCAATGAAAAACACCATTGAAAGTATCAACAGTAGACTAGGAGAAGCGGAGGACCGAATTAGTGAATTAGAAGACAAGGAAGCAAAACACACCCAAAATGTACTGCAATTGGAGAGAAAAATTAAAAGACAGGAGGAGAGCCTAAGGGAGCTTTGGGACAACATGAAACGAAACAACATACGAATAATAGGGGTACCAGAACAACAGAAAGATGAACAAGGATTAGAAAACCTATTCAAAGAAATAATATCAGAAAACTTCCCTGAGGTGGGGAAGAAAAAAGTCAAACAAGCCCAGAGAGTCCCAAACAAGGTGAACCCGAAAAGACCCACACCAAGACACATCATAATTACCATGGCAAATGTTCAGGACAAAGAGAGAATCTTACAGGCTGCAAGAGAGAGACAGAAAGTTACATACAAGGGATCTCCCATTAAATTATCAAATGATTTCTCAACAGAAACACATCAGGCCAGAAAAGAATGGATGGAAATTTACAAAGTGATGCAAAGCAAAGGACTGAATCCAAGAATACTCTATCCAGCAAGGCTATCATTCAAACTTGAAGGGGAAATAAGAAGCTTCACAGACAAAAAAAGGCTAAGGGAGTGTATCACCACCAAGCCAGCAATGCAAGGAATGCTAAAGGGTCTGGTATAAAAAGAAGAAATAAAAAGCTCAGAAAGAAAACAGCCACACAAAAAAAGAAATGGCTACAAACAAGTACCTTTCAATAATAACTTTAAACGTAAACAGACTAAATGCTCCAAACAAAAGACATCGAGTGGCTGAATGGATAAAAAAACATGACCCATACATCTGCTGTCTACAAGAGACCCACCTCATTAGAAGGGACTCACACAGACTGAAAGTTAAAGGATGGAAAAATATCTTTCAGGCAAATGGAAAGGAAAAGAAAGCTGGGGTAGCAATACTTATATCGGACAAAATAGACCTCAAAGTGAAGGCCATAACAAGAGATAAGGAAGGCCACTTCATAATACTAAAGGGATCAATACAACAAGAAGATATAACCCTGGTAAACATATATGCACCCAATGCAGGAGCACCCAAATTCATAAAAAAAACTCCTGGAAGATATCAAAGGAGAGATCGACAACAATACAATCATAGTAGGGGACCTCAATACACCACTGACAGCACTGGATAAGCCCTCTAGACAAACAATCAGCAAAGATACAGCAATCCTAAATGGCTCACTAGATCAGATGGACTTAATAGACATCTTCAGAACACTTCACCCCAAAGCCAGGGAATACACATTCTACTCAAATGCTCATAATACATATTCAAAAATAGACCATATATTGGGTCACAAGCAAAGTATCCCCAAATTCAAGAAGATTGAAATCATAAAAAGCATCTTCGCAGACCACGATGGCATAATATTAGAAAGAAACTACAATAAAAACAACCCCAAATACTAAAACACCTGGAAGCTGAATAGCATGCTATTAAATATTGATTGGGTTACCAATGAGATCAAAGAAGAAATTAAAAACATCCTGGAAACTAATGACAACGAAAACACAACAATCCAAAACCTATGGGACACAATGAAAGCAGTCCTGAGAAGGAAGTTTATAGCTCTGCAGGCCTATCTCAAAAAGCAAGAAAAGATGGTAGTAAATCATCTAACTCTACAACTCAAAGAATTAGAAAGAGAGCAACAAGAAAACCCCAGAATGAGCAGAAGGAAGGAGATAATAAATTTTAGAGCAGAAATAAATGACATAGAGACCAAAAAAACAATACAGAAAATCAATGAAACCAAGAGCTGGTTCTTTGAAAGGATAAACAAGATTGACAAACCTGTAGCCAGACTCACCAAGAAGCAAAGAGAGAGGACCCAAATAAACAAAATCAGAAACGATAGAGGCGAAATAACAACAGACCCCACAGAAATACAAATGATTGTTAAAAAATACTATGGACAGCTCCACTTCAACAAACTAGACAACCTGGAGGAAATGGACAAATTCCTAGAAAAATACAACATTCCAAAACTCAATCAGGAAGAATCTAAAAATCTCAACAGGCCAATAACTATGGAAGAAATTGAAGCAGTCATCAAAAAGCTTCCAGCAAACAAAAGCCCAGGACCAGACGGCTTCACAGGGGAGTTTTACCAAACAGTCAAGGAAGAACTAAAACCTATCCTCCTCAGACTACTACAAAAAATTCAAGAGGAAGGAACACTTCCAAGCTCATTCTATGAAGCCAGCATCACCCTAATACCAAAACCAGGTAAAGACAACACAATGAAAGAGAATTACAGGCCAATATCCCTCATGAACATAGATGCCAAAATCCTCAACAAAATCTTAGCAAATCGGATCCAGCAGTTCATCAGAAAGATCATACACCATGACCAAGTAGGATTTATCCCAGGGATGCAAGGATGGTACAATATCCAAAAATCAATAAACGTGATAATCACATAAACAAATTGAAAGAAAAAAACCACATGGTCATATCAATTGATGCAGAAAATCATTTGACAAAATTCAACACCCATTTTTGATAAAAACTCTCAGTAAGGCGGGAGTAGAAGGATCATACCTCAACATAATAAAAGCCATATATGACAGGCCCACAGCCAGCATCATACTCAATGGACAAAAACTAACACCATTTCCCCTAAGAACAGGAACAAGACAGAGATGCCCCCTCTCACCACTCCTGTTCAACATAGTACTGGAAGTGTTAGCCATTGCAATTCGGCAAGAAGAAGAAATAAAAGGCATCCAAATTGGAAAAGAGGAAGTAAAACTGTCCTTATTTGCAGACGACATGATATTATACATACAAAACCCTAGAGACTCCATCAAAAAGCTACTAGACTTAATACATGAATTTGGCAATGTAGCAGGATACAAAATTAACCCCAAGAAATCTGAGGCATTTCTATACACCAATAGTGAACTTTCAGAAAGAGAGATTATAAAAACAATCCTGTTTACCATCGCACCAAAAAAATTAAGCTACCTAGGAATAAGCTTAACTAAAGAGGTAAAAGACCTCTACTCAGAAAACTACAGGACGTTGAAAAAAGACATAGAGGAAGACATAAACAGATGGAAGAACATACCGTGTTCATGGATTGGTAGAATCAACATCATTAAAGTATCCATACTACCCAAAGCAATCTATAAATTCAACGCACTTCCCATTAAAATACCAATGGCATACTTCATAGATCTAGAACGAACTCTCCAAAAATTCATCTGGAATAAAAAAAGACCCCGAATAGCTGCAGCAATCCTGAAAAAGAACAAAGTAGGTGGGATCTCAATACCAGATACCAAGCTGTATTACAAAGCCACTGTTCTCAAAACTGCCTGGTACTGGCACAAGAATAGGCATATAGATCAATGGAATAGAATAGAGAGCCCAGAAATCGGCCCGAACCAATATGCTCAATTAATATTTGACAAAGGAGGCAAGAACATACAATGGAGCCAAGATAGTCTCTTCAATAAATGGTGTTGGGAAAATTGGACGTATATATGCAAGAAAATGAAACTAGACCACCAACTTACACCATACACAAAAATAAACTCAAAATGGATAAAGGACTTAAATGTATGACAGGAAACCATAAAAATTCTAGAAGAATCCAAAGGCAACAAAATCTCAGACATGTGCCAAAGCAATTTCTTCACTGATACAGCTCCTAGGGCACTTGAAACTAAAGAGAAAATGAACAAATGGGACTACATCAAAATAAAAAGCTTCTGCACAGAAAAAGAAACCATCAACAAAACAATGAGAAAACCCACTGTGTGGGAAAACATATTTGCCAATGTCATATCTGATAAGGGCCTAATCTCCAAAATTTATAGGGAACTCATACAACTTAACAAAAGGAAGATAAACAATCCAATCAAAAAATGGGCAAAGGACCTAAATAGACACCTTTCAAAAGAGGACATCCAGAAAGCCAAGAGACATATCAAAACATGCTCAAAGTCACTAATCATCTGAGAGATGCAAATCAAAACAACAATGAGGTACCATCTCACACCTGTCAGACTGGCTATCATCAACAAATCAACAAACAACAAGTGCTGGAGAGGATGTGGAGAAAAAGGAACACTTGTGCACTGCTGGTGGGAATGCAGACTGGTGCAGCCACTATGGAAGACAGTATGGAGTTTCCTCAAAAAACTGAAAATGGAACTCCCATTTGACCCTATGATCCCACTTCTAGGAATGTATCCCAAGAAACCAGAAACACCAATCAGAAAGGATATATGCACCTCTATGTTCATAGCAGCACAATTCACCATAGCTAAGATCTGGAAACAGCCTAAGTGCCCATCAGTAGATGAATGGATTATCAAACTGTGGTACATCTCCACAATGGAATACTATGCTGCTCTAAAAAGGAAGGAACTCTAACCATTTGCAACAGCATGGACGGAACTGGAGAGCATTATGCTAAGTGAAATAAGCCAGTCAATGAAGGAAAAATACCACATGATCTCACTCATTCATGGATAATAGAAACCATTATAAACTTTTGAACAATAATAGATACAGAGGCAGAGCTGCCTCAAACAGATTGTCAAACTGCAGTGGAAAGGCCGGGGAGGGTTGGGGGGCAGGAGGTAGGGGGGTAAGAGATCAACCAAAGGACTTGAATGCATGCATATAAGCATATCCAATGGACATAAGACACTGGGGGATAGGGGAGGCTAGGGGACTGTCTAGGGTGGGGGGGGGAATGGACACATATGTAATACCCTTTGTAATACTTTAAGCAATAAAAAATAAAAATAAAAAAAATAAAAAATAAAAATAAAAAAAAGAAAAAGAAAAAACAAAAAAAGAAAAGAAGACGAGAAAAAAAAAACAGTCACAGAGATATAAAGTACAGCATAGGAAATATATCAATGATATATTATCTTCACGGAGCTCAACAACAAAGAAACAAGAATATGGGGAAATAGCAACAACAAAAAGAGCAAGGCAATGTTCTCAGTCCTAAAATAAAGGTATGCAGATGGAGTTGTGGGGACAAAGGAGAAAACCTATCTCTGACTAGGTAACAGGGCATGCTTCTCAGGGAAGTATTTGTTTGATGTAAGTCTTGAAGTGTGAGAAGAGCTAGCCTAAAAATCTTTTTGCTATTCTAGGATGAATAAAATAATACATTCTTTGAAATCTGGGAGCTGAAAAGGTGAAAGAAGAGGGGGGGGAATCTGCAGGCCTTGAACTATAAAAATAGATGGCTGTTTTAGGGGAACTGTATTGAGTATGGCTTTCATTTCTAGGAAGAGGTTAGAATTCAGGCTGGAGAGATAGATCAGGGACAGACCACAAAGGGCCTTCTGATACAGGCTAAGAAGTTTGTGCTGTACCTCGAGTGCCATGTAAGGAACTGTTCTAAACATAAAGTTCTTCAAAATGAGTGTTAGAATGATCACACCAGCAGCAGCAGCAGCAGGGATATATTGCAATGGGTGGGGTCACAGGTTGGGAGAAGGCTGTGGTAATAATTGAATTGCAAAGAATAAGAGCCCAAAATGAGGCTGTGGAAATTAAAAGGAAGATATGAATTTAAAACCAATGTAAAGGATTTGGGGATCCACTTGGATGTGAGTTTTGAATGAGAAAACTAGTTTAGAATAGTTTTCCATATTTCTCACCAGAGATAGTGAGTGTATAATAATACCAACTACCATATTATAGAAATAAAGGACTAGGATAGATCTGAAAGCAAAGATGATGCATTTAAATCTGAATACAAGGAGTTTGAGATATTTAGGAGATAGCAGATATCTGGTAGGCAGTTGAATGTGATCATGAGTCACTAATGCCAGAGATGCATTCTGAAAATGTGGCATTAAGGAGATGCTGTCATTGTGCAAACATCATAAAGGGCACATACATACCTTAATGGTACAGCCAGGGTACACCTAGGCTGCATATTATAGTCTATTGCTCCTGGGCTAAAAATCAATATAGCATGTTACTGTTCTGAATACTGTAGGCAATTGTAACACAATGATAATTATTTGTGTATGTAAACATAGAAAAGGTACAGTCAAAATACAGTATGAAAGATAAAAATGATAGACCTGTATAGGCCACTTACCATGAATGGAGCTTGCAGGACTAGAAGTAGTTGTGAGGGAGTCAGTGAGTGAGTGGTGAGTGGACGTGAAGGCCTTGGGAATTACTGTACACTGCTGTGGACTTTATACACACTGTATACCTAGGCTACACTGAATTTATAAACCAACAGAAATTAAATCAAGAACAAGAGAAAGTTATGCCATCAAATGATGCAATAAATGAGATGCATGAGGCTGATGCTGCTATAACACAGCATGGTGTTTTACAGCACACCATTTTTTAGTAAGTTGAAAGAGTATATTCTAAAATAATAATAAAAAGTATAGTATAGTAAATACATAAACCAGAAACAAACTCATTTATAAAGCATTATCATGCATTATCAAGCATTATGCACTCTACATAATTGTATGTGCTATGCTTTTATATAACTGGCAGCTCAGTAGGTTTGTTTACACCAGCATCACCACAAACATGTGAGTAATGCATTGTGCTACAACATTCTGAGGGCTGCATGTCACTAGTCGATAGGAATTTTTCAGCTCCATTATAATATTATGGGACCACCGTCTTATATGCAGTCAGTAGTTGACCACAAAGTCATTATTTGGCACAGGTCTCCATGTGGATCTGAAGCTTAGAAATGGAGTCTGGATTAAAAACTATTGAATTGCTACTTAAAGTCAAGAAAATGATTAAGGGAAACTGTATACAGTAACAAGAAGAGAAAAGTCACACATTCAGCTCAAAGGAACACTGGCTTGTAGGGAGCAAATGAAGAAGAGACGGCTTTGTAAAAACTGAGCGTGTGCCCAGAGAGGAGAAAAACAGGAGAGGTTGGTGTCCTAGATGGGAGAAGAGGATTTCATAGAAGAAGGTGTGAACAATGGTATAGACTGTTTCAAAGTGAATTTAGTTAAAGACATCATTGAATTTGACATATGGAGGTCATTTCTCAGTCACTCAACCATTATTTGATGAGAGATCACTATGTCGAGGGCAATGAAAGACACTGAGGATACAATATCAGCTGAACAGATAATAGCCTCTGTATCCGTAATGCTTGATCTAACAGTGAGTATTTATCAAGTAATCTCTCAAGGAACCATCCAGAATCAAGAGACATCTGTCTGAACAGTGGGAATTGCCAGAAGAGTGGTGCCCAATGAAGGGCATCTTTGAATTGCCTTTCAATATGAGCTGGTCCAGAGAGTACAAAACGATTTGTGATGGTTCAAGTTCAAGTAAAACTTTTCCTGCCATGTATTCTCTTTCCAATCAATGCCTACATCTTCCCTTTCAGGCACAAATAGGAAAGAAGATCTGAAGCAGGCTGCAGTGGGGGGAGAGAAAGGTTAATGCTCAATTCACATTTGGAGTTTTTATTAATATTTTGGACAAGACAGTCTAATTATTGAATAGAGACTGAATTTGAGATATAAACTTACAGCACAATCATCTATTACTTAATATTAAGCAGAAAAGCTATTGGGTTGGCCAAGGATTTTCTCAGAGGGGAGGGGAAAACTACCCCATGTGAATTTTAAAGTTATCTATGGGAGACAAAAGTAATATTTCCTTTGCTAATACATCAGGAGTAATGGACTAGGGAGGACTGCAGCAGATTGAAGAGTGATAAGAGAAGAGGGCAAAAATAAATGGGAGGTTCCTTTCCAAATATACTTAAAAGAGAGAAAGTATATATATATAGAGAGAGGCCATGGCAAGTTTTCTTTTTTTAAATACTGGATAAATCTGAGCTTAATTACAGCAGTTCTCTCTTATCCACAAGGGATCCATTCTAGGATTCCCAGTGGATGCCTCAACCATAGATAGCACAAAACATTACAGATGCTATGTTTTTTCTATATAAGAATACTTATCATAAAATTTAATTTGGTCACATTAAGAGAATAACAACAACAATAATAATGTAGAACATTATAACAATACTAGAGGCCCGGTGCATGAAATTCATGCATAGGGGTGGTGTCCTTCAGCCCAGCCTGCACCCTCTCCAATCTGGAGCCCCTAAATGGGCAGTCAGACATCCTTCTCACAATCCAGGACTGATGGATCCCAACCACTCGCCTTTATGCCTGCCTGATTGCCCCTAACCTCTTCTGCCTGCCAGCCTGATCACCCCCTAACCACTCCCCTGCCAGCCCGATTGCCATAACTGCCCTCCCCTGCAGGCCCAGTCACCCCTAACTGCCCTCCCCTGCAGGCCTGATTGCCCCCAATTGCCCTCCTTTGCAGGCCTGGTCTGTCCCAACTGCCCTCCCCTGCTAGCCATTTTGGGGTGGCCATATTGTGTGTTGGAGTGATGGTCTATTTGCATATTACCTTTTTTATATAGGATACTATAATAAAAGTTTTGCAAATATGGTCTTTCTCAATCAAAATGTCCTACTGTACTCACTCTTCTTGTGATGATCTGAGATGATAAAATGCCATGGGGTGAGATGAAGTGAGGTGCATGAGACATTATCAAGTAAAATAAGGGTTACTTGTACACAAGAACAGCGATACTGAGACAGTTGATCTGATAACCAAGATGGCTACGAAGTGACTAAGGGACAATCTATATACAGTGTGGGTGCACTTTGGACAAAGGCATGGTTAAAGTCCTGGGGGGCACAGAGCCGATGGCACAAGAATTCATCATGTTACCCAAAACTGCAATTTAAAACTTATAAATTGTTTATTTCTGGAATTTTTCATTCAATGCTTTCAGACTGTGGTTGACCATGGGTAAGTGAAACAACAGAAAGTGAAACTATGGACAAGGGGGCACTACAGTTTGTAAAGGTGAGAGACCAAAGAAATATTAATGGCCCTAACCGGTTTGGCTCAGTGGATAGAGCATCGGGCTGCAGACTCAAGGGTCCCAGGTTCGATTCTGGTCAAGGGCATGTACCTTGGTTGCAGGCACATCCCCAGCGGGGAGTGTGCAGGAGGCAGCTGATCTATGTTTCTCTCTCATCAATGTTTCTAACTCTCTATCCCTCTCCCTTCCTCTCTGTAAAAAATCAATAAAATATATTTTTTTAAAAAAGAAATATTAATGAAGAGAGTGAGTGATTCTTGAATGTGTACTAATTCTTAGGTTCATTAGAACATGTCGTTAAATAAAACCCCTTGTTTCTCGATCATGAATATCCTATCTAATAAAAGAGAAACATGCAAATTGACCATAACCCCGACACCCTTCCCATTGGCTAATCAGCAGGATATGCAAATTAACTGCCAACCAAGATGGCGGCTGGCAGCCAGACAGCTGAAGTGAACAGGAGGCTTGCTTGCTCCAGTGATGGAGGAAGCCAATGTTCCCCCCCTGCCGCTGCTGGGCTCTGAGCTTGCACTCTAAGAAACAATGTTGCAATTATAGAAGCTAAACAAGCTCCAGAGACCTGCTTTCAGCCAGTTTAGGCCTCAGAGCTTAGAGCTGCTGTGATGGCAACAGAGTTTCAATTATAGAAGCCAAACAGACCCAGAACCTGCTTTCAGCCCTGAGAGCTGGAGCTGGCTCTCAGCTCCAGTGACAGCTATAAAAGGTAAATAAATCCCAGGGGAAAAAAAAGAAAAAAAGGAGAGGCTGGGAGCTTAAGTTGCCCTCCAGCCTGAAAATGGCTCTCAGTCCCTCACCCAGACTGGCCAGGCACCCCAGTGGGGACCCCCACCCTGAAGGGGATGTGACCAGCTGCAAACAGCCATCAGCCCATCATCCAGGCTGGCCAGGTACCCAAGCGGGACCCCACCCGGATCTGGGACAATTTCAGGGCAAACCAGCTGGCCCCCACCGGTGCACCAGGCCTCTATCCTATACTACAGGCAGGGCCCCATGTGCAGCCCTGGGCAGCAGGGCATAAGCCCTGCCCCCAGCCGGGACCCCTGTGTGCCACCTGTGTCCCCAGCTGGGACCCCTGTGCCGTCTAAGCCCTGCACTGCTAAGCCCCGCTCCCAGCCTGGACCCTATGACTATTGGAGAGCAGGAAACTGCCGCTGGGCCCTGGGTCGCTGTGGTGACCTGGCCATTGGTAAGTAGAAAAGTGCAGCCTGTAGGCAGCCCCCAGCTGCGCCTGATCTGGGAGCAGGAAAGCAAGCCCAGCCTGAGGGAAGCTCCCAGCTGGGCCTGATCCAGGAGCAGGAAAGCAAGCCTGGCCTGAGGGCAGCCCCCAGGGGCCTAATCTGGGAGCAGGAAAGCCCAGCCTGTGGGCAGCCCCCAGCTGGGCCTGCTCCCCGATCACCATGGCAATCGGGGAAGGAACGCCCGGCTTGCAAGCAGCACCCCCATTCTGGCCATAGCCCAAGGGAGAGTACAACATGCAGTGGAGGTCAGGAGCCTGAGAGATCAACACAGAGGGGCTCCTGCTCCGAGCCTCCATGGTGTGGTTGGGGGCAGGCCCCCAGCAGACACACACACACACACACACTCACACACACGGGACGCCTGCTCCGAGCCTCTGCTGCCAGACTGTGGCCATCAGTGGGACATCCACTGAGGGCTCCCGGACTGTGAGAGGGGCAGGCTGGGCTGAGGGAACCCACCCCACAGTGCACGAATTTCGTGCACCGGACCTCTAGTTAGCAGTATAATTAAGAAACTGTGTGGTTTCTTTACTTTATACATTATCTTTCTTTCCAAAGTCCTCAAGTTTATTCTTTGTCATCTGCAAGTAAAAAAAAATCACCCATTTCTGGTAAAATTACTTTAATTTATTAATAACTTAAAACATATTTGGAATCTTGGAAGACTGAATGTGCAAGCTTCAGGACAGTGTTATATTCACTTTTAAAATGTAAACTTTATTCACTCCTGAATCTCAGCAGACGTAACAGTAGCTGATACGCTAAAACATATTTGGTGAATGAAAAACTTAAGAATAGTAGTAGAAACCTAAAATATTGAGTGAACAAGAATGACTGAAAAGTACCACATAAAAAACAGTCATAACAGGTCATAGCCTATTTGAGTCAGTTTTAAAAATCAGAGATCAGTAGCCTGAAAAAGAATTTGATCTTCAAATGAGCATTACTTTTGTATTCATTCAATATATTTAAGGTGAAGGATTACTTACTAAATTTTAATTTATTAAAAGTGAGACTGAAGAGTAGGTTCACTTATATTTTGCTTTTACCAAAAACTCTGTAAAATAGTTAGGATGGTTAAGAAAAGAGAATGAGAGCATGTGTATGTCAATTACTCTCATTAACTCAATATAGGACCAACAATAAAATCCAAGTTTCCAGATTAAAAGATTTCGTAGAAGATAAATTTCTGGAGCCTAACATTCCTTCAAATATTTTTAAAGAGAAGTTTATCAGAATTCCAAAAGCACTATATCATGGTTTAGCCTAATAGTGACTCCATTAAATAGAGGAAATGATTTAAACTCCATCATTTTAGACCCGTGCATATTCATTTAGTCACATTGGAGTATTTTGTTCTTGTTGTAGTTTTAATGCATATAATTTAACAAATGAGTGTTTACATGAACTATATGAGTATAGTATTCTGACATTAGAAATTATGAACTGAATTCAACAAAGGAATCTGATTTACAAACTTTTCATTGCATAGTTTCTCCCTCTGCATTTTAGCATGTAAATGACATCCCTATTTATTATAGTCAGCTATTTTGAAAACTTAACTACCAGTTTTAACAATAATTATTATATTTATAGAAAACTAAGTAGATGCAATTTGTTATTCTTGAAGTTGCAGCTTTACTATAAATAAAGGTGGTAATTATCATAGGAAAACTATCATATAGTTTGCATATGAATGAACAGAGCACATGAGTGACATGCACCTGTCCAGGTTGTGGACAGTCCCCTGTTAGGGTGTGTATGGGAGGTTTTAATGTTTCTCTCTCTCTCTCTCTCTCTCTCTCTCTCTCTCTCTCTCTCTCTTCCTCTCTCTCTAAAAATAAAAAAAAAATAACCCCAATGATTACCGTATACTAAGCAATGATTAAACAAGATTAGGAAATGTAAATGACACATTTCTAATCAGTGTATGCCATTGTTAAATTATTTTCCATAGCACTATTTTCTTGGGTAAGGTTTTAAGTGTAGAGCTCTATCCTAGGATACTATCTCTGGAGAAGATACTATCAGTATCTACATATTTCTCCCTTTCAGTCATTTGACTAGTCTTTTAAGGTACAGTATTTATAGTTTGGATCATGTTTATACTAAAGCTAACTTGAAGAATATCTCAAGGTTTACAGAGTATTTAAGCTCATATGTGCTTTGGTTGACATTTTCAAGATTCCTCCTCTTTTACTTTGTCAGTGTTTCCCTCTCTCCTTCTGCTGCTTCCTGAAATCATCTTCCAAATAAACTACTTACACTAAAATACTTGCCCCTGAATCTACTTTGAAGTAAACTGACCTAAGACAGAGGTATTCATAATTGGAATTTACATGGTAATATGTGTAAACCAACAGCATTCAAATCTATAGGCATCAATTGGAAAGAATAATAATGATGATGGTGATAAAAATACTGCCATTTTATTGAATGTTTCTTAAGTAATTAGGTACCAATACCTAGTCTAAATATTTTTACATATTAATGTAATCTTCTCAACATCTCTCCTTTTGAGGTAATTTTATTATGACCCCCATTTTATGGGTGAAAATACTGAGGCTTAAAAATAGTAAGTCACCTTACTGAGGTTCCATTACTAGTAATTTTAGGAATCAGGACTTGAAGCCAATACTCTGAACTCTCACTCTATCACTCATCAGAAAGTCCCCCCAAATAGCAAACTCCTTAAAAATTTAGGCCTCCTCAGACTATGTTTATATATCTTCTTGTAAAAAATATTTTTGTATTTTATTTTCTTTTATTCTTAATTAATATTGGTTTATGTTACTTAAAGTTTCATGTGATATAGAAATAAAAGTTTTGTTTCCTTTAAATAGTAATTGAACTTTGACCATGGACAATAGTAACTATTATAAAGTATTCTTCACCCTGGCCTGGTGGCTCAGTTGGCTGGAATGTCATCTAGTACACCAAAAGGTTTGGTGTGATTCCTGGTTGGGACAAATATGGGAGGCAACTAATCAATGTTTTTATCTCTTCCTCCTTTTTTCTCTAAAATAAATGAAAAACATATCTTGATTGAGGATTAAAACAAAGAATTACTCAACAGGACAAATGAAACTTGAGGCATGGTATGCTCATGAGTCATTCACCACGTGTGAAGTTACTTTTTCTAAGAAGGCTTGAGACCAATAGGTTGAAGTCATAAAGTAATAAATCTTTTGGAGAAGAATCTTATTTCTGGTTTGTTTTAAAAGGAAGAAGTTTTTATTTTTCTATAAAAATGGAGCCTATGGCTTACGCTAACAAATTCTGGGCCAAACTTATATTTGTTGAATAACAAAGAACTTGGCCTATTTAGCCATCATTAGTTTAAAATTAACCAGACAAGATTACATAATCTGAGGAATCCTGCTATGACGGACATCCTATCTAATAAAGAGGGAATATGCTAATTGACCATCACAACATCGCAAAGATGGCAGCACCCACAGCCAATAAGGAGGGAATATGCTAATTGACTGTCCTGTCCTAAAAGATGGTGGCACCCACAGGCAATAAGGAGGGAATATGATAATTGACTGCTATGACCTCAAAGATGGCAGTGCCTGCAGCTACAAGATGGCTGGCAGGGGAGGGCAGTTAGAGGCAACTGGGCCAGCAGGGGAGGGCAGTTGGTGGTGACCAGGCCTTCCGGGGTGGACAGTTGGGAACGACTGGGCCTGCATGGGAGGGCAGCTGGTGGTGACCAGGCCGGCGGGGAGCATTTAGGCGTCAATCAGGCTGGTAGGGGAGTGGTTAGGGGGTGATCAGGTGGCAGGCAGAAGTGGTTAGGGGCAATCAGGCAGGCAGGCAGGCTGGCAGGCGAGCGGTTGGGAGCCAGCCTTCTCGGATTGTGAGAGGGATGTTACAATTGATTCCCAGTCAGAGCACATGCTTTCCCCACATAAGCCATACAATTATATTATATAAATACCAATCTATGTAAACCCTATATGCCACACTAGGGTTTACACATGCTACTATTCTTAGCCTCCCCACAGGGATCAGGCCTAAACTGGCAGTCAGACATCCCCAAGGGGTCCCAGATTGGAGAGGATGCAGGCTGGGCTGAGGGACCCCCCTCTTCAGTGCACAAATTTTGTGCACTGGGCCTCTAGTCTCTATATATAAAAGCCTAAGTGACCGTTACAACTGAATGACTGGAACGACTGGTCACTAAGACATGCACTGACCACCAGGGGGCAAACAATGCAGGAGCTGTCCCTTGGTGGTCAGTGTGCTCCCACAGACACGCTCCCTTGGCCAGTGGCCGGTCAACCTCCCGTGGTCCCTCCCAGGGCTGGCCCTGCCACGCTGGTTAGGATGAAGGACGCCACCCATGCACCAGGCCTCTAGTGGAAATATAAGTAAGGTATTCAAGATTTAAAATATCCACTAGCTTCTGAAGATTCAGTTGTACTTAGAAAATATATAAATCTTTGGTACATACTAAAAAAATGAAAACACTGTTACTATTCACTTGTATTTATTTTGATAATACTATTATCGTGATGAAAAAGTATTAAGTACTATTTCAAAGAGCTTAAACACCAATATCCGGCAAATATTTGATTAAGGTTTTCTTTTTATAGGGGAATTTCATTTCCATGACTCTGGAAAGATTTTTTTTTCTTTTCTTTCTCTTTCCTTTTTTCTTCTTTTCTTCCTTCTTTCCCTCATTATTTTGCTCTTCTCCCTTTCCCCTTCCTTACTTCTTTTGGAAATAAAATACACAATATTGTTTTACTTATGGTCAGTTTAGATATACCTGTTTCCCCAGATATGCACAAATTCTGAGGAAAAACAGAAGACAACTTTTATTTTCTTATTATAATTATGCAAGTAACTATTGTAAAATACTGAGTCAACAGTTAAAAATCCAAACATGTAGAGTTAATTTTCCAAGGGAAAGAATAAATATCAGGAAAACAGCATACTTAGAGATAAAGTACTATACAATTATCTACATGAAACTCTGCCAAATATATTTTATTTAATGATTCTAATTTGTTTGCAAAATTTTTTGTCTTCTATAAAATGATTGAGCAAATATGTATCTCTAGTCTTCAAAAATAATGGCTCTTTTGTCATACTTTGCTTTGCATTATAGGTAGGTAATGCCATGATAGCAGTATACACATTGTAATCTAGGACCCCAGAGAGTGAACATAGAATCTCAATCTCAATAAGTAAGGAGAGAGAGAGAGGAACAGAGAGGGGGGAACTCTTCTGGCAAATTTTATCAGAACATAAAGTTAAGAGGCAAAAAAATATTCAGCATGGTGTATCCAGTAACGCTAAAATAATACATTGAATCTCAAATTTGTATCTAGTGATATGTATTATAGAGTCTTTAACTACAATTTTGAATGTGTTGAAAGTAAAGAAGCCAAAGTAAAGAAGTAAATATTTCCTTTAGCATTATTATCAATGTGCAAGTTTGTGTGTTTTTAAATGCATACGTTTTTGATTATCTGTGAAATAAATTCAGAACAGATAAGCCACAAGGAATCAAATGAACTCGTTAGTTTCATTCATGGGCCTGAATTCCTGCAGTATGTGCAAATAATGCATCAAGGTAAGTTCTTACCAAGAAGGGAGGTGATTACCATGGAGGGATAGAAGAAAGTGTGATCACAACACACTTCTTTCTTTTCCATTTAAATATATTTTTATTGATTTCAGAGAGGAAGAGAGATGGAGAGAGAGGAAATATCAATGATGAGAGAGAATCATTGACTGCCTGCTTCTGCACGTCCCCTACTGGGGATCGAGCTTGAACCCAAGCATGTGCTCTGACCGGGAATCAAACCTTGATCTCCTGATTCATAGGTTGATGCTTAACTATTGAGCCTCACTGGCCGGAAACAATACATTACTTGGATCTAAACTCCTTGAAGGTAGGCATCATATTTTATGCTCCTAATGTATCTATCCCCATAGCGTTTAGTACAAACACTGATTGTATTAACTTTCAATGAATGCTTATTGGATAATTGATCAATATTTCACTTTAGATTTGGAAGGCACACTTCAATTGATTTTACACCTGGTCATTTAATCTATGTTCCTTCATTTTGATATTGAAGAGATAGTAGTGATTTTAACTGTACTAGGCTACTGCCCCACCTCACTTCTTTTACATAATTTCTTCAAGTCCTGTGATGACAGAGAGTAGAGATTGTAGTATGTCCAAATTAGAAGAAACTTTTTAAAAACTATCATACCTCTGGAATTGTGGGGTTATGGCTTTGTATAGCTCTAAAATTAGCTCAAGAAAGGACATGTGTTGGAGCCTAGAAGCTATACTTTCTTTCTCTAATTGCAACTCACTGTAGCCTCTTGTTTCAGTAATTCTCCACCCCCATCACCTAGGCAGGTGTTAACAGAAGAAATGCGGGGAGAAAATCATCAATGTGACATTCACCCTCAGTTCTAGAAACACACATCTTTTTATGAAATTCTCCAATTATTTTGACATAAAATACCTTTCCTTGGGCATTACTAGGGCTTGGGACTTTCTTTAACCTCTTAGCACCAAAGGCTTTGTTTTGCTTTGCCCACATAAGCAGTGCAATTATATTATACAAATTCCAATCTATGTAAACCCTATATGCCAAATCTAGGGGAAATTTGATGGCCAATTATTTGAAGACTTGAGGCCTGGTGCATGAAAATTCGTGCACTTGTGGGGGAAGGCCTTAGCCTGGCCTGTGCCCTCTCACTGGGAGCCCTTGGGGGATGTCCAACTGCTGGTCTAAGCTGCAGTCAGACATCCTTAGCACTGTTGCAGAGGCAGGAGAGGCTCCCGCCACTGCTACTATGCTTGCCAGCCACTGCTGCAGATGCCAGCCCTTAGCCCAGCTTGTGGTGAGCCGCACTCCCCCTATGGGAGCACACTGACCACCAGGGGCAGCTCAGGCCCCGCCCCCCATAGCCCCTCTGCTGCCAGTTGCCACAGCCCCCCAATTGTTGTCGCCTCTCTCTGCCTGCTGGCACCCACCTTGGCTGACCTGGTGCCGCCTGATCACCAGTCCTGCTCCCTGCTGTTCAGTTGATTTGCATATTAGGCTTTTATTTTATAGGACTAGAGGACCGGTGCATGCACTGAAGGGAGGGGGTCCCTCAACCTGGCCTTCCCCTTCTCACAGTCCAGGAGCTCTCTGTGGCAGGAGGTGACCTGGAGATCAGGGGAAGGCAACGCCCCCATCATACCTCTGTTGCTGCCACTGCACCAAGGCAAGCCTTGGCCGGCCCTGGTTACCTGAGCCCCCAATGGCTCTGGTTACCTTAGCCTGGGGTGGCCCTGGGCGGCTAGGCAGCTGCCATATGAGGCTTGTCTGTGCCTCAGGCCTGCCCTGGGTGTCTGAGCAGCCAACATCTGAGGCTTGCGGGCACCTTGGGGCGGCCCTGGGTGGCTGGGGGGCTGAGGGCAGGTCTGGCTGCACTGTGCACCTGCCAGGGTCCCCCAGCTGTGCTAAAAGGATTGTGGGACTCTGGAAGGGCTGAGGGAGACTGGGCACCATTATCTTGTGGCTATCGGTGCCACCATCCTATGGCTATGGGTGCCGCCATTTTGTGATGGCGTGATGGTCAATTTGCATATTTCCTATTTATTAGGTAGGATAATAGAAAATGTGTGTGATTGCAGTGTGATCAATATATTAAATAATAAAATTCAAGATAATATACAATTGAAACAGTGCCTAGTGTGGCAGAAGAGAAAATAAATAATATTGACAAAAGCAGATTTGAAAATCCTTGCCAATTAAGTTAGAAATCAAGAATTGCTTTTCTAATACCGATCTGCATCCATTCAAAGATTCTATTCAGTTTCTACAACACTGACACCCCCAGATATCTAATTAAATGGTCAGCCTATAAATGAAGTGTCCATTTTATTTAGAATTTATAAGAAAAATATTAATAGCATTCAGTATTTCATTATAGGGCTCTCTCATTCTAATATAAACTTCCAAACTTCTTTCCTTCTGAAAGCACTTGCAATTTGGACCAACTGTGGGCTTTTTATTAAATAGGTTTACAATGAATGCACCAGCTAAAGTAACAAAAATACATTAGTTTGCCTCTATTCTGGTCTTGCATCATGGTTCTGCAGAGCTGATTTGAAGACTACTCTCCAGCTAAGTTCAGAGGAACAAGAGCAAGTGTAAAACCTTCTGTAGATGATAACCTGGATGGAAAAGTAACACACTGATATCCAGCCTTTTATGGCAGCTAGTGGGTGAGTTGCTCTGAGAGAACAAAATCTTGCTTGGAGCCACCTGTTTCCAAAGTTCTTTCCCCTGCTCTTTGGCTTGTCAGGTTTCCTGAGGCCAGCCAGGGGTCAGGAGGCAGGAGAAGCCCATCTGTAATGCTCAGGCAATCTCCGGTCACAGGTGACGGGCAGGTCATACAAGAAACAGGAAATATATAAAATATGCTCAATCAAATTATTTAACATTTTTGTCAGTTTATTCATCCATCCATCCATCCATCCACCCATCCATTCTCATTTTAATGGAAAAGCAAAAAGACATACAAGAAACCATAGCTTAACTACACTTAGGTTTCTACAGAATCCAGGCTCTTCATTTTCCTCAAAATAGAATTGCCTCTTATATTACATATCATTTGATACAAGGGAATAAAGGTAGTTGCTCATTTATTTTCATTCCTGCACGCTCCCCACTTGGTTTAAAAGGAATGAAAAATACTTTTGTCCCCTTTGAACTAAAGTGAGGCAGGTACAAGTCTGACATGGAACAACTTCTGCAAAAGGACTGATTAAATCTCTCTTTCTTCTCAAGATGAAAAGGATCTTTAAAAACAAACTGAGGTTTTATATCTGTAGGTATTAAATTCTCCCTTTGCATTTGCTTTAGTTCAATGTAGCGTTTGTGTGGTTTATTACACCTTTCATGTAGCAGATCTAAACACCTTTGTGAAGTGGGAGATAATGGCATAGTGTGCTATAGGTTTTAAAGGTCCTATGTTCTAAGCCCGTGAACAGCCCTTTGGAGAGAAGCTCCGTGCTAATGTGAAAAGTTTCTTTTTCTGGCTGCAGTTTAATTGTCTGTTCACTTTAAGACTTGCTTCTTACAAATAGAATGTTTGAAAGTTATTTTTTCCTCTCTGTCAGGCCTAAAGCATAAGTTGCCAAATTTAAGGGTAAATATGAACCACCTGGAGTGTTTGCTAAAGTGTTGATTTCTGGGATCCTCAGCTAATACACTGATTTAGTAGACTTAGGGCTGGGACCCAGGAACCTGCTTTGTAAATGAACATTCAGTTGACTCTGTTGCAGGAAGTCATTTTGAGAAACACTGGCTTGAATTTCCTAATTCTAGGAAAAAAAATAAATATGAGGACATTCAGAACTTTCTTTGCAAACTATTCTCAAGTTCTGATGAGGGTTTTTTAATTCCAAAATGTCTTTAACAGAACAGCAAATCATTTTTAAAGTGAAAAAATAAAGATTTAAAAGAAAGTATGATTGCCTTTTCTTCCAATGGAAACTATGAATACTATGCAAAAACATGTAATTGAAAAGCAAATTAATCCACTGGTTTGATTACAAAGCAGTACAGAGATTTCATAAAACCCGGTTATAGATCATGAAATCCAGTTCTTAAAAAGTGTCTTGGTGAAGATAAACATATAGATTATAGTGCAGATTAGTTCAATAAGTAAGATTCTGTTGAATGTTCCAACTTGTTGGCTGTCAGGCTGGCATACACTACATGCAGAGATGGCAAATTGCCTACCATTCTAGTATAAATGTTGACTTGCTCACCAAGAAACCTAACGCAGGCCTAGATCCTTTTCTATTTCAGTTCAGTTGAGGGTTGATGATGGGGAAGATGATAGTGGGCCCTTTCTGACAACACCTGGAGACCAGGCACACCTGGAGATCCTTTAGTGAAACCCAGGAATGGAAATGAGACTAGAAAACATCTCAGGTATTCTGGTGGACCACACAGAGATGCTGCTCAAACCTGATTGACCAGCTGCTGCTAATGTTGCCAGCTTGAGGAATTGGCAGCCTGTCCACAACACCTGGAGAAATGGTGTATGGATGCCTATTCTAGTTCCATGTTACACAAATAGACTCCTAGAGAAGCTAATTTGGATTTATACATGCTCAGCTGGTTCCTGCTGTTGAAATTCTCAGGAATTTTCAACAATGTGGAGTCTAACAGTGCTAAAAAAATTAACTCTATTTTTTAACATATTTTTATTGATTTTAGAGAGGAAAGGAGAGAGAAAGAGAGATAGAAACATCAATGGTGAGAGAGAATCATTGATCAGTTGCCTCCTGCACACCCCACATTGAGGATTGAGCCCACAACCCGTACATGTGCCCTGACCAGTAGTCGAACCGTGACCTCCTGGTTCATAGGTCTACACTCAACTGCTGAGCCACTCCAGCTGGACTAACTCTTTATTTTTTAATCAATTACCCCTGCAGTGTAAATATTAGAGGCAGCATAGCAAGGTGATTGGGAAAGTAGGCTGTGGATCTAGAATGTCTAGATTAATAGACTGGCTCCACCATTTTATACCTGTTAGCTATTGACCATATTAATGCAACATTCTGTGCATCAACTTTATTAAGGTATTAAATGCAAATAGGAGATGTTATATCTATGACATGAAGTATTATAGAATTCTTAGGAGGATTCAATTAATTAACATGCATGAAGCACTTATCATAGTGCCTGACACAAAATAGATGCTCAATAAGTGTTAGTTTTATTATTGTTGTTGTTGAAATTCATAGAAGAAAACAGGTGGGAAAATATCATTCTTAATTTTAAAGTTTTGAAAGTTAATGTGAAACTATTTTGAATTAGTCTTAACATATAATAAAAAGTACAAATTTTAAGTATACACTTTTAGTAAGTATTGACAAATGTATATGCCTGTGTGATTGGTATTCCAATTACTATATGGATCATTTTCATCATCCCAGCAAGTCCCCTAATGTACAATCTTTCACCTCCCACCAAGACCCCAGGAAACACTCTGATTTCTAAAACCATAGCTTTCTTTCGTATGAATAAAGCGATGGTTTTAGAAATCAGAATTTCATACACTCGTAAATGGAATCATACAAATGGAATTTCATATAAATGGAATCATACAAAAGGTACTCTTTTTGCATCTTTTTTTTCACTTCACATGATGGTTTTGAAATTCATCTTTGCTGTGTGTATCAGTAGTTTGTTCCTTTCTATTGATAAGTATTTAGTTTTCTTAATATGCTATAATTAATTTGTCTAACCATTTGTTGATGAACACATAAATTGTTTCATATAAATCATTCAGTTTTTTGCTACTAGAAATAAAATTGCTCAAACATTCTGTATATGTCTTTTTGAGAATCTATGTTTTCATTTATTTTAAATAATTGCCTAGAAATGGGATTGCTGAAACATAGGGTGCATATATATTTTAAAAAATTTATCTTTGTTATTGAAAGTATTACAGATGTCCCCTTCTATTTCCCATTGACCTTTTCTAGCCTACACCTGTCCCCCACCCCAAGCCTTCACCACACTATTGTCTTTGTCCATGGGTTATGCATATCCTATATAATAAAAGCCTAATATGCAAATTGTACCCTCAGGCGGTCTTCTGACTGGGAGTTTGACCACTCACTATGATATGTGCTGACCACCAGGAGGCAGCATGGAACATGACAGGCATTAACGACACAGTGCTGGCAGCAGGTGGCAGTGGAGGCACTACTGGCCTCGATGGGCCCTGATTAGAGCAGGACCATTTTGGGATGGTGGAGCAGTTGAGCAGGCAGCACCAGGTCAAGCGGGATGCCAGGAAGGCTACGGGACTAGGGGCACAAGCTGGGGCCCAATCTCCACAGGCCACCCCGAGAGACTCCACCTATGCATGAATTTGTGCACCAGGCCTCTAGTCTACACTAATAAAAGACAAACATGCAAATTGACCGTACCTTTGCTACACATTAAGCCATGCCCACCAGCCAATCAGAGCGACCATATTCAAATTAACCCAACCAAGATGGTGGCCGGCAGCCATGGAGCTGGAGCAAGCAGTAGGCTTGATTGCCCCAATGATGGAGGAAGCCAAGCTTCCCAGCTTCCCCAGCTGGCTCTGAGCTCGACTCAAAGCAACAAAGTTTCAATTATAGGAGGTAAATAAACCCCAGATACCAGCTTTAAGCTGGCCGTGGCCACGGAGCTGGAGTGAGCAGGAGTGAGTTGCCCCTGGCGATGGAGGAAGCCAAGGTTCCCTCCCACCCGCCCTGGCCGGCTCTGAGCTCTTCTCAAGGCTACAAAGTTTCAATTATAGAAGGTAAATAAATCCCAGAATAAAAAAAAAGAAAAAAAGGAGAGCCTGGGAGCTTCCATTACCGGGGGGGCTTGGCTAGCCTGCAAACAGCCATCATCCCCTCACCCAGGCTGGCCAGGCACCCCAGTGGGGACCCCCACCTTGAAGGGGGTGTGACCAGCCAGCAAGCAGCCATCAGCCCCTCACCCAGGCTGGCCAGGCACCCCAGCGGGATCCCCACCCTGATCCGGGACACCCTTGAGGGAAAACCAGCCGGCCCCCACCCATGCACCAGGCCTCTATCCTATATAATAAAAGGGTAATATGCAAACTGACCCTAACAGCAGAACGACTGAGAATGACTGGTCACTATGACACACACTGACCACCAACGGGCAGACGCTCAATGCAGGAGCTGTCCCCTGGTGGTCAGTGCACTCCCACAGGGGGTGTTTTGCTCAGTCACAATCCAGGCTGACAGATGCTGGTACAGTGGTGGTGGTGGTAGCCTCTCCCGCCTCCTCAGGAGCGCTAAGGATGTCCAACTGCAGCTTAGGCCTGCTCCCTGCTGGCAAGTGGACATCCCCTGAGGGCTGCTGGGTTGCCAGAGGGATGTCTGACTGCCAGCTTGGGCCCAATCTCCCAGGGAGCGGGCCTAAGCCAGCAGGTGGACATCCTCCGAGGGGTCCCAGACTGCAAGAGGACATAGGCCAGGCTGAGGAACTCACCGAGTGCACAAATTTTTGTGCACCGGGCCTCTAGTATACATATAAGTTCTTTGGTTAATCTCATCCCACCCACCCCTGCCTTCCCTCTGTCTTGTACTTGTAGAGACTTGTTTTGTGTTCTAACACATGGTCTTTCTTTGAGAATAACCATGTGTACTTGAGAAGAATGTATATTCTGCAGCTTTGAGGTAAAATGTTTTATAAATGTCAATTAAATCCATCTGATTGGTACTATTCACTTTTGAGACTTTGCTTGATTTATGCTAATTTTAAAATAAACTATCTTACTGTTAGACATGGGCATCTATCTCCAGATTTAGCAATCATGGCTATGAGCTCTATAGCCATAATGAGCTATTCATTTATCAAAGTTACTTCTTACTAATAGAGAATGTTCATGTCTAAATGGTCAAATATTAAATAAATATGGCTATATATTGCAAAAAAAAAAATAAATCCATCTGATTTAGTATGTCATTTAGAGTCTGTTTCCTTGTTGATTTTTTGGCTGGAAGATCTATCCAGTGAAGTCAGTGGGGTGTCAAAGTCCCCTACTATGACTGTTTTGCTGTCAATCTCTCCCTTAAAGTGCTCCAGAAGTTTATTTATATATTTAGGTGTTCCTATATTGGGTGCATATATATTTACCAGGATTATATCCTCTTGTAGGATCAATCCCTTTAGTATTATGTAGTTACTTTTTTTGGTCTCTTGTGATGGCCTTCATTTTGAAGTCTATTTTGTCAGATGTGAGTATTGCTACCCCAGCTTTTTTTTTTTTTTTTTTTCGTTTCCATTTGTATGGACAATTTTTTTCTATCCCTTGACTCTTATCCTGTGTGAGTCTTTTGTTCTGAGGTGGGTCTTTTGTAGACAGCATATCGTTGGGTCATGTTTTCTTATCCATTCAACTACCCTATGCCTTTTTAATTGGAGCATTTAATCCATTTACATTTAATGTTATTTATAAGAAACTTAAAGTATTTTCAAAAGTGGCTATTGTATTTTATACTCCTACCAACAATGTATGAGAAATCTATTTGTTCCACATCCTCAAAACTGTTATTATTAATTTTAGTCTTTCTAGTTAGTGTGAAGTGATATCTTATGGTTTTAATTTGTAATTTCCTAAAAACTAATGATGAGTATATTCTCATGTATGCGTTGGAAATTTCCATGCCTTTTTTAAGTGTCTGCTAGGACTTTGGCATATTTTTTATTGGTTTGCATTTAAAAAAAAAATATATATATCTTATTGACTTTTTTACAGAGAGGGAGTGGGATAGAGAGTTAGAAACATCGATGAGAGAGAAACATCTATCAGCTGCCTCCTGCACATCCCCTACTGGGGATGTGCCCACAACCAACGTACATGCCCTTGACCGGAATCGAACCTGGGACCCTTCAGTCCACAGGCCAATGCTCTATCCACTGAGCCAAACTGGTTAGGGCTGGTTTGTATTTTTATTACTGAATTGGAGGAGTTCTTTATTTAATCTGAATATATAAAGTGAATTACTATCTCAGCTTATTTATTGTCATAATGTCTCTTTAGAAACACAAATTTAACCATAATAGAGTATAATAATTATTTTTTCTTTTATGGTGAGAGCATTTTATCTCTTAACAATATCTTTACCCAACCCAATATTGTAAAGACATATACCTATGTTTTCTTATACAAGTTTTACAGTGTTAGTGTTATATTTAGGTCAATAAAATATCTGTATTTAATTTTTATGTATCATAGAAGTTGAGTTTTGATTTTTATGTATATTGAATTGTTCCAGCATAATTTACTAAAAAATTATTCTCCCATTGAATAAATTTGCTACTTTGTATTTGGTTGACCATATAAATGTTTGTCTACTTTGAGACTTAATTCTTCTATTTATCTGTTTGTCTATCTTCACACTGCTACTACATTTTCTTGACAAATATAGCTTTATAGTATGCTTTGAAATGAGGTAGTATAGGTCCTTCAATTTTGTTACTTTTTCAAAAAATTTTAGAAAATTTTTGAAAAGATGGACTACATAAAGTATTTTACATTCTCCTAATCATTGTAGAATCAATTTGTCAGTTTCTCCACAAAAGCCTGGTGGGGTTTTAATCGATATTTCATTCTACCTACAAATTTAAGACTAATTGACATCTTAACAGCACTGAGTCTTCCAAACTATGAACATAAGGTAATGCTTCATTTATTTAGGTTTTCTTTAAATTGTCTCAGCAATGACTTAGAGTTTTAATGTACAGAACTTACACATCTTTTGTTTGATAAATTCCCAACTATTCTGTGTGTTTGTTGCTATTGTAAACATATTTTACATTTGTATTTTCCAATTGACCTTTATGTATTTTTCTATATTTATTTTGTACTCTGTGACTTTGCTAATTTTACTTTGTTAATTCTAATGGAGTTTTGCTAGATTTTTTAGGGTTATCTACATAAATGATGTCTGCCTATAAGGACAGTTAAATATCTTTCTTTTAAATCCAGATGCTTTTGACTTATTTTCCTTGATTTAACCCAGGTTAGGGTCTTTGATACAATGCTAAATAGAAGTGGTGAGGTCAAACATCTTTGTCTTCCCCAGTCTCAGAGGAATTAATCACTATTACATAGACGACTATTAAGGTACTAAGGTTATACATATGAATGCCCTTTATCAAGTGGAGGAAATTCTCTTATTTTCCTAGTTTGCCAAAGGTTCTTAACATAAATGGCTGCTGTACTATATCAAATAACTATTTGTGTTTATTGAAATGATGTGATTTTTTTCCTCAATATTTCCTGGAATGAATTCTACTTAGTCATGATATAGCCTCTTATTTATATTCTGGTAGATTTAATTTGTAAGGAATTTTATGTCTATGTTTATAGGAGATATCTATAATAATAAAAATGTAATATGCTAATTAGCATGTCCTTCCAGTCAACCTTCTGGATGAAGCTGGGGCTGTGAGGGAGGCTTGGGTCCCAGGTGCCTGCTGGCAGCCAGAGGGAATCCCAGGTTCTGGGTGCCAGAGGGAAGCCAGTGCCAGCACCTGGGAAGGAAGGCCTACTCTTGCACAAATTTTGTGAATCGGCCTCTAGTTGGTCTATAATTTTCTTTTCTGGTAATGTCTTTGCCATATTTTGATGACTTCATAAGGCAAGTTGGAAAGCATTTACCTCCTCTATTTTTTAAAGCATCTTAAAAAATTGATATTTCTTTCTTAGATGTTTGATAGACTTTACCAGTAAAGTCATCTGAGCCTGGAGTTTTATTTTGAGAGTTGTTTAATTATATCCATTTATTCAATAGGTATAGGACTATTCAGATTTTTCATTTTTACTTGTTTCAGTGTAGAAAATTATATTATTTAAAGAATATGTCCATTTTATCTGTTAGCTTATATAATAAAAGGCTAATATGCAAATTGTCTCCTCTGGAGTTAGACCGGGAGACCGGGAGTTCGATCACTCACTATGACGTGTGCTGACCATCAGGGGGTGGTGTGGAACATGGTGGGTGACCAGAGGCAGCAGCAGGGCACTGAGGGAGTGAGGGAAGGAGGAGGTGGAGAGACTGGGAGGTGGGGAACCTGATCAGCCCTGATAGCTGGCCAGGCTTAGGGACCCTACCTGTGCATAGATTTTGTGCACTGGGCTTTTTGTTAAATAATTGTCATAAAGATGCTTTTAACATCTATTATTATTTATCTATAAATAATATCAGGATCTATATTGATGTTGCCCTCTAGCATTCTTTTCAAGCCTTCTACATCCTTACTAATTTTTTTGGCTAGTTATTCTATCAATTATTTTGAGAGGGGTATTAAAGTTTTCACCCACCATTGTGGATTTGTCTATTCCCCATTAGTTCTGTCCATTTTTGCCTCATATATTTTTGTAATTGTAGTCTGTAATTGGATGTGTACACTTTTAGAATTATGTTTTCCTGATAAGAAAATGCTATCTTATCTAATAATAGACAAACATGGTAATTGACTGTACCTTTGCTACACCTCCTATTGGCTAATCAGCACGATATGCAAATTAACTGCCAACAAAGATGGCAGCTAATTTTCATACTGCAGGAAGGGTGGGTCAGCGCCATCCTGCTTGCCCCACTGCCATCCAGGAGTGCTATTTGCCACCCGGGGCGGTGGGGTGGGACAGCACCATCCCGCCTGCCCTGTCACCATCCGGGCCTGATATCTGCAACCTGGAGTGGCGGGTGTCCCGTGTGCGATGAAACCTGGGGTGGCTAGGTGGCGCAGCAGCGATCGGCCGGAATGCCCGGGCGTCCCGTGTGCGACCTGACCCAGCGTGGCGGGGTGAAACAGCGTGGCTCCTCTGTCACCCCAGCTTCCTCATTACAGCTCCCTTGGGGGCCTAAGCCTTTAGTCAGACATCCCCCGAGGGCTCCCTGGCTGCCAGAAGGATGTCTGATTGCAAGCTTAGGCCTGATCCCCTGGGGAGTGGGCCTAAGTCGACAGGTGGACATCCCCCAAGGGGTCCTGGACTACAAATGGGCACAGGCTGGGCTGAGGGAACCCCCCCCGCCCCGCGGAGTGCACAAATTTTTGTGCACTGGGCCTCTAGTTTATATATATAAAAGCCTAAGCGACAGAACAACTGGAACGACCGAAACTACTGGAACTACCGGTCACTGACATGTACTGACCACCAGGGGGCAGACGCTCAATGCAGGAGCTGCCCCCTGGTGGTCAGTGCACTCCCACAGCGAGAGCGCTACTCAGCTGACTGACCTGTCCAAATGGCCCACCAGCCCTGCGGCTGCCATTCACTCCCTCAATAGTCTTGCAGGTCCAATCTCCAGAGAATGGGCCAGGCACTGACAGATCAGAACTGCTGGCACAATCCTGACAGTGCTTCCAGCCTCCTGGAAGTCGGCCTTGGGCACCGTGGCCACTTCCCCTTCCTAGATGCTCCACATGGAAGAACCAATATAAAAGTGGTGGCCAGGTGGCTCACAACAACCAGTGTTTTCAGCGTGACAGATATGGATCCTGGGCTGGCAAGAGCATCCCACTGCCTGTCTGGAGGGCCAATTGCAACCCAGAACCCCCCCCTCCCAACCCCCTGGGGACCCCACCCATGCATGAATTTTTGCACCGGGTCTCTAGTTATCATTATAAAATAACCTCCTATCCCTGGTGATACTTCTTATATTGAAATAATCTCATTTCACCATGTTTTTTAGTCTTAGAAATTAGAAAGTTTATTTACATTCTTTTACTTTCAACTTGTATATTATTTTATATTTAAAATGCACCTTCTTCAAATCGTATCTAATTGAGTCAGACTTTTAACTAGTCTGACAATTACTTAATCAGTTACTTTCTAGAATTCTATTCTAGCTCTTCTGATATATTTTTAGCTATACCTCTTGGTATTGTTTGTTAGTGGTTGCTTTAGAGATTATAATATATATATACCTTTAACTTACCAAATTCTAGTTGAATTAATATTATTATACTACATATAATGTAAAAACCACAGAACAGTATAATTCCAATTGCCTTTCTTTGTGACATTGCTGTCATATCTATCACATTATAGAGTTTTTAATATATGTAGATATCACATAATTACTTCTGCATGTATTATAGAGTCCATAATATATTGATATTAAATTTTACTTTAAATAATTAATAAAATATTAAAGAATTTTTAATGAGAAAAATGAGTCCGGTATACTAATAGTTACCCACATATTTACTATTTCCATTGTTCTTCATGGCAATGATGTTCTTCAATACTCTTAAGGTGGTAGTTTCGCTCCTTAAAGACACATCTCTTGTATGCAGAGAAATGCTGCTTTGCAAGGTTGAGATGCTATCTTTGGTCCAGTTACCTCAAGGTAAAGCCTCAAATAGAGATTTCAGTTTGAGTGACTTACTAGGGGAGTGTTCTTAGAGGAAAGCCTATGATTGAAGCTGGATAGGGCAGGGGATGAAAGCTAAGCCTGACTCTGGTTTCAGATGGAGTTAATATCAACTTGATCCTGGGGAGAAGATCTGGAGTACAAATTGTATCACAGGAATAGTTCTATATTGACCAATGGTGCTGATCTTTTGTATGTTGTTTCAGTAAGTTATTGGCTAAAGTCTTTCCTCCTGCTCCCAGGAATGGAGCAATGCACAGCCTTGTGGATCAGGCAGCTCCTGTTAGCTGAAAACTGTTCTCTAGTGATGGGCAGATGCAATTTGTTCTTAGGCAAGATCTGGCCAGGGCACTAAGACATCCACTACAGGGCTATTGGTTAGAATTCAGTGCACTCCTTAAACCAACAGCTGCGATTTATTGACATGTCCCCAATAGGTATAAGAAGTAGGTTCAGAAACTAAGTGGTCCAAATGGAAGTGACCCTAGTTACTCCCCCTCCCAGTGAATTACTTGGGGGAATTTGTGTTTCCTCTCACCACTAGTTTAGGCTCAGTGGGTCTTAGAGGTCTTGGTTAGTAGTGGGATGAGGTGCTTCCACCAAGTGATACAGTACAGAGTTTTCTAAATTTAAAAATGCAGCGACATTATGAGTTCCCTGTGCCTGTACAAGAGCAGGATCAGGAAGGAGATACACTGGCAGGAATAATTGGTCCTGCTTTTCATTAGGAAGTATGACTGCTGCTATATATGGGGATTAGGGAGAACGTGTTCAGCAGAAAAGTGAACCTCTGGGGCATGTTTTGCTATCTTCATACCCGATATTAGTTGTATATGGTCAAATAAATCAATCAGGCCATGATAACCAGGGGTTCAGCTCCCTCAGGAAGGGGGATCTGGGTCACCGCACTAAACAAACTATTAGACTACAGAAGTGCTATCTTAGGGTTAGGAAAAGCCAGAAGATTATGAATATCAGTTTTGCCTTGGAGCTCAGCATTTGTTTTGCAGTATCGGGGACACTATTCATTCCAATAATACTTTCCTTATAAGTTGTCCCAGGAATTCAGATCATAGTACCCTGGAGATGCTGTAACTCATTGGAGAGACCTCAATGTGAAAGCAGATGCATCCGCGTATTGCAAGCTGTGGGCTGTAATCATTTTTTTTAAAATATATATATGTTATTGATTTTTTACAGAGAGGAAAGGAGAGGGATAGAGAATTAGAAACATCGATGAGAGAGAAACATCGATCAGCTACCACCTGCACACCTACTGGGGGTGTGCCCGCAACCAAGGTACATGCCCTTGACCAGAATTGAACCTGGGACCCTTCAGTCTGCAGGTCGACGCTCTATCCACTGAGCCAAACCGGTTACGGCAGGCTGTAATCATCTTTGGTGACTCAGAGAGTTCCTGCCTCACATCTCTTTACTGGGCTGGTCTTCTATCCTCCAGCGGATGTGTGTTTGGCTGCTAAAAGCTTACAGCTGCCTCTCTTTTCTGAAGAATTGCCCCCATTAGGATCTGACGGGAGCCAACTGCCTCAGAGCATTAGCCCATAGACAATGATTGATATGGAAGTTTAAAAATTTTCCTTTTTGTTCCTCAAATGGGGAGCAACGCTGCAGGGAAATTTAGTCCCCAGTTCCCTTCAGACTAGACTGAGACTGTATCCATGCATCTGAATTCCTGCCCCAGATTCTGCCTCTAGGGCATCTGAGCTAAGACAGGGTGAAAATCCACTTAACTTTTTAGCCTCTAGAGATTCCTTGATTTTTTGCCAGCTGACTAAATACATTATGAGAGATTTTAAAAATATTTAATTCATCAGAAGGGTTAGTGTCAGTTTCTTATTCTCCATTCTGTCAGAAAGTAGGTCAATTTTATCTCTGTCCCTGTTTTATCCAGACCATTTTCTCAGTCATAATATTTACTGAGCACTTACTATATACCAGGCAGAATTCCCAGGATTTTCATATATTAACCCATTTGAACTAATCCTATAAATTAGGCATAAATACTATACTCATTTTACAGAAAAATAAATTAATACAGAAATTAAACAACTTACACAAGAGCATAGCTGGTAAGTGATCGAACCAGGATTAAATTCAGCAGTGTGGCTTCAAGATTCATAATACTCTACTACTTCTAACTTCTTCTATATTTGTTTCACATGGTACTTAAGTACTTGGAGAACTTGGAGAGTGGTTTTCCTATCACGAACACCTATGGTTTATAATACACAAGTTAATGTTGAGCTGTACATAGAGGGAGAAGGTTCTGTGGATTAGCTGGATTTTTGCTATCCAAACTTTGCTTACCCACGGGTGCTCTGTAGAACTTCATCATAATAAATTCTGCTTGCAGAAGTTTAGATCTGCAATGGGAGGAAACACTGAACCAGGACAATAATATTAACAAAATCATTATTGATGAGAAAATATTTCTTACATTTCCAAAACATTTTGCATTACATTACCACTAATAGGTTTTCTTGAATACCTAGTATCTGCCACGAATTTTCAAACATTATCTGTAAAATTCATTACAACTCTTTAAAAAAGCATTTTTAGTCACTGAAGAAGCATGTGTTGAGTGAATGATGAATGAAATATTAAATAACATCTTACTAGCCAATATGCCCCCCCAAAATAAAGAATCACAAGGAGTTTACTGTACGTCAGAGCTGTGTAAATACTACATTGGAGAAAGTTTTTCTGATAAGGAAGAAAGAAACATAAGTACTATAGAATTCAGTAACATAGATGGAGAAAAGAAATTTCTTCAAAGAAAATAGATTATATTACAATCAGACTTTTATTCTCATCATTCTCATGAAATTGTTCTTTTAATAAATGTCTCTCTTGAGACCCAGGTTGCATTGTCTAATGTTCAAACTTCAGGCCTGATTGTATTCAGCAGCATTTCATGCAGCTGATGATTTTATCTTCCTTGAAACATTTCTTGGCATCCAGAACACTGCTCTCTTGGTTCATCTCCAACCTCCCTGGTCACGCTTTAGTTTTCTTTGTGAAATCTTCCCTGATTTCCCACCTACACATGCTGGAGTGCTGCGGCCTCGGCCTGTACTCCTTCTCATCCCTCCGTATGCACTCACTTGGTCATCTCAGCGAGCCTATGTTCATATGCCCAGCCTGGCCCTTCTGTTTGTATTCAAGAATCGTATACCCAACTGCTACTTAATATTCCCTCTAGGGTCTCATTGCAATCCCCAATTTCAAGTCTAGAGAACTGCAACAGCCTCTTACTTCCTATTGTCTATGCTCCATATGGAAGCAGAGTGACCTTTAGACTCAACTAACACTTATCTTTCTTAAACTATTCCCAAAAATTCAAGAGAGTGCTGACTGGGGTGGCTTAGTGGTGGAACATCAACCTATGAAACAAAAGGTCACCAACTGGATTTCCATCAGGGCACATGCCCAGGGCTGCCAGCTAAATCCCCTGTAGGGGGATTGTCATCGATGTTTCTATCTTTCTTTCTCTCTTTCCTCCTCTCTGAAATCAATAAAAACATATTTTTTTTAAACAATGAAAGCCCTCCCCATGAATAATAGGCTCTATTTGATTTGAGTGCTACTGCATCCTGTGCCCTCATCTCTTTATTCTTATCTCACTCTTCGCCTTGCTTTTTCCCTCTAGCTACTCTGGACTTCTTGCTCACCTTGAGTATGCCAAGCACACTGACCTTTGCCTTCATGGTTTACTTTACTGGGAAGATCTCCCCTCACATATCCACCCACTGTCTCCCCTCTTTTTTTGCTTCTCTTTGAATGCCAACTCCCTGGCATCCATATAAAATAGCATTGCCTCCCCGTCACTCTGTATCTCCCTGCCTTATTTTTTTTTCTTTTTAACCTTTTCTACCACACAGGGTGGCTTATTGTCTCTTTGAAATATGAGCTTTATAAGAACATGACTTAATTTTATTCACTGAATATTCCCATTGCCTAGATTAGTGTCTCGTACATAGTAGATACTTAATAAATATTTATTGAAGCAGTGGATGTGTGAAAGCATTTTTTTTATTAAAAATAATATATTACTAAGATATGTTGCTTTGCAATGAGCTTTCAGACAAACTTTGTCTATAAAAACTATTCAAAAATCTGTGAGCCCCTTCTCTATGATTTTCCCATTGACCTTTGAAAGCTCTATATTCCTGAGGTGAAGAGAGTTGAGGAGGCTCTTCTACTTCTTTTCCTTTGGCCAATATTTAATCAGGGGGTGGAAAGAATAAGTAGGAACTATTTTCTTCTCTCCTGAGAGCAAAATGAAATTTCTGTAGTGCCTAATTATTTGGCATGCAGAGGGTGGCCCTACAAATGGGATAGACATCCTTAAAAATGAAGCCTGGAGAAGCTACCTTTGCTATTGCTGTCATTGCTTTACCTGGAGTCTGTCCTTTAGTCCCTAACACCCAGTGATCTCTGCTTCCAATCCATTAAATAAGAGAGAATAGTGCTGCCAATGTGGCTCAGAGGTTGAGCATTGACCCATGAACCAGGAGATCACGTTTTGATTCCCAGTCAGGGCACATGCTTGGGTTGGAGGCTCAATCCCCAGTGGGGGGCATGCAGAAGGCAGCCAATCAATGATTCTCTCTCATCATTGATGTTTCTATCTTTCACTTCCTCTCCTTTCCTCTCTGAAATCAATCAAAAATATTTTTAAAAAAACAAAACAAAACACAAAAAACCATACAGGATGACTGATGAAACAATACAACTAAGGTACATTGGTGACTCCTGATTGAAAAACTACTACAGTTATCTTGGGACCAGAGAACATTTGGGATGTTTAAAATTACTCACATTAAACATCATTGGCTAAAAACAAACAAACAAACAACCCCCCCCCCCAACTTATTTGTAATTTGTTGTGTAGAGTTTAGCTATTCAACATTTTACTTTATTCATGCTGGGTACATCATTACTCACAAATAATATTTTTTGTTTAAAACTCAAATACTACTTAAATTAGTATGTTCAAGTACAATTGTCCCTAAGGAATGTAAGACAGTAATCTGAGAGTGTGCAGGCAGGAATGGAAGCTCTCTCAAGTGAGTTCTGCTGCACCTTCTTTCTGCTAGATGGGCTTATGGATTTAATATCTGGATATGTTTGGTTACACAAGCATTGCTCTCTTGCTATAAACTAAAGTGCTCATTCAAGAGCTTGACTCAATATATATATTTTTAATAGACCATTAAAAAGATAGTGATTTCAACTAGATTATTATCATGTGAGTTTCTCATTGTGATGGCAGAAGTTGAAGAAAAAAATCCAATAAAAACAAATTAAAAAAATGGCTTTGATTCCTATTGAATCTGCCTGAGATGTTAAGAAAATTGTTAAAGACTTGTCCACACTCTCATCATATAAAGTTGATCATCTGTCACAATTTTAAAAGAAAAATAGATTGAGGACAAATGATAATTACATACTGTCAGTTTTATAATAAAGACTAAAAGATTTGACATTGGAATAGTGTCATTTAAACAATTCAATTGAGAAATGATCTCGAGCTGTCCTTAATACAGTTGACATGGTTGGACATATACATATTTGTTCTGTTCCTTTAACTAGCTGGAACATTGTTCCTTAATTCCAGAAAACATTCCTAGTCATTTTTATAACAGTACTGAGTAAAACCAAACAGTACATTTCTAGGGGATTATAGCACTAGTCAGATAGTCTTAATCACTTGAAGAGCATTACTAGATGCAAGGCTTAAGGCCAAAATATGCTAATTATGCACAGAGGCACTGTCTATCTTTTAGGGAGGCGTCTGAACAAGATGGAACAGTTTCACCACCTATGTTCTATTTTCTAAGCATTTTCAGGATTTGTAGTTGTCAAATAACGGAAATGTTAGAAAGCATTTTCGGTTGCTTGTAGAAGAGGCTATAGTCAAAATACTGTTTCATGATAGCACAGTTTAGGCAGTGATAGCTTCATCATTTTTGTTTACCAGGTTAGAGCCACTGTCCAGAGAATGGCAGAAAGCATAACATTTTACACTTGATGGCTGGTAGTGAAGGTATTGGTAGCTGTTAACACTTTGGTAAGGTGCGAAGGAGCAATATGGCTTCTAGTGTCCTCCCAGGGCAAGCAACAACCCTGCCCAAATCCCAGAGCCAGGAGTAATTCAGCTAATAGTATAGTTCACCTCCAGGCTGTTGGGGATTCCCAGGCTGGTGTAGGCTCTAGAGAGCACACAAGAAGTGGGTATCTAGCTACCCCCACTCCCTGAGAAAAATAAATGTCTCTTTAGTGACCCTGTCAATATCCAGGAAAGCAGAGTCTTCCTCCCAGGCTTCATGCTTCTCCATTGCCATCAATATCTGGAAAAGGAAAAGTAATGCCTACACGTGTATAGGCTATTAAACACCTATTCAATATTTGTTAAGTGAGTTACTTAATATCACATGTGTTGGTCTGTGGCCAGGGCAATGATCATGGTCTCCCTGCTCGTGGTTAAGTAACTTTCCTACTGTAAACTGTATGTCCTTGGTGCCATGATATTGTGTTCAAGGTTAGGGTGGTTAAACTATCTCTCCTTGCCATGTTGTGGTCTTTCTCTGTACATGTGTTCACATACATCTATTTCTGACTATCCAATTGAATTGCAGAATCACCTCTGACAACAGGGGTAAATCTTCTGCCTCGGTTTCTCTATACATAAAATGAGTATAAAATGACTTTTGAACTCATAAAAGTATAAAATGTCATTACTTTAATATTAGCTTTTCTGATTGTTCAAAATACAGTAACACTCTGTACTCCTTTAGTATCTTTCATCTGACATGTGAACGTGTTTACTAAACTTCTACTAATTATTCAAGTTTCCCAACACTATTGTAAATAGGGACAGTATTATTATCTCCTTTTTTTTAAAAAAAATATGTTTTTTATTGATTTCAGAGAAAGGAAAGAAGAGAGAGATAGAAACATCAATAATGAGAGACAATCATTGATCGGCTGGCTCCTGCATGCTCCTCACTGGGGATCCAGCCTTCATGCCCCACACAGGGGATCAAGGATCAAGCAGCAACTCGGACATGTGCCCTGACTGGGAATTGAACCATGACTTCCTGGTTCATAGGCTGACACTCAACCAAGCTGGACAGTCATCTTGTTTTGTTCTCTTGTAGTATAAATTCTTGAATAATTCTTTCCATAGATTACTCATTCTTATTACTATACTAGAAGCCTGGTGCAAGGAAATTTGTGCACTGGGGGGAGAGGGGGGAGTTCCTCAGCCTGGCCTGCCGCCTCTCACAGTAAAGGAGCCCTCAGGGTATGTCCTACTGATGGCTTAGGCCCAAGCCACAGTCTGGCCTCCCTCTGCGGGAGGTGACCGGCCAATCATGGGAAGGTACTCCCCCCATCACCCCCTCGCTGCTGCTGCCTCTGGCCTCCCTCTGCAGGAGGCGAGCCCATCATGCCACTGCTGCTGCCACTGCCAGCCACCGTGGCTTGCCTGAGCCCCGGCCTGGCCCTCGCAGCAGCAGCCACCATCCGTGGCCTGCCTGAGCCTCGCTGTGAGGGCCAAGGCTCAGGCAGTCACTGCGGCTTTGTCCAGAAGGACATCAAGAAGACACCCGGTCTAATTAGTATATTGCCCTTTTATTAGTATAGATGTAGGCTTTTCTGGTCCCTATGAAAATCCTTTATTTGCTCATTCTTCTGAACATACTTTTTTCCCTTCCCTGTACACTTTCTTTAAAAATTTTCCCTTCCTTTTGCATCCACCACTTGATTCATTCTATATTCCTCTTTCATGTGTTGGCTACTTGCTTTAATTTGGTCTCTCTGTCTATATAGCCTAATTTGCTTTCTGTTTGTGTTCATGGTGAGGAAATGCTCTTTTGGAGAGTAGAAAAGATGGGTATTTTAAAAAGGGTAATTTAAAAGACCCTCTATTACACAAAAGAAATAATTCTACAATGTTTCTTGTTTCTCTAAATTAATGCAATTGAAAGCAATACAACTTCCTTTACAAATAGCTGAACAATTGCGTGATGTTTTAATAATATCATTTAAGAATACATTTTCTGCAGCCAGACTTCCTGGGTTCCTCACTCTGCCACACCACTTAGGAGCCAGATAACTCTTCCTTGGAGAGTCAATGCTATGTTCCTGTTCACTGCTCACTGTGTTCTAAGTCTCTGCTTTCTCCTTTTTCATGTTCCTGTCACTGAGTCTCCACCCTATCTCAACCACTTAATTTCACAGTCATAAGTTAGACTTTGTTATTAACCATCTATAATATGAATTACCAAATTTAACCTCCCTAGAGTTCTCTGACTTTATAGCTTACTCCTGAGGGTTCTGACTTCATTATTAATTTCACAAGTTCCTACGATCCATCACTCCCTCATTTACTTTTTACTCTCCTTCTCTAGTATAATTCTGTGGTCCATTCTCAAGACCTTGAGCCTCTTTTGCTCCATCATGATCACCTGACCAATCAGATTTTTCAGCCCACTCTGTACCTCTGCCCTCCCAGAAGAATGTGGCTGAGGAAAAGTCCACAGTCAGACTGAATGGTCTCACTTCACCATAACTGTGAACCTGGCCCTGAACCTGGGCCCACATACTCTGCCTTATCTCCCCATACTATGGATGAGCGGTCCCTACTAAGAGATAAGGCCATCTCTAACTTGTGCATAAGGCCTGCTCCCTTCTCACCAACTCAACAACTTTATTTCAACTATTGTTCTCTCTTTCTCTGGAACCATCTATGTCTCCTATCATTCATATGAATAGAAATCTCTCTCATCTTAAAAAAAAAAATCTCAAACTCCTCTCAATCCCTCAATCTTAGTTTCCATCCCTGTGTAGCAAAACTCTACCAAAGAATTGTCTATATTCACTCTCTTAAATTGCTTTATTCGCATTCCCTTTTGAACACTTTCCAGTTAGGTTTTTAATCCTATAACTTAATCAAAAGTGCTTTGGTTAAGGGCACCGCGGACATTCATGTTTCTAAATTCAGTGATCAATTCTGCCTTCACCTTAACTTGAGTACTCGGCTGCATTTGACAGAGTGCACTCCCATATCCTGCTTGAAATGCCTTCTTCAAATAGCTTCCAGAAAAGGACCACCCCTTGGATTGGACCACCACTTCTTTTTATCTATCCTGTTTTCCTGTATTTTAAATGTTGGCAGGCATCAGGGCTCAATCCTTAGGAAAAAAAAAAAAATCTGGCTAGACTCCCTTATCCAGTATCATGACTTTTAAGACCATTTGTAACACTGATGGCTCCCAGTTTAATATCTTGAATGCATCTCTCTTTCCTTTTTCAAACTCTTCAATCCAATATCTCTACTTGATGGAGGTACTGAACTGGCACTTTAAACTTAACCTTTCCAAAACTGAACTATCAATCTTCCCCTAAAATTTGTTCCCCCCAAACCCTCTCCCCATTTCAGTAAATGGTAGTTTTGTTCTTTCAATTACTCATACTCAAAACCTTTGTCAAAATATAATTGTTGTAAAAGATAGGAACATGACTCTCATACAAATATAAAGTGATTTGTGCCAAAAATTTATTTATGTGTCAAAAATTTATTAGCTCACATATGAGGAAACCAGCAGGGTGGTAAAGCTGATACAAAAAATCAAAGATTCAAAAGAGATTAAGACTCCAAGTAGAAACAGATATTATATCGTCAGGAAAGCAACTAAGTTTGCTAAATTAGGGACAAAGGTGGTTAATAATCCTCAGGACAATAAATTGTTGAGGTGATCTTTCTCTGCTAGATGGAAAATAGTTGCATCTCTACTGGCAAAAGTTTATAAGTGAACATGTACCTTGATGATATTGAAGTTATTATATAACAATAAATAATAAGTTAACATTGGTTCATGCCCTATGGATGAAATGATCCTTGTGAGGGCCTATGAGGCAGGTCTAATATGAAAGAACTCACAGTTTTCTCTTTGTTTTATTTCCAAATTTTGGGTAATATTTCTTAACACATTCAGTCATCCATGATTTCTGTCTTATATTCACACGTTACATCATCAAATCTTGTTGACTCTAATTTCAAATTATAGTTAGCATCTTCTCGCTTCCCTCAACCTTTACTAGTACTGCTATCATTCTGGCCCCAATTATCACCATTTCTTGCTTAGATTGTTGACCATTCTTCCTGACTGGTTTCCCTTATATTTTTGTAATCTAGTTTCAATAAAGCACACAGAGTGATCCTAAAAAGCTAAAGTCAGACCATGGTATTTCTCTTCTTAAAATCTCTAATAAGTTTATGTCTTTCACTTTCCTACCCTTCCCTCAAAAAAAAAAAAAATTCTTGCAATTTCCTATAATGCCTCACACAATCTGTACCTCTCTTCAAGCTTATTTTTGTTCTGAGAGCTTCTCTGACAACACTGGTCAGTTACAATGTTTGGCCCACAGGGCCCTTCTCACTGTGTTTTTTTTGTCTTTGTTTTTGTGTGTGTGTTTTTTGAGCACACGTATCATATTTATACCTCAAGGCCTTTTGGATTTGTTCCTCCTGCTTGAAATATTCTTTTCCCAGATGCACTGCTTGCTAAGTCCCCACCTCCACTAGGTCTTTCTCAAATATCACCTTCTGAGAGAGATCTTCCCTGACCACCCCATTAAAATTCCAACCCATCCCCCCTACATTTCTGCTCCTGTCACTCCCCTTACACTTTCCCTGCTTTGTTTTTCTTCATTACATTTATTTTCCTTTATATATATATATATATATATATATATATATATATATATATATATATATATATATATATATACTTTCAAGAGAAAGTATTTTGGTTTGTTTTGATCAGCAACATGTTCCAAAAGGCTAGCTCATGGAAGTCATTGTAATAGTTTTGATTGAGTAAATGAGTGGGTGGAGTATTAACTTTTCATCAATTTCTAGTACCATTTTTGTTTCCTACATGGTCCTTGTTAACTTTATAATGATTTATTTCTAAGTACCATCCTAATATTGTTTCTAATTATATATAATTAAAACCAATTATTGTCTGCAAACAAGACACTGGGTTGGTCCTATGGAGAACACAAGGGAAATCAGACACAGGATTTGCAATCTAGCTGGGGATATAAGACTAGCAGATAAAATGTTAAATGCTAAGAAAAGATATAAGTAACGTTTCAAACCAAAAAACTGATGAAATGTCAGGAGGCAGAAATACTTGACTACTAAAATAATTTGCTCTCTGAGCCTCACAGTTATATGTTGTAGAATCAAAAGTTTATAGACAGTAATATATTTTCCAAAATAAAAAGGAATATATTTAAATATATAAAATAATTAAGAAACTTGCAATAGGTTATTAAATGACATTTTAAAAACTACTTACCTGGGATATGTTTTCATTTATTTATTTTTATTTTTATTTTTAGAGAGAGAGAGAGTAAGAGAGGGAGAGATGTTCCTAGCTTTTGAGCAATTCCAAAAAGACCTTTTTTGGGTGGGAATTGGTTATTTTGTTTCTAGTCTTTTCTTCAATGCTGTTATCTTTATGCTGTCCAGGATTTGTCCTTGTACTGAATTCCACATTCTGCTTTTTTGCAAGTCTTTTTCTCCCTCCTCCCCCTACACACACACACACACACACACACACACACACACACACACACACTCACACACACACACACTCACACACATCTCCTGATTGTGTTTATTAGAATGACCATTCTTCTGTAGCTCTGATCATAGAACTAGATACTTACTCATTAAGACAGGTGTGTTTTAATTTTAAACCCAGGCTTCTGCCAGCAGCTTACCATTTTTGGTTTCTCAATCTTGCCACAAAAAGAAATATTTAAAATATATCTTCACTGCCCCTCTCACCATCACCTATGCACCTCAAAATTATATCTTAATAAGTTAAATCCCATTATAACCAATGCTGCTCTGTAAAGAATGTGCTTTGCTTAAGGAAAATGTTTATATTTCATTCCCTGACTTCTTCCAAAAAAGGTTTTAAACTACTTGGTAAATGAAGAACAATGAAAGCAGCTTTATCAGCACAGCATGTTTAATTTCTTTTGAAAGTAACATTGCTAATCTTGCTGCAGTATTTTAGTTGATACTACAGAGAAAATGCCATTTGTACTGAGAAGCTGCCAAATATAGCCGAAGTCGAAAGATAAATATAATGTACTTATCAAGGGTGTGTTCTCCTCTGATTTTCAAATTCTCCTTACCCTTAGGGGAGGCACCAAGATGTCTACATTTGATATAATACTAACTTTATGGGCAATGTTAAATGAATAGGAAATAATGGATTCTCAGACTGGCTGTGGCAGCTAAAGGACATATTCTCTGTGAAAACTGATCATAGGCAACAATGTAGGACAAATATCCTTTTTCAATGACCAAATCTTTAATACTAGTTTCTGCGATAGACATCATTGATCTTTAAACATAGTCAAGAAATTAAGGTGTTTATTTTTTAAAAAAAAAACCTAATGATTTTCTTAATCTCTAGCAAAAACTGAATTTAAATATGATATATTTAGTGTGCTCAACATTTTCTCATTATTTCTGTGTTATAGAACTTCCCTGTGTAAATGTAGGTCAAATGAAAATCATGTTTCCTTTGCTTTCTCTAAAGTCATTTTTAATTTCTTTTCCTTTTTATCTGTGCTATTTCTGCTTCCCTTGATGCTGAATGTTCCAAAGTTGAAGAATGTCAAAATACATTGCCCTAGATATATATACTAGTAGATAGATAGATATATTACTAACAGTCATCAAAGTCCTTTCAAGTCTAGAAAGAAATAATAAAATCTTAAAAATATTGTATTGTTATTAGGTTCAAATAAGTCCCACATATTAATAATAATGATTAATTTTTATTACTTCCTAGAGGCTCAGTGCACAAAAGTTTGTGCACTCTGGGGGGTCCCTCAGCCCGGCCTGTGCCCACTCGCAGTCTGGGACCCCTTGGGGGATGTCCACCTGCTGGCTTAGGCCTGCTCCCCGGGGGATCGGGCCTAAGCTGGCAGACAGATATCCCTCTGGCAGCCGGGGAGCCCTTGGGGGATGTCCACTTGCCAGCAGGGAGCAGGCCTAAACTGCAGTTGGACATCCTTAGTGCTGATGAGGAGGCGGGAGAGGCTCCCGCCACCACTGCTGTGCTGGCAGCCATCATCCTGGTTTGTGGCTGAGCAGAGCTCCCCCTGTGGGAGCGCACTGACCACCAGGTGGCAGCTCCTGCACTGAGTGTCTGCCCCTTGGTGGTCAGTGTGTGTCATAATGACCAGTCATTCCCAGTCGTTCTTCTGTTAGGGTCAATTTACATATTACCCTTTTATTATATAGGATAGAGGCCTGGTGCATGGGTGGGGGCTGGCTGCTTTTCCCTGAAGTGTGTCCCAGATCAGGGTGGGGGCCCTACTGGGGTGACTGGCCAACCTGGGTGAGGGTGCTGATGGCAGTTTTCAGGCTGGCCATGGCCGCGGGCTGGAAGCAGGTATCTGTAATTTATTTATCTTCTATAATTGAAACTTTGTAGCATTGAGCAGAGCTCAGGATCAGCAAGGGCAGGAGGGAAGCTTGGCTTCCTCCATCACCGGGGCAACCAAGCCTCCTGCTGGCTCCAGGTCCGTGGCCACCGCCATCTTTGTGACAGGCTGATGGAGTGAGGGTGTGATGGTTAATTTGCATATTACTCTTTTATTAGATAGGATGTTCTTTAATAAAAAGTGTTAAGTGTTTGTTTTAGAAAATGTATTCCTTTACAGGTTTAATGAAGTTCTTGAACCTTCTGTGTAATATTGATCCCTGAGTCATAATCACAGCTTTGTTCATAATCTTTCATTAATAAAAAGTGTTACTAGTAATAATAATCACAGCAAACTTTTATTAGGTATACTAAGCTTTGCTACATCTTTTATTTATTTATTTATTTATTTTTAAAATATATTTTATTGATTTTTTACAGAGAGGAAGGGAGAGAGATAGAGAGTTAGAAACATCGATGAGAGAGAAACATCGATCAGCTGCCTCCTGCACATCTCCTACTGGGGATGTGCCCGCAACCAAGGTACATGCCCTTGACCGGAATCGAACCTGGGACCTTTCAGTCTGTAGGCCGACGCTCTATCCACTGAGCCAAACCGGTTTTGGCTTTGCTACATCTTTTTTTTTTTTTTAATATATTTTATCTATTTATTTTTTACAGAGAGGAATGGAGAGAGATAGAGAGTTAGAAACATCGATGAGAGAGAAACATCGATCAGCTGCTTCCTGCACATCTCCTACTGGGGATGTGCCTGCAACCAAGGTACATGCCCTTGACCGGAATCGAACCCGGGACCTTTCAGTCCACAGGCCGACGCTCTATCCAGTGAGCTAAACAGGTTTCGGCTCTTTGCTACATCTTTTAAGTGCATATATTATTTAATCATTGGGAAGCACTAACATGAAATTCTTGATAGATAAGAAAAATAAAGTTTGGGAAGATTATTAAATTTGTTCTGGGTAATGCAGTGAAAGTAGGTTGCATTGCTAATAAAGTGAGAGAATCTATAATAATAAAAGGGTAATATGCTAATTAGATCAGAAGTCTTCCATGCATCATTCCAGATATCCTTCCTGACGAAGTGGGGGCTGGAGAGAAGCCAATCTGGTTCCTGGTGCCTGTGGGCGGCTGGAGGAGGGAAGCCCTGGTCCCAGGTGCTGGAAGGAAGCTGGTGCCAGCAGCCAAGGGAAGGATATTTTTGCATGAATTTTTGTGCATTGGGATCTAGTATGGATATAAACATAAATCTGCCAGACAACATTACTTGAGCAAAGAACTTTTTTATATGATCTTATTTAATTTATTTTTACAAATCCTAGGAGATAATACATATCATACCAATTTTATAGATGAGGAAACTGAGATAGCTAGTACTTCACTGAAGATGACACAGCCACCAAGTGACTAATTTATATTTATTGAATGACTCAGTCAACAAGTATTTTTTCAATGTCTACTCTGCCTGGCATTGTGCTAGGCCCGGGATTTATGAAGATGACAAAGACATATTTATTGTCCTGTGGGAATTTGCTGCCTGAGGAGAAACAAAATAGAGAGTTTTAGTGTGGTGCTTAACCCCCCAGAGGCCTAGGGGAGCCCACTGGACAGCAGGGCTCTAGTTCAGATAGCAGCATTAGAAAAAGGAATGCTGCTTACATTGAATGTTGAAAAATGAGTAAAAATTATCTAGGTGAAGGGAGGGAAGAAAAGAGGAATGTTTTATGAATAAGGGCAACAAGCATGCTCCAAGTCTGGAGATGAAAGAAGGCTTGACAATATCTAGGAGTCCCAGGTGTCGCCAGCAGAATAAAATGAGAGGCAGGGAACAGGACATTGTGAGTCAGGGAAATAGCAGATGTCAGACTGGAGTGACTGGGATGCTTTCTAACTTTTTGGAGTATCTATTCTGAAGGCAATAGGAAGCTGCAAAAGAAACTTTACCAGATAAGATCGGAAAGATCTGGCAGGTGTGGTGATTGAACTGGAGATAAAAGAAGGAAGAGAAAGTATGAAGCCACTGTGGGAAATGTCACAAAATGATAAATCCTAAACTAAATCATGGACTGCCAGAATTGAAGAGTGGGGGGAGAGACTAAAGATATTAAGATAGTAGAACTGACAATATTTGGGAAATTACAGGTTAAGGAGGCTGAGAGAAAAAGAAGATTTTCAGATAACTTCCAAGTTTCTGTGCGCTTCTTGTGGTTTTTAGGTTTTGTGTAAAAAGCATATCTATTTGATATAACTAAATCAGCTGCATATACTCTTCTAACTAGCCTATTTGTCATTAATATTTTCAATTAATAGATTAACTGTGCAGTTTTTTGGCGGAGGGTGTCTGATTTGTATTTACTAAAGAAGTAGGGTTGTTCAGATGCCAAATAAACTTTTCAAATGTCTAAACTAAATTAATTTGCCAAGGGATGATTCCTTAATTCTTATCACTAAAATGTTTCATTTACTTTTAAAATTGCCAAGTTTCTGGGCCTGAATCTTCTGTCCATCATTGGCTGCCTTAGTGATTGAACACTGTATGTTTATACTGTGAAGGTGGAAAGAAACATTTTTTATGAGGTTGATTAAAAGGAGCACTTGAAAGTTGCCAATTTAGTTAAATATTTTTCTTTAGTCAACCTTTTTCTTATGCATTCTGATGTGATGATTACATAATCTGGAAAAAAAATAATGAGTCTATCTTTACAAATTGTGGATTTGTTTGGAGATCAAAGGTTAGAGACTTGGAATCCCATAAAAGTCCTTCATTCTGTCCTAAACACTAAGGGTCTGTTGAGATGGACTATCTGGGTTCTGTAGTGGGGCTTCCAACTCCATGTCAGACACCATGATGTGTTCTAGGTTAGTGTAGAAGTTATGACCTATCTGGAAGGTTAGAGAAAGGAAATTTCAACATGCAGGTATTAGTGTTTGATGTACTTGGTTTCTGAGAATTACTCATTAGTCAGTCCCTCTGAGAGTCAAATCTGGTAAAACTCCAGAAGGTAAGTCCTGCCCCTTATCAGAATCGTGGGGAGACTTATTTGTTGCCCATCTCAACAAGGAACAGAGCAGTTGAGTGGGAAATGTGGTAGACAGACCACATGAGAAAAAAGACTAGAGTTTGACCTTCAAATCTATATGGTAAAGAAGAAATCCAATGAGTGGAACAAGAAAAGAGCTTAAAAATGAGTGATGCCTGGAATGCCTGTGAAGGTCCCAGAGATGTAGGAGAAGGGGATTCTGTAGCACAAAATGAGCAGAAGTTGGCCAAAGCTGGGTGATGCTGATAGTAATTCTCCAGCCTTCCTTGAGCCAATGGAAGAATTGAGTAACCATAGCCATGTCCAGTAGCTGAGGAGTAATCATGAGCCAGGTGCCCTTCTGTCTACACCTGGTCTGTATACGCCCCTCACCTGCACCCCAGAACTCTTAGAACTTTATCACATTAAAAAAAATAAAGAAAAAAATTAATAAAAGGGGAAGGGGAAAAAGTCCTGAGGACAATCCTTAAGTGAGTAGTTTCTAGGAAGAAATCCAGTTCTTCCCAGCTAGTGTGGCTCAGTGGTTGAGCATCAAACCTATGAACCAGGAGATCACAGTTCGATTCCTCATCAGGGTGTATTCCTGGGTTTTGGGCTCAATCCCCAGTAGAGGGTGTGCAGGAGGCAGCCAATCAATGGTTCTCTCTCATCATTGATGTTTCTATCTCTCTCTCCCTCTCCCTTCCTCTCTGAAATCAGTAAAAATATATTAAAAAGAAAAAAGAAATCCAGTTTAAACCAGAAGTGATTGAGTTATCTTGTCTTAAAGAAACTCAAGTTTGTACTATCAAATAGAGTTAAGGCTTGAGAGCTAAGTGTGGTTATAGAAAACAAGTGAGGGTGAATTGTGAGTGTGACTGCAGAGTTACTGTCAGGGTAGGCTCTTGGCTGGAGGTTGGATTCAGGGCTCCGCATTGTGCAAGGTAGTGGAAAGAGTATGGGCTTTAAAGCAGACAGATGGGATTCCTCCTCTTGGTGACCTTGGGAAAAGTATTTTACTTTACCGAGTTGTAGTATTCCCCCTACTAAAATGGGTTTAAAAAACAAACGTATTTTTGTAGAAGTACATGCTTTGCCACGGTAAAGACTCAGACTGTTGCTATGCAATGAAAAAAACAAAACACTGGACTGAATAAGACATCATTGGCCGGTGTCATATAGCTCTGCTGCATATTCAGTAAATGACTGTCTCCTTTTTGTAATGATCTGAGAAGAATTGGGTAATATGGAAAGTATCTCCTTCAAAATGTGAGAGAATCTAGGAATAAATTAGCATTGACTTCAAAGGTTTCTAGTGAGTAAATCTTTTTTATGAGTGACCAATGGGAGCTTTATACTTCTTCATTAGTCATTTTTGATCATTTATATTTCACAAGAAGAGTATCCATTTTATTGAGAATTTTTTATTTGTTTGTAAGCATATGTAGACAATTTTTTTCTGAAACATTTAAATTTTGTTTTCAACTGTTTTCATAGTTCCTAGTTTATTTTTAATTTTTTTGTTTTTCTCCATTGGATTTGAAGAGAGTTTTTTTCCATTTATTTAAAAAAGACCAGCTGTGTTTTAAAAACTTTCTCTCGTGTTTTTTTTTTTTTAATTTATGTTTATTTTAATTACTTCCATCTTTTTGCTTTCCTTGGTCCTTTCTTTTCTCTTAAATTGGATATTATTTTCATTTATTTTCTCCAATTTGAAATGATTAACTTTTAAGAATATAAATTATTCATGAGTACTACTTATTCATTGCATTCTTTATTAATAAAGTATTTAGGGCCATGAAATTAACCATAACTATATAGTTTATTGTATTCCTTAGATTTTATATGGCATTTAAAAAATATTTTATTGATTTTTTTCTTTTTAGAGATAGAAGTAGGGAGAGGGATAGAGAGATAGAAACATTAATTGGCTGCCTCCCACACACCCCCTACTAGGGATTGAGCCTGCAACCAAGGAAGGTGTCCTGACCAGTAATCAAACTGGAAATTGAGCCAGAGACCTCTTGATTCATGGGTGATGCTCAACCACTGAGCAACACCTGCCAGGATGATATACGGCATTTTTTTAAAATTAAATCTTTATTGTTCAGATTATTACATTTGTTCCTCTTTTTCCCCCCCATAACTCCCCTCCTCCCAGGTCCCGCCCCACCCTCCGCCCTCACTCCCCACCCACTGTCCTCATCCATAGGTGCACGATTTTTGTCCAGTCTCTTCCCACATCTCCCACACCCCTTTCCCCCCCAAGAATAGTCAGTCCAATCCCTTTATATGTCCCTGATTCTATTATGATCACCAGATTATTTGTTCACTTGATTCTTAGATTCACTTGTTGATAGATGCATGTTTGTTGTTCATAATTTGTATCTTTACCTTTTTCTTCTTCTTCCTCTTCTTAAAGGATACCTTTCAGCATTTCATATAATACTGGTTTGGTGGTGATGAACTCCTTTAGCTTTTCCTTATCTGTGAAGCTCTTTATCTGACCTTCTGTTCTGAATGATAGCTTTGCTGGATAAAGTAATCTTGGTTGTAGGTTCTTGGTATTTATCACTTTGAATATTTCTTGACATTCCCTTCTGGCCTGCAAAGTTTCTGTTGAGAAATCAGCTGACAGTCGTATGGGTATTCCCTTGTAGGTAACTGAGTTTCTTTCTCTTGCTGCTTTTAGGATTTTCTCTTTGTCTTTTGCTCTTGGCATTTTAATTATGATGTGTCTTGGTGTGGTCCTCTTTGGATTCCTTTTGTTTGGGGTTCTGTGCACTTCCTGGACCTGTAAGTCTATTTCTTTCACCAGGTGGGGGAAGTTTTCTGTCATTATTTCTTCAAATAGGTTTTCAATATCTTGCTCTCTCTCATCTTCTGTCACCCCTATAATTCTGATGTTGGTACGCTTGAAGCTGTCCCAGAGGCTTCTTACACTATCTTCGTATTTTCGGATTCTTTTTTCATTTTGCTTTTCCAGTTGGGTGTTTTTTGCTTCTTCGCATTTCAAATCTTTGACTTGATTCTTGCGCTCCTCTGGTCTGCTGTTGGGAGTCTGTATAGTATTCTTTATTTCAGTCAGTGTGTGCTTAATTTCTAGTTGGTTCTTTATCATAACATCGAGGGTCTCATTAGATTTCTTGTAGTTCTCATTAAGTTTATCGGCAGCTTCTAGGCAGTTCTTGAGAGACCTTAAAAGTGTGGTTCTGAACTCTATATCTTCCATTGACAATTTTTTCCTGTTTCTTTGTCTCCGCATTTTTTTTTATGCTTTCTTGGTGCACCACCTAGTGGTCTTTGTGCGAAGTCTTGTTGTAGTTAAGCCTTGATTGTTGTAGTTAATACTGGGGGTATTTGACCTCCAGGCCAACTGGCGGTGAGAGTCAGCTGTGTCTGCAGTGGGAAAACTTCTGTCCTCTAGGGAGGTGCTAATCTAGCCTTTGCCTGAGGCTATCCGGCAAATGGCTCTGTGCAGGGTTTGGGTGGGGCTGGTCACATGGGATCAAACAGGGCAGGCTGAGCGAGCAGTTATGGCTGCTCTCAGTTCCTTCCCCAGGGGCTCTGCCTCACAGAGTCCCAGCAACTGCTGCAAACCTCGGAGAGAAAGCTGCCTTCGAGTTCCAACCGAAGCCAGACAGTCCCGCTTCTCCCGTTTGAGTCTGGGTCCCTAGAGACTCGCCTGGATCTGGAGCTCAGAGTCTGAAACTCCCTCCCGATTGAAAACAACAACCGCTGCCAGCCTGCTCTGGGCGCACTCCGCACCTGAGTATTTCACTTCAGCACTGTGCCTCCTCTGAGTCTGGGTATGATATTCTCTTTCCTCCTAGTTGTAGAATTTCCACTCAGCCAGCCTTCCTGTGGTTCTGGATGATGTTCATTCCATCTTTTAGGTGTACCCTTGAATTGGTTGTTCGAGGCAGCACTCTCCGGCGTTAACCTATGCCGCCATCTTGGTTGCCTCCTTCTGATATATGGCATTTTTATCTTTATTCTCTTCAAAGTTGTTTGTTATTGACAAAATATTTTGAGATTTTTAAATCTCTAAGCAATTTAATTTGAAAAATATTATAGTCATATATGCGTAAAATTTCCATTTCATAAAATATGTAACTTTTTGCTACCAGGTATTTAATCAGTGTTTATAATTTTTTTTCAAGACACTTCATATTCAGGTGTATTTTTGTTGCTAAACACCATAATGTTTTAAAATATAGCTGTTAATTCTGTTTTATTAATAACAGCTATTCAATATATTCTGATTGATGTCTTTTATTTTTTTTTAATGGACTAACAATGTATTGTTAAAATCCTGTATTATTATAATAGTTTTTTTCTTTTTTAATTTCTAGTAGTGTTTTTCTTGATGTATTTTGATACTACATTATTCACCTGTAATAGTGAATCTGTCATGTGTTCAGTTTAGATGTTGTCGTTTATCAATAAAAATGATCTTATCATTTAAAATTTTTATGTTTAATTACAGTTTACAGTTAATATTATTTTGTATTGGTTTCAGGTGTACTACATGGTGGTTAGATAATCATGTAGTTTACAAAGTGATTTCCCCTGATTTTTCCAGTGCCCACCTGGTACCATACGTAGTTACTACAATATTAATGTCTCTATTCCCTCTGCTGTCCTTTACATCCCATGACTATTTTGTAGATCCCAATTTGTATTTCCTAATCCCTTCACCCAGCCCCCGATGCCCTGTTTATTGGCAATCATCAGTATGTGAGTTTCTGTATCAGAGTCTGTTTCTATTTTATTTTCTCATTTATATTTTCCTTTAGATTCTTCATTAGTGAAATCATATGGTATTTGTTTTTCTATAACTGACTTATTTCACTTAGCATAATACCCTCTAGGTCCATCTATGCAGTCACAGTGGTAAGATTTCATTTTTTATGGCCAAGTAATATTTCATTATGTACTACTAGAGGACTGGTGCACAAAAATTTGTGCACTGGCTGGGTGGGGGGGTGTCCCTCAGCCCCACTTGTACCCTCTTATAGTCTGGGACCCCTTGGGAATTAACGACCTGCTGGGTTAGGCCCGCTCCCGGGTGGCAGAGGGCAGGCCCAAACCCTGGTGCAGCCCCTGGTCGGGCTCAGAGTAGGGCCGATTGGGGAGTTGGGGCGCCGCTCCCTGTCATGCACAGAGCAGGGCGGATTGGGAGGTTGTGATGCCACCCTCAATCACGCTCAGGGTAGGGCTGATTGGGGGGTTGGGGCACCGCCCCCTGTCACACTCAAGGCAGGGTCGATGGGGAGGTTGCGGCGCCACTCCCTGTCATACACAAAGGATGGCCAATCAGGGGGTTGGGGCGCTGCCCCCTGTCACTCACAGAGCAGGGCCCATCAGGGGGGGTTGGGACTCTGTACCGTCACGCACAGAGCAGGGCCGATCAGGGGGTTGGGGCACTGCCATTGTCACACTCAGGGCAGGGCCAATGGGGAGGTTATGGCTCTACCCCATCACAAACAGAGCAGGGCCCATGGGGGGGGACGGGGTTGGGGCGCGGACCCTGTCACGCACAGAGCAGGGCCGGTAAGGGGGTTGGGGCGCCGCACCCTGTCACACACAGAGCCGCAGGGCGATCAGGGGGTTTGGGCGCTGCCTCCTGTCACGCTGACCCTGGTGCCGGGAGGCCTCACGGCTCCGCTGATCCCGGTGCTGGGAGGCATATTACCCTTTTACTATATAGGGTAGAGGCCTGGTGCATGGGTGAGGGCCAGCTGGTTTGCCCTGAAGGGTGTCCTGGATCAGGGTGGGGGTCCCACTGGGGTGCCTGGCCAGTCTGGCTGAGGGGATGATGGCTGTTTGCAGCTGGTCACACACCCTTCAGGGTGGGGGTCCCCACTGGGGTGCCTGGCCAGTCTGGGTGAGGGACTGAGGGCTGTTTTCAGGCTGGTGGGTGACTGAAACTCCCAACCGCTCCTTTTTTTCTTTTTGTTTTTATTCTGGGCCAGCTTTAGCTCTGAGGCTTGGCTCCAGCTCTTAGGCCTCAGTTGCTGAAAGCAGGTATCTGGTTTGTTTGGGTTCTATAATCAAAACACTGTTTCAACTCCAGCTCTGAGATCCCAGCGGGCTGAAAGCAGATTTCTGGGGTTTTGTTTAGCTTCTATATTTGTAACAATGTTTCAAACTGCAAGCTCAGAGGCCGGCAGCGGCAGGCGGGGAACGTTGGCTTCCTCTGTCACTGAAGCAAGCAAGCCTCATATTCACTTCAAGCTGCCTGGCTGCCGGCCGCCATCTTGGCTGGCATATCGCTCTGATTAGCCAACGGGAAGGGTCGCGGAGGTACGGCTAATTGCCATGTTTCTCTTTTATTAGATAGGATATGTACCACAGCTTTTTTTATCCACTGGCCTATCGATGGGCACTTGGATTGCTTCCATATCTTGGTTATTGTAAATAACTCTGTGATGAACATAGGGGTGCATATATTTTTTTGAATTAGTGTTTTGGATTTCTTTGAATATACACCCAGAAGTAGAATCTCTGGGTCATAAAGTATTTCTATTTTTAATTTGAGGAACATCCACACTGCTTTCCTTAGTGGTTGTACTAATTTGCATTCCCACCAACAATGTTTGAGTGTTTGAGGGTTCCTTTTTCTCCACATCCTTGCCAACAGTTGTTGTTTGTTGATTTACTAATGAGAGCCATTCTGAAAAGTCTGAGATAGTATCTCATTGCTGGTTTAAATTTTCATTTTTCTGAGGATTAGTGATGTTGGGCATCTTTTCATATGTCTATTGGCCATCTGTATGTCCTCTTTGGAGAAATGAAAAATGACCTTATTTTAACACTACCATATGTTTGAGGTTGGCTAATGCTAATATTGTTATTTTGCTTTATTTGTAGAGTTTAATTCTTTACTGCTATGCTCTTGCATATTTAATCATCTTTCCAAGTTATACTAGAAGCACTTTTCTTTTATTTTAATGAATTTTCTCCTTGAATAATATAACTCATTTTTAAAATAAAGAATAAAAATGCTAGCATAAGTGCAGGCTTATTAAATGTTTCCCCCGATTTTCATATGCTGTGTTGTTAAAATGCCATATTTGACTCTACCGAGACCTTTATCCCAATTTCAGCACTTTTCCTACTGTTTTCCTTTAAACAATCTAGTTCTTTTTTTAATTTTGATTGATTATGAGATTAATGTTGGAGGAAAGAATTGTTAAATGAAAACCATTTACTAATAGAAAGCCTTCTCAGCCTTGAAATAAAATAGCTTTAATGACCAGAATTCTTGCTGTTTTCTTTTCATCCATGTATGAAAAAATGATCATTTTGGAAGCTAAAGAGCACTTAGTCCATAGAAATAAAAATAACTAAGCATCCATGAAAAGAGGGAGGTGCTCTAGACAAACAAGAGGATTAGAATGGGAGTTAACTGCTCCTTCTGTTCCATCTGCTTTCCAAATGTGAATCACTTCTTGAGGTCAGCATATCACAGAAAATGTGGGCAAGGGCAGAGGCTCATTCTCGATTGAAAAACTTTTATTGCACTTGTCAGCAATAGCTGCAATCAGACCAACCACTGAAAAATTTTTTATTTTTGATTTTTCTTAGTCCCAGATTGTGCTTGTCTAAGGAGCTTTCTTCTTTTTAAATTTGAGATCAACAGTAATATAATTTCCAAGTTTTAAATCAATAACTTTGTCTTTCCTTTTTCCAACTAAATTGAAAGAAAAATGATACATATCTTCTCTAACCAATTTACTGATGGGGAATTTTCTTCTCTGTACACACTATATGCTTTGGTTTAGTTCCTAATGGGTTTCACATTCACTGTGAGAAGTTTCTTCAAGGGAGCTGGAGGTTAAAGTTCTCTAACATGAAGACAAGAAAGCATTGACTCATTCTAATATTTCATTTCTTTCCAGTTTATGGATTTTTGTTTTTGACCTTTAGTCTCTCATGGCAGGCTAGCCTTATCTCACCCAGAAGATAATTAAAGAGGGATGATTTTCTTAAGCAGTCACAAAGGAAATGATTTTTAAAGAAAATAGCCACAGATTTTTAATATGGCTAGTTTTACTTATATTTGTTATGCTGCTACTGATTAAAAATGACCTTTTTAGATCTTCATCCTAAGATTTATTTCTCTGCCTTCTGTGGGTTTTTCTGTTACATTTTCTTATATTTAAGTATCTTCTAATTACCTACAGTTGATTATTTTTTAGGGATCTGTCAGAGCTGAACAATGGATAAAGAAAAACATTCCTATCCTTAGCAAAGTGCTATGTGTACACAGGGGTCACAAAATAATAGAGTGAACTTTGAAGAATAGACACAGGTCACACAGATAATGAGATAGTGGCAAGAAAACAATAAATTTAAAACATTAGACTGGAAATGAAAAACATACAGCTAAAACATTCCAGAGACCTGAGAAAATACCAGTTCAGAGAAAATACTACTGACACAGAAATATTGTGCGTCTCATATCAATGATAAAAAGAGCTTATTACCTTTATCTGTTTGTTAACTATTAATATCCACTTGTTTCTGATTGCTTTGTTACTAGGAATGTAGTGTCAATTAGGCCAGGCTCACAGGTATAATTCCTATGTGAGTTGGCTAGATAGTGTGGTGTGTTGGGTCAGCCTTAGGTGCAGACATCTTTCCAAAGGCCTGGCTTGCAGGACCGTGGCTCTATTTATCAGGCAGATGACTCTGGGGAAATCTGTTAAATTCCCTGAGCCCAAGCCTCCGGTGGCTCATCCATAAAATAACGGTAATCGGCTCTTACCTTTCTATCTCGAAGTGGTGTGAAGAAACAGAAAGATAACGTAGCTCTCTTTAAAACTGAACACTAGGACACAGTGAAGGTTTTGATTAGTGCTATTCTATGCTTTGCAAACCAAGCCTCTAATGTACAAAGATGACAAATCGTCTGCATTTCCTAGGACTGCCTGGTTTGCACTAGTGAAAATCCCACATTCCTGGAAAACTTCTCTCCTCCAAGCAAACTGGATTGTTAGCCTATAACATGGAGGCCGGAGTTCATAGCAAGTACCTAATGCTCAGGTTAGAAGCGGTTTTCTTCTTGAACGGCGTGTTCGTTAATTTGTTGATCGGAAATTTTGGAGCATCCACAGTGTGACAGCACTTTTCGAAACAATGAGTAGCTAAATGGTAAACAGAACAAATTGGGTGTCTGTCCTCTGGGAAAAAGGCGATTCTATTCAGAGAGAGAGAAATTAAATCAGGCAAACCTACAAGTGAGAATACAACTGTAGCCCTGCCTAGTGTGGCTCAGTTGGTTGATTATAGTTCTGTGCACTGAAAGGTCGCCGGTTTGATTTCTGGTCAGGGCACATGCACAGTTTGCAAGTTCGGTCCTCAGCTGTGGGGCTTACATGAGACAACTGATCGATGGTTCTCTCTCCCATTGATGTCTCTCTCTCTCTCTCTTTCTCTCTCTCTCTCTCTCTCCCCCCCTCAAAAGCCAATAAAAACATTTTTTTAAAGAATATATATTGTATTAATCTGTAAAAAAAAAGAATACAACTGTAAGTTGGGAGAAATATGCTGATGAAAAAGAACAAGTTTCTATGAAAGAGAATGGCAAAGACTAACTTCAGACTATGAAAAGGAAGGGGACTATGTGAATTAAAACTGAATCCTGAGGATTTTAAAAAGCCAGCAGGAGAATACTGGGATGTATATGTGTACAGTGGTGGAGGGGACAATGCCAGGTGGCAGGACTTATCATTCCACCTGGATTATCATTTCCAGCTTTGCACCCTCGATAGAGCACAGAATCTGGCACAAAGTAGGTAGGTACCCAAGGACAATTTGTTGAATTAGTGAATGTATCCGAGAGCACAACTCTCAACAGTTAGTGATTAATTCTGTAGTTTTAGTCCCTCTCACTCTGGTGTACAGTTACTTTCCTACTATTCCTAACATCACGCTGAGAAGGTGAGCCTCCTGACTCAGCTATCTCCTGAGTACTGTGTATCATCCTGGAATTGTGGCACCCTATCCAAAGCCATCCCTGTTGCTGGCCTGCTCCAGAGATCGGCTGCTTATGCCCAATGTCCCAGAGGCCTTCACGATTTCTTACACTGATCAAACCATGACCAGTCATAAATCCTGGGGATTTTGCTGACTTTTATTTTAAGGAATTAAAAGGTTTAAAGTGCTATGAACCATGTTGCTCTCCTGCGATTATTTTAACCCACATTTGCCTTCTACACTAAAAATTTTAGCTTTTCTGCTTACAAGTTTGATTGCTTTTTAAATTAAAGAAAAAGTTGCCACTCACTGTTCTTATCTACTTTACAGTCATTTTCCCTTAATCACACCATGTTCAATCACCACATGGCCTTCAGTGCCAGGTTTATTTCCATGAGACCTCAGAGGCGCTCTTCTGGGTTGCCATTTCTTTTTCCTCTGAGTTTTCTGGATATTTTCTTTGTTTCTCCTTTTGCCACTTTGTAAAAACCTCATGATATAGCTATTTATACACATGGCTAAGATAGTCTTTAAATACCTTAAGAACATGATCAATATTTTAGTTCCTCCTCTCCATATTCTCTCTTACTGCTGCTTGTACCATGCATGTGATGGTCCTAAATCAGTAAATATTTTTTATTTATTTTTTTAAAAAAATTTTATTGATTAAGTTATTACATATGTGTTCTTATCCCCACGTTACCCCCATAAAATAGTTTTTAAATAAAAAAAATGCTTTTTGGTGACACAAAACAAAAATGAAAATATTTTGAGAATAATTAAAAGCAGCGAATTTAGGTTTGGGGAAAAAAAAGGGGAGACCCTAGTAGACCTTGTCGCAGTGTGGCCTCCAGCCAGATAAGGGTAATTGAGGCCAAGGACACTGTGGTCACGGATCAATGAGCACTCTCATTTATCAAAGGAGAGGAAGCTGATGAGTCTTATGTAAGAGGAATTGTCGTAATCAAATTGTTCCAGGATGTTCTGGAGTATTCTTGTTTGAAGTCATCTGTCTTGGAGTTAAAACTGGTAAAATCCTATATTAAAAGAAAGAGGAAGGGTTATTGCAACCTATGTGGAGGTGTTGCCCTTCAGACTGCCCCCCAAATATACTTGCACCTGAGAAAGCTGAATTACTCTGTGCTCTCAAGCATCACAAATAGGTAATTGGAAGGGTAGATTTAGCAGAATCATGGGCTCTACAATCATGGATGTCAGCACACGGGTTACTTTATCTAAGCTGACTGCTGGTGTAATCAAACCAATGACTATAATCCAATGGGATGACTATGCCTAGTAGAATGGAAAATTATATTTTAATTTTGCATTTATAGATTGGATGAAATAATGGAATGATCTTTTTGTGGAATACTAACTGATAGGCGAACAGGGAAGCCCCTTGAGAGCTTCAGGCCCCCAAATCTCTCTCTTGCCATAGAGTCAGAGACTTCCTACTATTTTTATGGAGGGCTTTCCTTTCTCTAATATATATTTCTCTAATTTTTTATTTTTTAAAAAAGATGCATACAGCCCTAGCCAGATTGGCTCAGTGGATAGAGCGTTGGTTTGCGGACCAAAGGGTCCTGGGTTCAATTCTGGTCAAGGGCATGTACCTCGGTTACAGACTTCTTCCCAGCCCAGGCCCTGGTCAGGGCTCATACAGGAGGCAACCAACCAATGTGTTTCCCTCACATTGATGTTTCTCTCTGTCTTTCCCTCTCTCTTCCGCTCTCCCTAAAAAAAAAATCAATGGAAAAAATGCCTCAGGTGAGGATTAACAAACAAACAAAAAAAGATGTGTACAATTCTGGAAATAGATAATCATATTTTACATGTTTTGAATGTCAGATTAGACATTGAGCAATCAATATTCATGAATTACTACTGTAAACAAAAAACAGAGATTTTTAGAGAGGAACTCATGTCATTAGAGAGTAATTTTTTTATTAACACATGATTCTCAATTTTATTAAACATCTAGTATGCCTTCTTTCTTTTGTGGATCCTACATTTAGAAAAAATCTGGACATGAGCAGATATGAAGTGTTTTTCTGTTTATTATTAATTTTACATGGTGCGAATCAGAACACTTCTGGCAAACATGTGATACTACAGTTCCCAAGACATTGCTATAACTCCAGCCAACAGTCACAGGAGACATGTTATTTATCAGTAAATATTTGTTAAATTAGATATTACCATAGAAAAGTAATAAAGTTGCTGAAAATTCGTTGATAGTATAATGTTAACGTTTCCTAAAGTAAAGAACCATTTATCCAAGTAGTTATTTAAATTTAAACAATACTCACTTCACGTTAATACTGCTTCAGAGTCCACAAACTGTTAGCAGCAGTTGCATTTTTCTACAAACTAAAGACACAATGTTGATTTCATTTATTTTTCCACTTAGCTGTGTCATACCTTGTGACAATTCATGTTTACTTACACATGTACATAGTGTCTTTCTAAGCAGATTCATTTGTTCATTTGACCATTTATCCTTCCACCCATCCCAAAATCCTCCAGTGTGAGCCAGGCATTAGGCACAGAGGAGTCAGTGGAAGAATACACAGCCTTCTTCTCAAGGGATTCAGAATTTAGAACTTACAGTCCCTATAGTAGAGTAAATCACCAGACGGACACCATGGAAATAAAAGCATTGCAGATATGGGCTTGCATGAGGTTAACAACTTTAACATGACAACATTTATTAGTAAATAAGCAAATACCTTTTCTTCTCAAGACTTATTCCTATAAGTAGTTAAGATAAAAATGAGATTAAACAAAAATATTGAGTATCCCTTAACTTGGGCCTATTGCAGACTGGTTCATTTAAAAAACAAAAAGAAATATTCTGGTGAACATTAAACAGATCAGTTTAATAAACTACCTTGCACTTTAGTAAATAATTAACATTTCTCTTCAGACTTTCAGAAAGAAAAGTAAAAGTTCCTTTTGCAGTTGTAAGAAACCAGCTTTTAGCTGGGGAAGTATCTTTTTAAAATAAAACATTGCTTGTAGTTGAATGAAGAAGGGGTAGCAGTAAGGTGTACTTAATGTGGTTGATCAAAAAGACTTGTACTTTCAACCCAGACTCATTAACTATGCACTTGGGTCCAGAAGAGCAATGCAAGTGTCAGAGTTTAACTGAGGGCAAGAAAGGAATACCAAGTTCCTAGATGCTTGAAGCCATTTAAGATATCATGTTCTAATAACCATGTAATTTCAGGTCATGGTTAAAAACACAGGAATGGCATTCTTTCATTCAGTACTTTCCTTAATTGTCTTCTCAATTTTATGAATTTGCTTCATTCATTTGCTCTCTTATGCCAAAGTAACTGTTGTGTTCAGGGATACACCACACGCACACACACACACACACACACACACACAAATGTATGTAAACATACAATTATATGTATATTTAAATATATTAAAGCATTTAAATGACCTCCTATCTTAACCAGATCTCCCCAATTTTCACCAGCATAACCTGATCTAGACCTGGAAATTAATTAATAACAGCTAAAACACATTTTTCAAGGTATTATGCTTTGTGTGCAACCTGAGCTTTTCTCACTCAACCCTCACAACTACCTACTCTGTGCGGTTTGAGGCAGTTGAGACCAGCCCAAGGTTTTATATGACTGTGCTATGGTTTCTTGTTTTTGTTAATCCTTACCTGAGGATACTTTTTCCATTGATTTTTAGAGAGAGTGGAAGGGAGGGGGAGAGACAGAGAAAACATCGATTGGTTGCCTCCTGCATGTGCCCTGACCAGGGCTTGGGACCTGCAACTGAGGTATGTGCCCTTGACCAGAATTGAACCAGGGACCTTCAGCCCGTGGGCTGTTGACCTAACCACTGAACCAGACTGTGCTATATTTTGAAAACCATTGCCATTGCTCACTTTATCTGACAATAATTAAAGGACAAACTTCTGTTTGTTTTATAAATTAAAGCTGTGTCTGATACTTTGGTACTTTGGACTGCTTCCTTTATATGTCAAGAGAATATGTGCTACCCCTTCTGGATAGAATATTATTTCCTCCTAGTCCTTCACCTGGCTAAAGTTCTTACTAATTTTTTCAAATCTCAGCTCAGGATTACTTTTCTGAAGACATCTATGAACCAAACTGGGTCAATTTCTTCCTTAACACCCTGCATTTAGCTCTATCTTAAGCATTTTAAACTGAAAATTTGAAGAATAACTTGTTCACAGTTGTTTGGTTAGCTCCTAATATGGACCTGCCAGAGAATAAATATCTGATGAATGAATGCATGAATGAGTTCCCTACATATCAAAATTTTTTCTGAATTAGGTTTGTGTTACTTGTTTGTCATGCAAAAGGATAAAGGGATAAACATATACTGATAAAAGAGAAGGCATAGCTGATCCAGAAACAGACAATCATACCTATAGATAAAATGAGATCTGTTTAGAAAGCAGAAAGAGGACAATAAGTGAAAAGAACTGAACATCTAATTGCTGAGATTATGAAGGATTAGAGGAAGATGAAATAAAACTGAAGGTACTTCTCACAGCAAGTTGCTAATCCCTAAATTTCTTTTTCTGATACACCTAGGTGTTTTTGGAACTAATACCAATCATAGAATTCAGTTATGTTTTTTAATCATGATGCACCCACAAGTGGGTTGAATATTATCTTTTTTTAGCAGCATGTAAATGTTCTATAAATATGCTAAACATTAGTTCAGGAACTAGTTATTTTCTCACTTCAATAGAGAGGAAAATTATCCTATTCATAGGGTAATATTCCTTGTCCACAGAGATAGAGCATAGGTCTTGTCAACACACAGTTTATTTCAGGACAATAAGAAGGAAGCCACAAACACATATTTTAAATTATTAGATTCTTGCAAAATCAAGGTAGAGGTCAGAAGTATGGTAGAATCTTTTCCTAGTTGTTTAGGAAGAAATATTATTCAAGCTTTTATACAACTAGAGGCCCGGTGTATGGGTTGGTACACTGGCGGGATCCCTCGGCCTGGCCTGTGGGGATTGGCCAAAACAGGTTCTCCTACACTCCCCAAAGGGTTCCAGATTGTGAAAGGGTGGTTCTTGGGTGATGCATGCCAGAATCGGGCTCCCCCTTCTCTGGTTCTGATTGCATCACCCGAGAACTGCAGCTACTAAGTCACTGCAGCTCAGCAGCTCCTGCATTGAGTGTCTGCCCCCTGGTGGTCAGTGCACATCATAGCTACCGGTTGGCAGGTCAAACAGTCAGCCAGTTGGCCAGTCACTTAAGCTTTTACTGGTATATATATATTATATTCATGGGAAGATGCCAGGCTGGGCTCAATCTTTCCTATCTTCCTACTGGACCTCACTTGGTGATGAAAAGTTTGGGCAAAGTGATCTCTAAAGTTACATTCACTTCTAAAATCTATGCACTATTGTGCTTCTTGACATTTCTTCCTCCAAATAACTAAAGTCATGCCCTTTAGTTACTTTGCTGGTCATCTATGTACTCTAAGATAGACAAACACTCATTTAGAAGGAATTCTTGTTACCAGTTCCTATGTGAGAATGGTAAGAGAAGGCTTTGGAGATGGATAAATGGAACATTCATTGGAGTTTGCCCATTATCAACTATGTGAACTCAAGTAAGTTTTTCAACTTCTGTAAGCTTCAGTAGCCTCATCTGTAAATTGGGGTTAATGACAGATCATGCTTAGAGAGTTGTGATAAGTATTAAATGAGATAATACATATAAAGTGCTATACATTTGTTAACTGATATTACTGTTTTATTATTTTTGTGAGAAAATGTTCAAAGTTTCAGATATTTGAATATTCACATGTGAATTTTATTTATTTACATGCTTTCCTATTATCTTAGAGTAAAACAATAGGTTACTTAAAAAATAAAGTTTAGTCAGTTACTCTTGGAGCCACGTATGTGGTCTAGTTGCTATATAACCCCTACAATGTTAATTTCTTATGCTGAGACCCCAATTAACTTTAGTTGAATTCCTGTGAAGTATGAATCTCTGCTAATTTTGGATAGAACAATTGGATATGTCACAAAATGTGTCATCGAATAAATCATGTTTTCTTCCAGCTAATCCAAAGACCTGGCAATATACTATTATAAAAATGGGAAAGCATGTTTTTACTTTGCTTGTAAGGTGATTCCAAGATCTTGGCCATTTTTTTTGAATGGGAAACTGAAGACATGCTCATTAATTAATGTGTGATTAATTGCTTTGCTAAATTATATTTACTATAATTGATGATTTTCTCATTGTGTCTGTAGCTTTGTTGTGCCTTCCAAGTTTTTTTCCACTGGAGATGGTGCTTTTTATTTTTTTTTCATTAGTGATCTTATTCCACAAATGAGACTCTTCTAGGAGCCAATTATCTATAGTTTGGATAAAGGCAGCCAATTATCTTGAGATAATTTCATAGACAGCATTAGTTTCACGGATTGTTTATTTAGGGTGAGGATTGCCTAAATAGGGTACAAGATATGAAATCCTGTACAAAGTAGATAACTGAAGTCACTTGGTTGCTATTTAGTATTCTTATCTAAGTACGCCAGGGGTTGGAACAAATGTTATGGCAATTCCCTTTGCATATCAGATGGCTTATGTATTTGTTTATTATTCACAACTACAACCCTGACTAGTTAAGTTATATACATTTTGATTTCATATATGTTTATACTAAAGCTTAAAGAAGATAACTTACCCAATCAAGCAGGTGTGAACTCAGGTCAATTTTATACCAGAATATGTGGTGTTTCCAATATGTGACAACGGCAAGTAATTTGTAAGTAATATGTACTCATATATAGGCATCACACTAGATACTAATTTTGAAAATAACTCTATAAAATAGGTATTATTTTTCCTCAAAGGAAGGAAATGCTGTGCAAAGGGAGGTTTCAAAGTGAATCAAACAAAGCTGCTTCAGGGAAGAGGCCTTTCATATATTCACTAGATAGCTGCCATTCATTCATTGGTAATTACATGATACAGCCCTACTCTGCCAAGCATTGTAATCTTATTGAGGAGAGATATTAATAAAATAAATTTAAAATTCTGTAATTATGTATATTTACTGTGATCCGTGTTTTAATGGGAAAATATAGGCACCTATAAAGTTATAATAAGGGGATATGAGCTCATATTTGCTACAAGAGACCAAATTTAAAATTATGAAAACCCAAAAGAATTGTACCTATTATGCAAATTTGGAAATTCAAATTTGCAATAATCATGCAATGATGATATAGAAAAATGCATATAACTGAACTTACAATTTTAATAATTATAGTTACACATAAATAATTCCCTAACTCCACTTATGGCTTTATTAGAATGGTGGTATTACAGGAATTTATTTTTTAATCTTTTTTTTGTTTTCCATTTAAAAAATGTATTTGGTAATATGATTTTTTTTAAAAAGTGAAAGCAGCCCTAACTGGTTTGGCTCAGTGGATAGAGCGTTGGCCCAGGTTTGATTCCAGTCAAGGGCATGTACCTTGGTTGTGGGCACATCCCCAGTAGGAAGTGTGCAGGAGGCAGCTGATCGATGTTTCTCTCTCATCGATGTTTCTAACTCTCTATCCCTCTCCTTTCCTCTCTGTAAAAACTCAATAAAATATATTTTAAAAAATAAAATAAATAAAAAAGTGAAAGCAAAATGATTTCACATATTAAAATATTTTATAAGAATTCTTACTGAATCTTGGGAAACATGGTGTGTGTGCTGTGTAGTATGATTTTTCCCCTTCACTTTGACTAAATGAACTTTGCATTCCTGATCTTCCGTGTGGGAGGCAAGGAATCACAGCTGTGACTCAGCTGCTATCATCTCTTTTCCTGGTTTCTGGCTCATAGATTTGATTAAAAGGAAAATTGAAAATGTATCCAACCTTGATTTAATGCCTATGAGATTAGGGCAACGTTATGGAACTAAAACTTCTAGGTTACTAGCTCATTTCTGCTTTTGCTAAGTAATCAGAATGAAAAATGGAAACAAAAATTATTTTGTGGATCATATATTTGTAATCCTATTAACCCAGGATCAGAAGCAATTTTGTATTAGGAAACATTTTTAGTGATAAATCTTTAATTATGTTGGTGTATATAATGTATATTTATACATATATGTATTTTATGTATATACATACACACACATAGAGCTATATGTTTATGCATACATACATCTGTATTCATAGTAAGCATTATGTATTTTTATCTTTTTGGTTGAAGGGCATAACTTTTACATAAGTATGTATTTTATAACTTTTCTTATTAGAAAAGTAATACTTGTGATATGTTTACTCTAGGAATTCTAATTGTGTAGATATGACAAAAAGAAAATAGTGGTCCATAATCCCATCACACAAAGATACAGTGTGCTACATAAAGAACTACATATGGCTAGAAAATAAACAATGTTCCCCACCTTTATTTCCCTCCCTCTTTCCGTATAAACCCAATCTATCCTCAAATCAACTTCTAAGACAGCTTTTAAAAAAGCTGAATTGTTTTAAGTAATGTGCAGTGACAATGGGATCTTTAGTAGAGATCATATAGCTATTGACTATCTAATTTAGGGATATATTTTTTTTTCTCTCTATGCCACTGCAGGGTATAATTTAAGTTAAAAATACAAGTAAATTAAAGGTTATTTGTTCTTGAATATTCTACGACTACCTTGAAATTAATATGAATTCACTAAAACATTGCAAAATAAAGATAGCAAGTAAATGATAGCACTTTTAGAATATTAACAATTTTGGGTGGTGGGTACACAGTGCAACATACAGATCTTGTAACATAGAAACCCACACCTGAAACCTATATGTTCATGTTGACCAATGCCAACCCAATAAATTAAAATTTAAGAATGTTAACATTAATGAAGTTGTAATTTTAAAGGGTCTATGAATTTCGCCAGCTTCATTTCGCCTCCATCAAGTCTACATTCTCCTCTGTCTCTGTCATATTTAGCTGATCAGCATTACTGACTGAAAAATGATTCTTACTTTTCTGTTATTGTTGGTTTTTTCTATGACTGTACATATAAATCTATAGTAAATTGCTTAATCTGCAAAAGTAACACTGAGGGGGGAAATCCAAGTTAAGTTTTGTATGTGTATGGCATTAAAGCATCGGAAATTGGCTAGCAAGATCTCCATCCCATTTTGTTTACACATCTCAGATGGGGTTAATATATAGGGCCAGTGCAGATGAGTGTTATATAGCCAAGTAATGATAGCCCGAGGCAAGAGAAACAGGGGCTGACATCCTGACATTTATTTTCAAAATAGCTGAACATTTTCCAGGCACATTTTGTCGGGCTCTACTGACAAAAGTTCTTCTGTTAGCCATCTACAATGAAATTCTTCTCAACATGACATAATTGAGGATCCACCTTAAGACACTGAAAAATAAAGACCTTTTCAAATTCAGATTGACTTTTTGTCTCTTGCAGTTTTTACTTTATGAAGACACTGAGAAAGAAATGAATGTAGTTCTGAATTTTTGAGCATAAAAAGGCCTTTTAGTGCTGGCTGCTGCGCAGCTTGTTCTTGAGATATTTTAAAATTTTAAATCAAAATAAGTATGTAAAAATTGGTTATTTTGTTGATTTTTAAGGAGTCTTACAACATTTTAATATTTTATACTGAAAAATAAAGTATCAGCTCACAGTGAGGGTTATTAGTCACTAGTTTTAGGCCCAAGTAACTGACCTTTCAGCTTAGCACAGCTGTTAAGTGTTTAGATAGTGAACTAGAATAAAGTGTTTTCTGGAGGCGATAGCTTGGGGAATATGTGAGGATATCATAACAGAACCATCAGGTAAAGTATGCCACAGAAGGTCAAGGGCCTGTGCAATAGGCTGAGGGTCACACAGAATCCGAGAAGGGCTTGGCATTAAGAAAATCACATGAATCACATGATCATATTGTGAGGAGGGTGGGCAGAAGGTCAGTGAGTTTGGAAAAAGATCCATCAAGCAGCAATGGAAGTGCTCTGGGTGAGAAAAATAACCAGGAGTCTTGCAATCCTTTAGGAAAGAAGCAGGCAAGACTGAGGACTCTTTGATGCTTAAAATAAAAATGTTGAGAAACAGAATTTAAGGGAACTTAAATGTTAAAAAAGAATAATATTTGACCCAAATAGGTAAGGTATATTGTGTAGAATATAGAATGCAGACCCAATCTATATTGTCATCTTTTTTTTTAAGTTTTTTAAAATTGATTTTTAAAGAGAGGGGAAGGGAAAGGGAGAGAGAGAAATATCAATATGAGAGTGAACATCAATCGGCTGCCTCCTGCACAGATCGAGCCTGCAACCCTGGCATGTGCTCTGATCAGGAATAGAACCGGCAACTCTTCGGCGCACAGGACGCTGACGAGGGCATACATTGTCATCTTGTTAAAAAATCACATGACATAAGCCTTTTCTGAAACTTTCCATTCTTTTGATTTACCTATAACTTCTTACATTCTTGAAATTTAGACCAGAATTTGGAAGACATAGTCCATCAACCTGGAACAAGATGGGTAAATTAATTTTATGTATATAGTAGGACCTTTCCTTAACATACTATTTGACCATTTACTTTCAATATAATTTTAAGTATTTAATTTATATTACTTAGTGAGCCATATGGCTTCACCAGAGAAAATAATACAAAATAAAAATATAATTTAATGACACCTAATTTTATTTGTTTTTCTGAATTGATAGTGGCAATTTATTATGAGTGCATTTTACATTAAGAGATACCTATAATTGATTCCAAACATTTGTGTCCCTTTGAATTACTTTCAAAACGTAGTTTTTTCCTAAGAAAGAACAGATGTGATCTAGATTATGTCTTTGGAGATATCTATCTCTGTGCTCCTCCTTCCTAATATCTAGCAATGTCGCTGGGAAAGCATCATGCTTGACAACTTTCAGAGTGACATCATCCCTCCTGTGAGAACCTTTATAAAAAATGTCCTTGAAAACAACTCATGTGAGCTCAGAAAAAGAACAGAGACTGAGCTGATTAAATAATGAAGCAAGGTCATCCTTTCTTCCTCAGAAAATGTTTTTATTACTTTGAAAGGAACTTTGGAATTGAATCAAAAAAGGAATGGCAGCCCCTCCCAATCTAGAAGCTGTGGTTAGATTACTAAAAGGATTTGTCTGGTGTTAGTGAAGTTAAAATGGGGACTATGTAGTGCCATTTCAATTTCAAATCTGTATAAGGTTCCGCGTGTAACTCATACATTAATATTTATTTCCATATCTGTTAAGATCTTTTTCTACTACAGATTACCAGAGTAATAAAGCATTAAAAAGTAGTCTAGCCTCAATGACCATGGAAGAATCACATGCAGATTTAGTATGAAACATTTTAATCATGTCTGAATTCTCAAATGTTATTTTCAACATTCTTCCCTTATATAGTAAAAAAAAAAAAAAAAGGAGAAATCTTCTTTGAAAATTACATTATATAGAACACTATATAAAGTGTTGCAATAGAATATTGTATAACTGCACATTTCTAATTCTGCTACTTTTGATATTGTTATAATTTGTTTTAGACAGAGGCATAGGAAATAAAAGAAATATACTATTTTGTGTCTCTTATGTTTATACAAAAAGTCTATTTATTAGAACTATTTCATTTAATTAGAAACTAAAATCTGTATTATTGGGGGTGGGGATGGGGAAGTCAGCTATTCCTAGCTGGGGAGCTCAGTTGATTAGAGCATGGTCCCAATATGCCAAGGTTGTGGGTTTGATTGATAGTCAGGACACATAACAGAATCAACCAATGAATGCATAAATAAGTGGAACAATAAATCAATGTTTCTCTCTCTCTTTCTCTCTTCCTCTGCCTCTCTAAAATCAATGTAAAACATTTAAAAAAACAGCTACTTTTAGAACTGTTAATTTTTCTCTTTTTCCCTTTTGTGTTCAAATAATTATTGCCCTTTTCTCAATTATTCTCATATCTTACATTTGCTTTTAAATTAGCTTTAGATACATTCCAAAACAACTCTACACTCAATAATCATTAACAAATGTTATCCCAGCCTGACCCTTTGGTGGGACAGTTACCAAGAGATAAATGTTTTATGGGGCTTCACCTTTCAGAGATTACCTCTGCCCTCTAGGCAACTATCAATCTGCAGCCCTTCTATTCCTACAAACTTATGTCTTTCTTTGCATTCTCAAATCAAATGATTTACTTTGACTTAAAGATTTTTCAAACTTTGATATCACCATAGACCTGATAGGATAATTCTCTGTTGGTCACCACAAATCTCCTAACCATAAATATTTCTCAACACAGCAGCAAACTGGAAAAGGATATGTACTAGGAATTACTCTTATTTGTACAAATTCCCCAGACACATTTTGTGAACCTCAATTACATATGAACTGGTCTCTTCCACTGAGTTTAATTCCTAGAGGACACAGGTCATGTGTTTTCAACATTTTCTTCAGTATGTCCATTGTGGTGCTTTATACAAATTAGATGATCAACATAACTTGGCTCTCCTTGTCACTGCTGGTGATGGTTTTCCTCTCAGCTTAGTTATTTATCAGATGATTGCATCGCTATCTAACTGGTTTCTTGGCTTCTAGACTTTTTTTTTAACCCAATTTATCTCACGTAGCATCATGTTATTCTGCTGCTCACAAGTTCCTCTATTCTTGGTAGGATTTCACCCAACTTTTCACTTCCTTTCTTAAATTTAAGTGTATTGCTTGAAATTTTTACTATGAGCATATAGTTTTACTTAAATTTAATTAGGAATAAAAACTATGTTTACTTTGAAAAAATAAAAATATTCAAAAGCATAAAACATTTCTGGTTTTGAACTGAATATCAGTCTCTATACTTGAATATGTTGCTGCAAATGACCAAAGTTTATATCAGTCACTTTGAGGACAGAAATATACATAAATATACATAAAATATGCATGTAAAACCAATAGATGGGTTTTTAATGCATCTATATGCTTCCGATTTTCTTATATTTTATATATGAACATTTATTTATTTATTTTTATTTAAATAATTATTTTTTGATAGGTATTTTCAATTTTCTCTAATTTTAGCAATCAAGTAACAATGATGTGTAAAATGTTATTACATCCTTTCTTTATATTTTATTTATTTTTTAATCTTTATTGTTGAAAGTATTACATACGTTTCCTTTTTCACCTCATTGACCCCTTCTAGCTCACCCTGCCCCCCACTCCAGACCTTCACCACCCTATTGTCTGTGCCCATGGGTTATGCATATATGCATACAAGTTCTTTGGCTGGTTTCTTCCCACCCACCCACCCTTCCTCGCCTTCCCTCTGAGATTCCACAGTCTGTTCCATGCTTCTATGTCTCTGGATCTATTTTGTTCATCGTTTATTTTGTTCTTTAGATTCACATATGAGTAAGCTCTTGTGATGCTTGTCTTTCCCTGTCTGGCTTATTTCTCTTAGCATGATACTCTCCAGGTCCTGTTGCAAATGGTAAGAGTTCTTTCTTTTTTAAAGCTGCATAGTATTCAATTGTGTAAATGTACCACAGCTTTTTTATACACTCACCTACTGATGGGCACTGGGTTGTTTCTAGAGCTTAGCAATTATGAATTACACTGCTATGAACATAGGGTTGCACATATTCTTTCTGTTTGGTATTTCTGATTACTTATGATATATTCCTAGAAGTGGGTCACTGGGTCAAATGGGAGATCCATATTTCCTTTAGGAGGAAACTCTATACTGCTTTCTGTAGTGGCTGCACCAGTTTGCATTTCCACCAGCAGTGTACTAAGGTTCCCTTTTCACTACATCCTCACCAACACTTGTCACTTGTTGATTTGTTGATGGTAGCCATTCTGACAGGTGTTAGGTGATACCTCATTATCGTTTTGATTTGCATCTCTCAGATGATTAGTGACTTTGAGCATTTTTTTTTCAGATGTCTCTTGGCCTTCTGTATGTCCATTTTGGAGAAGTGTCTATTTAGGTCCTTTGCCCATTTTTTACTTGGATTGTCTTCCTTTGGTTAAGTTGTATGACTTTCCTATATATTTTGGAGATTAACCCCTATGGGATGTATCATTGGCAAAAATTTTCTCCCATGCAGTGGGTTCTATTGTCATTTTGTTGCTAGTTTCTTTGGCAGTGCAGAAGCTTTTTATTTTTATGTAAACTTTATTTATTTTATCCTTAGTTTCCATTGTCCTAGGAGATGTATTAGTAAACATATTGCTATGAGAGATGTCTAAGATTTTGTTGCCTATGGTTTCTTCTAAGATTTTTATGGTTTCACGACTTACATTTAAGTCTTTTATCCATTTTGAACTTATTCTTGTGTATGGTTTAAATTGGTGGTCTAGTTTCATTTTTTGCATGTACCTGTCCAATTTTACCAACACCAATTACTGAAGAGGCTAGCTTGACTCCATTTTATGCTTTGCCTCCTTTGTCAAATATTAATTGAGAACAACGGCTTGGATCGATTTCTGGGTTCTCTGTTCTGTTCTATTGATCTATATGCCTGTTCTTGTGCTAGTACCAGGCTGTTTTGACCACAGTGATTTTGTAGTATAACTTTATATTTGGTATTGTGATTTCTCCAACTTTGTTCTTCTTTCTCAAGATTGCTTTAGCTATTTGGGGTCTCTTTTGGTTCCATATAAATTTTTGGAGTGTTTGTTCTAGATCTGTGAAATATGCTGTTGGTATTTTAATAGGAATTGCATTGAATCTATAGATTCCTTTTGGTATATGGACATTTTAATGATGTTGATTCTACCAATTCCTGAACATGGTATATTTTTCCACTTGTTTATATTTTCCTCTATCTCTTTTACCTCCTTGGTTTATTCCTAAGTATCTTAATTTTTTGTTGCAGTGGTAATTGGGATTGTTTTTGTAGTTTCTCTGAAAGTTCATTATTAGTGTATAAGGAAGCCCACCTCAGAACAAAGAATATACATAGACTGAAAGAGAAGGGATGGAAGAAATCTTCCAGGCAAATGGAAATGAAAAAAAAAAGCTGAGGTAGCAATAATCATATCTGAAAAAATAGACCTTAAAGTGGGGGCCATAACAAGAGATAATGAAGGCCACTTTATAATACTGAAGGGATCGATACAACAAGAGGATATAACTCAGGTAAACATATATGCACCTAATACAGGAGCATCCAAATATGTAAAAAATCTTCAGGAGGCCCTAACTGGTTTGGCTCAGTGGATAGAGCATCATCCTGCGGACTGAAAGGTCCCAGGTTCGATTCCAGTCAAGGGCATGTACCTTGGTTGTGGACACATTCCCAGTAGGCGGTGTGCAGGAGGCAGCTGATCCATATTTCTCTCTCATGGATGTTTCTAACTGTCTATCCCTCTCCCTTCCTCTCTGTAAAAAAATCAATAAAATATATTTTAAAAAGTCTTCAGGAGGATATCAAGGGAGAGATTGACAACAACACAAGAGATGTTAACACTTCTCTGACATCACTGGATAGATTTTCTAGACAAAACATCAACAAGGAAACATCTATCCCAAACAACACACTAGATCAGGTGGAATTAACAGACATTTTCGGAACATTTCACCCCAAAGTTGCAGAATATATATTCTTCTCAAGTGCACATGGGACATTTTCAAAGATACACCACATGTTGGGACATAAACTAAGTCTCTACAAGTTCAAGAAAATTGAAATCATATCAAGCATCTTCTCAGATCACAATGCCATGAAATTTGAAAACAACTACAACAAAAACACTCAAAAACATTCAAACACATGGAGGCTAAAGAGCATGCTATTAAACAATGAATGAATTACTGAAGAGATTAAAGAAGAAATAAAAAACATCCTGGAAACACATAAAAATGAACACACAGCAACTCCAAATCTATGGGATACTGTGAAAGCAATCCTGAGAGGGAAGTTCATAGCACTACAGGCCTACTTCAAAAAATAAGAAAAACCTTTAATAAGTTATCTAATCCTACAACTTAAAGGATTAGAAAGAGAACAAGAAAAGCCCGGAGTAAGTAGAAGAAAGGAAATAATAAAGATCATAGCTGAAATAAATGATGTAGAGAATAATAATAATAATAACAAAAAAACAATACAAAAGATCAATCAAGAGCTGGCTCTTTGAAAAGATAAACAAGATTGATGAACCTCTAGCCAGACTCATCAAGTAACAAAGAGAGAGGACCCAAATAAACAAAATCAGAAACGAAAGAGGTGAAATAACAACTGACCCCCACAGAAATACAAAGGATTGTAAAAAAAAAAATACTATAAATATCTTTATCCCAACAAACTGGACAACCTGGACAAATTGGACATATTCCTAGAAAAATAAAATCTTCCAAAACTCAATCAGGATGAATCAGAAAACTTGAATAGGCCCATAACTACTGATGAAATTGAAGCAGTAATAAAAAAAACTTCCAACAAACAAAAGCCCTGATCCAGATGGCTTCATGGGGAGTTTTACCAAACTTTCAAAGAAGAACTAACACCTATCCTCCTCAAACTATTTCAAAAAATTCAAGAGAAAGGAACATTTCCAAGCTCTTTCTAGGAGGCCAGAATCACCCTAATCCCAAAACCAGATAAATACACTAGAAAGAAAGAGAAGTACAGGCCAATATTCCTGATGAACATAAATGCTAAAATCCTCAAGAAAATATTAGCAAATTGGATCCAGCAATACATTATAAAGATCATATACCATGACCAAGTAGGATTTATTCCAGGATACAGGTTGGTACAATATTCGCAAATCAATAAATGTGATACATCAGATTAACAGACTGTAAGACAAAAATCACATGATCATATCAATTGATACAGAAAAAGCATTTGACAAAACCCAACTTTTTTTTTTTTGATAAAAACTCTTAGCAAAGTGGGAATAGAGAGATCATACCTCAACATAATAAAGCCTTATATGAAAGCCTACAGCCAATATCATACTCAATGGGCAAAAACTAAAACCATTTCCCCTAAAGACAAGAACAAGACAGGATTGCCCACTTTCACCACCCTTGTTCAAAATAGTAATGAAAGTCCTAGCTATAGCGATCAGACAAGAAATAAAAGGCATCCAAATTGGAAAGGAGGAAGCAAAACTGTCATTATTAGCAGATGACATGATATTGTACATAGGAAATCCTAAAGAATCCATAAAAAAACTGCTAGATTTAATAAATGAGTTTGGCAATGTAGCAGATACAAAATTAGCACCCAGAAATTGATAGCATTTTTTATATACCAAATAGAGGCTCAGTGCATGAATTCGTGAACAGGTGGGGTATGGCCCGGGCAGATTGGGTCCGGGCCTGTCAAGAGGAGGAGATGGTAAGAGGTTGGCTGGCTAGCTTGCCTTGTTGGGGCCGATCAGGGCCAGGCCAGCTGTGGGAAAGGGCCGTGAGTGATTGGCTGGTGGGCTCCGCCCCAATTGGGGTGGCGGGGGTCAATTGGGGGTGAGGCCAGACATGGGGAGTGGCCATGGGAAGTTGGCTGGCCAGCCCCACCCCTGATTGGTGTGTGTGTGGGGGCAATTGGGGGTGGAGCTGATTGAGGGGAGGGGCTGTGGGCCAATCAGGGTGGTGGGGGCTGATCAGGGATGGGGCCGGCCGTGGGGAGGAGCTGTGGGCAGTGGGCTGGCTGGTCCCACCACCAAATGGGGTGGGGAGGGCCGATTGGGAGCCAGTGGCCTGGGGGAGGGGCCATGGGTCATTGGCTGGCTGGCCCCACCCACTATTCGGGATGGGGGCAATCAGGGGCAGGGCCTGCCTTGGGGAGGGGCTACAGGAGGTTGGCCAGTTGACTCCGCCCCCTGTCATGCACAGAGCAGGGTGGATGGGGAGGTTGTGATGCCACCCTCAGTCAAGCTCAGGGTAGGGCCGATTGAGGGGTTGGGACACCATCCCCTGTCACACTCAAGGCAGGGTCAATGGGGAGGTTGCGGTGCCACCCCCTGTCACACACAGAGCATGGCCAATCAGGGGGTTGGGGCACTGCCCCCTGTCACTCACAGAGCAGGGCCCATCAGGGGGGTTGGGGCTCTGTACCCTGTCATGCACAGAGCAGGGCCAATCAGGGAGTTGGGGCGCTGCCCCCTGTCACTCACAGAGCAGGGCACATCAGGGAGTTGGGGCGCTGCCCCCTGTCACGCACAGAGCAGGGCACATCAGGGAGTTGGGGCGCTGCCCGCTATCACCCACAGAGCAGGGCTGATCAGGGGGTTGGGGTGCCGCTACTCTCACACTCAGGGCAGGGCTGATGGGGAGGTTATGGCTCTACCCCGTCACATACAGAGCAGGGCCCATGTGGGGGGGGAGGTTGGGGCCCCACATCCTGTCACACACAGAGCAGGGCCGATCAGGGGGTTGGGGCGCTGCACCCTGTCACACACAGAGCCACAGAGCAATCAGGGGGTTGGGGAGCTCCCCCCTATCAGGCACAGAGCAGGGCTGATCAGGGGGTTGCGGCGCCTACCCCTGTCACAAAAAGAGCAGGGTGGATAGGGAGGTTGTGGCCCCGCCCCCTGTCACACACAGAGCCACAGGGCAATCAGGGGGTTTGGGTGCTGCCCCCTGTCACGCTGATCCCGGTTCCGGGAGGCCTTGTGGCTCCGCTGATCCCGGTGCTGGGAGGCATACTACCCTTTTACTATATAGGGTAGAGGCCTGGTGCACGGGTGGGTGCTGGCTGATTTGCCCTGAAGGGTGTCCTGGATCAGGGTGGGGGTCCCCACTGGGGTGCCTGGCCAGCCTGTGTGAGGGGATGGTGGCTGTTTGCAGCTGGTCACACATCCTTCAGGATGGGGGTCCCCACTGGGGTGTCTGGCCAGTCTGGGTGAGGTGCTGAGGGCTGTTTTTAGGCTGGGGGTGACTGAAGCTCCCAACTGCTCCTTTTTTTCTTTTTTTTTTTTTTATTCTGAGCCAGCTTTAGCTTTGAGGCTTGGCTCCAGCTCTTAGGCCTCTGCTGCTGAAAGTAGGTTTCTGGCCTTTGCTTGCAATGTTGTGATCCTGCTGGCTGAAGCCTGGCAGACTAAAGCAGGTTTCTGGGGTTTTGTTTAGCTTCTATATTTGTTACATAGTTGCTTAGAGTCCAGCTCAGAGGCCTGCAGCGGCAGGCGGGGAACGTTGGAGTCCTCCGTCACTGAAGCAAGCAAGCCTCATGTTAGTTTCAAGCTGCCTGGCTGCCGGCAGCCATCTTGGCTGGCAGTTAATTTGCATATTGCCCTGATTAGCCAATGGGAAGGGTATCGGTCGTACGCCAATTACCATGTTTCTCTTTTATTAGATAGGATAATGAACTCTCAGAAAGAGGAACTAAAAAAAAATCCCTGATTTATTTTAAATAAATGGTTTTATATACATACTAGGGGCCCAGTGCACGAATTCATGCACCTTGAAAGGAACTGTGAGCTACGAGGCTGTGGTGGACACAGGGGTGTGTCTCGGCCCATCCTCTGTACCCCCACCCAGTCCCTCTCACCATGGCCCCTGGTTCCGTGTTTGCTGGCAGCCCCACTCCCGCCTCCTGCTCCCATGCCTGACGGTGCAGGCCCCACTTGCACCCACTGATAGTGCCGAGTGATTGGGGTCAGTGCCAGCAGCGGTGTGAGTGGTGACTGCTGCCCCAATTGCCCCTTATGAGTAGGGGGAGGTGGAAAAGCCCTCAGGGTTACCAGGGCCGGCAGCCGCAGGTCACTCCAGCTGATGGCGCCAAGCGATTGGGGCTGGTGCCAGGTGCCGGCAGCGGGTGTGATCGGTGGCTCTGGCACCAGCAGCAGGTGCGAGTGGGGTCAGCACCAGCAGCAGGTGCGAGCGCTGGGCAGGACTGTGGTGCATGGGTGCAAAGAATTTTCAGTAACCACCAGAGGCTCGCCCAAATGACAGCAATCGGAGCCCCACCTTGGTCTGGTGCCCCCATTCACCTGCTCCACCATCCCGCTGCTGCCTATGCCTGCCATGTTCCATCACGCCCCCTGGGCAGCACACATCATAGTGACTGGTTGTCCAGTTGTTCCGCTGTTTTGTCTATTTGCATATTAGTGTTTTATATATATATATATATATATATATATATATATATATATATATACCTTATCCTATATAATAAAAGGCTAATATGCAAATTGACTGAATGGTGGAACAACTGGTTCCTGTGATGCACACTGACCACACTGGTTCCTATGATGGACAGATGCTCAATGCAGGAGTTGCCCTCTTGTAGTCAGTGTGCTCCCACAGGGGGAGCTCCACTCAGCCAGAAGCCAGGCTCATGGCTGGTGAATGCATAGGCAGTGGCAGGAGCCTCTCCCGCCTCCGTGGCAGTGCTAAGGATGTCTGACTTCTGGCTTAAGCTGTCAGTCAGACATCCCCCAAGTGTTCCCAGACTGTGAGAGGTTGCAGGCTGGTCTGAGGCACCCTCTTCCACCCCAGAATGCAGAATTTTGTGCACTAGGCCTCTAGTATCTATGATAAGAGACAGAGGTATAAAATAACATATACCAAAATGCTGACAGTAACTCTTTCAGTGCAATAGAATAATTTAGTGTATTTTCATTTGTACATTTTTCTGAAATGAGTTTCAGATCTCCAAGACATAGCTGATCACACAAATATTAAAATCTACTCTTCATGGCTAACTTTAATTTCTAGACAATTTGTCTCCTGTATTTATTTAAAAACAAATTACACAGATTCCCAACCTCTTTGCTGTTGCTGTTACCCAATCATCATCCTTTCAATGTTCTCTTTCCTTCTCTCACTTGAACTCATTATTATATGACTCCTCTTCCTTTTATCAAAAAAAAAAATATTTTTATTGATTTCATAGAGGAAGGGAGAGAGAGAAACATCAATGATGAGAAAGAATCATTGATTGGCTGCCTCATGCACACCCCACCCTGGGGACTGAGCCTGAAATTCAGGCATGTGCCCTGACTGTGACCCCTGGTTCATAGGTCAATGCTCAATCACTGAGCCATGCTGGTAGAGCTGACTGCTCTTTCAAGATCCAGCCCATATACCCACTTCTTCCCCTTCACAAATCACACCCAAACCTCTTCGTTCTCCTAATTCTAATAGCACTAATGATCTGATTAGGTGTTGATCTCTTAATGCCATTTTGGTTTTGTTTTGTTTTATGACAATATGTGAATCTTTCCCTCTGGATGGTAAGCCAGCCAAATACAGGAGCTGTGTCTTAATCAGATCTCTATCTGTGCTTTTTTTTAGCCTAATAAGTAATATTTGATATATGAGCTGAGCTCGCCTACCTGATAAAGGGGAAAAACTAGAGACATATGGAATGCTCTAAATGAGATAGTAACATTTATTCTCAAATTACTGAAAAGAATAAATGATAAACTCATGTTCCATTTTTTATTTTACCCAGCACCCATAAAGTTGCTGGGGAAGGGTGTATCACTGATAATCTGGGGATTTTATATAGATATGCATATTTAAATAAGCAATGAGATTTTAAGATAAATTATTTTAAACACATCCTATCTAATAAAAGAGAAACATGGTAATTAGCCGTACGACCGCTACCCTTCCCATTGGCTAATCTGCGAGATATGCAAATCAATCGACAGCCAATATGGCGGCTAATTTGCATATGTCAGCCCCAAGCCTCAGACTGAGGCTTTAGGCTGGGGCCTGGGCAGAGCCAGCCAGCGATCGGCTGCAGGGAGCTGGGGGTGCCCCAGCCCAGGCCTAAAGCCTTGGCCACGGGCTTTAGGCTTGGGCCAGGTGAGCCAGCCAGGGATCCTTGATGGCAGTTGCAGTGGGGAACGGGGCGGAGCTGGGGGTGCCCCGATCCAGGCCTAAAGCCTCGGCCTGAGACTTTAGGCCAGGGCTGGGGCAGAGCCAGCCAGCAATCGTTGATGGCGGAGGTGGCAGCGGGGAGCTGGGGGTGCCCCGGTCCAGGCCTAAACCCTCAGCCTGAGGCGTTAGGCCTGGGTCAGGGAGGAGCCAGCCAGCGATCCTTGATGGCGGGGAGCATGGGCGGGGGTCCGGCCCAGGCCTAACACCTCAGCCAGAGGCTTTAGGCTTGGACTGGGGCAGAGCCAGCCAGCGATTGTTGATGGCGGCTTTGGCGGGGAACGGGGGGGGAGCCAGCTAGCGATCGGTGGGGGCGGGGAGCTGGGGATGCCCCAGTCCAGGCCTAAACCCTTGGCTTGAGGCGTTAGGCCTGGGTCAGGGAGGAGCCAGCCAGAGATCCTTGATGGCGGCTTTGGCAGGGAACTGGGGTGGAGCCAGCCAGTGATCGGTGGCGGGGAGCTGGGGATGCCCCCGTCCAGGTCTAAAGCCTCGGCCTGAGGCTTTAGGCCTGGGCCGGGGTGGAGCCAGCCAGAGATCATTGAGCCAGCGATCATTGATGGCGGCCCAGGCCTAACACCTCGGCCTGAGGCTTTAAGCTTGGGCCAAGGAGGAGCCAGCCAGCGATCGTTGATGGTGGCAGCGGCGGAGAACTGGGGGTGCCCCAGCCCAGGGCTAATGACTCTCCAGAGGTGTTAGGCCCAGGCAGGGGCCATACCGGCAATTGGTGTGAACTACAGAGGAAACACCTTTTCTGACTGCTGATTGGCTAAGCTCCCTGTATGCCGCTGGTAATATTCTTAGTAACTTGGGTAATGAGAGTCCAAATAGGTGATCTAGGGTTTTTTTTACTACACTCCTGGAGAAAAAAAGGAAGGTCTGCTGCTGGAGGGTTAAGAAATGTCATATCCTGCCCTAGCTGGTTTGGCTCAATGGGTAATGCCTCGGCCTGCCCAATGCAGATTCTGGGTTCAATTCTGACCAAGGGCATGTACCTAGGTTACAGGCTCCTCCCTGGCCCTGGCCCAGGTCAGGGCTCATGCAGGAGGCAACCAATCAAAGTGTTCCTCTCACTTTGATGTTTTTCTCTGTCTTTCCCTTTCCCCTCCACATTCTCTAAAAATCAATGGAAACATATCCTTAGGTGAGGAGAAAGAAAGGAAAGAAGGAAGGAAAGAAGGGAGGGAGGGAGGGAGGTAGGGAAGGAAGGAAGGAAGGGAGGAAGGAAGGAAGGAAGGAAGGAAGGAAGGAAGGAAAGATGGAAGGAGGGAAGGAAGGAAGGAAGGAAGGAAGGAAGGAAGGAAGGAAGGAAGGAAGGAAGGAAGGAAGGAAGGCCATATCCTATGAAAGACACTTCTTGAAAATGCCTAAAGAAAGTTGTCATTTTTTCATGGTAAAGGGACTGGAGTCCGTGTCCTTGGTGGCTGCCATGACTGGCAGTGGCTGCAACAGTGCGGTGATGGGGCTGCGGCCTTCCCCTGATCAGCCCGGTCGACTCCCACAAAGGGAGGCCAGACTGTGGCTTAGGCCCACTCCCCAAGGGGAGCAGGGAGCAGGTAGTAGGACATCCCCTAGGGCTCCCAGTATGTGATAGGGGGCAAGCTGGGGTGAGGGACCCCCCCCATCCAGTGCACAAATTTTTGTGCACCGGGCCTCTAGTTTTTAAATAAAAAAACATGTTTAAACTAAATGATTCAAGATAACAGGAAAGTGTAAAGATCAGGAACTTCATATTTATTCCTTCTGTATTCAAAGGGAAAGTAAGTCCTCTCTCTCTTTCTCTGTCTGTCCCTCCCATTGCTGCTATATCATAAGAATAAACTTTTAGGTGAATGAATAAGTGTTTATAATTACTCTACAACACATTATATGTGGACAAACTAACTGGTCAATGAATGAGTGAGTTCCACTTTACCTCTGAGACCTGATCAAATTTAGTATTTAAGAACATGGGCTTTGGTTCTAGGTAATTCTGGGTTTGAATTTTGAGTCAACCACTTAATTGCTCCCAACGTGGGCAAGTTAGCTATATCTTAGAGCGTCATCTTCATTTATAAAATGGGTTAAAATATTGCCTCATAGGGTAATTATAAAGATTAAACATTATAAAATATGGTCCTGGAACTTATCACAGTGCCAGGAACATGGTAAGAATGCAAGAAATGCTATCTATCCTTTGTGTGTGTGTGTGCCAGACACTTTACATGTGATATCTTGTTTTCTTTTTTAAAAAATCTTTATTTTTGAAAGTATTACATATGTCCCCTTTTTTTCGCCGATTGACCTCTTCTAGCCCAGGCCTTCACCACCCTATTGTCTATGTCCATGCGTTATGCATATATGCATACAACTTTGGTTTATCTCTTCCCACTACTGTATCAGTACAGGGTGTAATCTTTGGGTAGTGCACTCTTCCCTCTAAGTTTTACCACTATGTGCCTCTCCAGACTCTTGACTCTGAGTGTCTGAACCTTTATCTAACTACTCACCAAATCATTTCAAGCCCTATTTACCATTATGCCCACTGGCTCCTCTGCCTGGAACACCCCTTCCCTTTGACAGTCTTACTTACCCTTCAATTCTCACTTCATGAGATTCTTTCAAATCTCCCTACCTTAATTGTGACCCTCTAAAGAAACTGCAACTTATTATCTTTGTTTTCCTGGTGGCTGGCACAAGTCAATTTCAAATAAATGATGATTAAATTAAATTGAAAACCTTGTGATTCTGCAAGGCATTATAGAGTTCAGAATCACTCCTAAAATCCCCATATGCACTAGCACCAGAACCAACCTAACACTAGATGGATGGACCTTGAGAATATCATGTTCAGCAAAATAAGTCAGTCAGAAAAAGCTAAAAACCATATGACTTCACTCATGTGTGGATATAAAACTGAAATTCATAAACACAGACAACAGTATGGTGGTTACCAGAGGGAAGGAGGTAGGGAGTAATATATGTTGACAGATGGAGTTAAAGAGACAATGTAAAATGTCGACATAAATGTCCAAACCTTATAGAGAAATTTTGCAAAAGTTTATTTGAGCCAAACTGAGGACATATGCTGGGGAGCAAGATCTCAAATGCTTCAGAGTGTTAATTCCACAGTTTCTTTTATGCATTTGAAATGAAGGGGAGAAGTAAGAAAGATTAAAGGAGGGTGGCAGAAAGCTAGGCAGTATTAGATTACAGGACTGTTAACAAAATTATGTGATTTATCAAGGGTGGTTATGCTTATTTCAAAGGTGTGTTAACCTGGATGCACAAATAAAGGGCGGGGCTTGCTTAAGGCAAAGATAAACCTTTTACTAAAAAAGTTACATGCCTGGAACGTGACCTACCTAACCAGTTAGGAATTTATGATCAGATCACCCTATGAGATTACTTTCTATAGAACCCCTTTCTGTCCAAAGAGCAGCACAGAGCTTGGGGCATTATTAGCATTTAACAAAATAATTGTTGTGCTATTGCTATCATGGTTGTTACCATTGTTGTTGTTAGATCCTTTTATCATTATGATCTTCAGTATCTTCATCTCCAAACCCTTTCATCATCAGAAGCCAGGAAATCCATTGTGAAAGGACCAGAAATGAAAAAATGTTAGCATAAGCCATGAACTGTGCCATCCCTGCTGTATAGGGATTTAAGACCCAGTGAGAGATGTTAAATAAAGGACACAAAGGAATTGAGAGAAGAGGTATGCTTGTCCCTCCAACTGTGAGAGTAATCGTGAAAGAACACATAATGGAAGTTATCTCTCTTTAAAAAAAATTAAAAACATGTTTTTATTGATTTTTAGAGAGAGAGAAAGAAAAGAAGAGGGATAGAGAGATAGGAATAGCAATGAGAGAGATACATCGTCCATTGGCTGCCTCTTGCACGCCCCCTACTAGGCATTGAGCTAGCAACCTGGGCATGTGCCCTGTCCGGAATGGAACCAGTGACCTCTGGTTCATGAGTTGACACTCAACCACTGAGCCACACTGGCCAGGCTAGTTATCTCTTTTGATGGGAGTGATTGTTACTTGGAAGCAGCTAGTAAAGATTAAATTGGAGTAACACTTTGGAAGGTCCTATGTAGCGTAAAAATAATAAGAATCCACTGAAATGATGAATCAGTAATCTAAAAAGATGACTGTATTTGTTTTCTGTTGCTGCATAAAATTTGCCACTAACTCAGTAGCTTAAAGCAATACCCACTTTTTATCTCTGTTTTGTAAGATAAACACTTAGCATAGAGTGACTGGGTTCTCTCCTGCAGAGTCACACAAGCTGAAGTGTTTATTTAGATGGCGGCTGAGCTGGGTGCATATCTACAGGGTCTGGGAAAGAGTATGATTTCAAGCTCATTTAGGGTGTTGGCAAAATTCAATTCCTTGCAGCTGTAGAACTGAAGTCTCATTTTCCTGCTGGCTGTCATCTGACGTTTACTCCCTGCTTCTAGAAGCCACCACATTCCTTCTCACATGACCCCCTTCAAACTTCAAGGGAAGCGACAGAGCAGTGAGTCCTTCTCATACTTCAAGTCTGACTTCTTACTCTGTCACCAGTCTGAGAAAAAGCCCTTCTTCAAAGACTCCTTGGGAAAATCTCCCTATGTTTCTGGTCAACTGAAGAGTTACCTTGATTACACCTGCAAGATCCCTTTTGCCATGTAAAAAAGCAATCACAGGAGTAACACTAGCAGCCTATGGTCCTGGTGGCCACCTAGAATTCTGTTTACTACAAAGATCCTGGCAATGCTGTACAGCATGATAAAGAAAGTTCCTAAATGCATAAAGGCCACTCAGGAGCTGTTTTAGCAGTTTAAGTTGAGGTATTAAATATCTTGTTAATAATAGCAGCTTGCTATGCAATAGACCCTGTTTATGGTTTCAACTTATAGAATCTTCATAAAATCCTTATGATATAGGTGCTATAGGGATACAGTTGAAGAAATTGTAGCTTAATGAAATTAGGAAATATCTTGAATGTCATACAGCTAGTAGTTTGTAGATCTGGACAAACTGATTCCAGAGCCCTGGCTCTCAACAATAATCCCATCTATTTTCCCTGAGTTGAAAGGCTGGGGACCACATGGCCATGGTGAAGACAATATGACAAATGGCCCCTGTGTTCTGTTTGAATCATCTTCATGTTACAAATTCCAATTTTGATTTATTTTGTGTATTGAACACAGGCTATATGTGAAGTACTTTGCTGGGTACTTCAGATGAAATATACCCTATCTCATTAAATTCTTATAATACTAAAAACTTCCCAAATTAGAAATAAGAAAACTTAGGTCTCAGTTAAACATTTCTTGTTTTAGGCCTCAGAGTTGTGAGTAGGAGATGAAGACTTTGAACTCTGGTTTGCCTAACTTTGAAGGCTTTTTATTATACTACTAGGGGCCTGGTGTTCGAAGATTCATGCACGGGGTGGGGGTGGGGGGATGTCCCTCAGCCCACCTGTACCCTCTCCAATCTGGGAGCCCTCAGGGGAGCCCTCTCCAATCCGGGAGTTTCTGTCTGTCTTTGCAATCATATGAATGAATTGTCTGAGACCCCAACCCAGTTTGGTTTGCTGCTCACAGAATAATAGAGGCTTTTTATTTTCTTTGCTTCATTGGTGGAGATTTCCTGGAAGTTTTAGGATATCTTCCCTTTAATTTTTTCCTAGACACTCTGATTTTACTTATATCTCTCATCTTTGCTTTCCCTCCATCCCCACTGCAACAGTAACTTGCTACAGGCTCACTTTGCTCTAGTACAGGGGTCCTCAAACTACGGCCCGTGGGCCACATGCAAATACAAATATTGTATTTGTTCCCGTTTTGTTTTTTTACTTCAAAATAAGATATGTGCAGTGTGCATAGGAATTTGTTCATAGTTTTTTTTTTTAAACTATAGTCCAGCCCTCCAAAGGTCTGAGGGACAGTGAACTGGCCCCCTGTTTAAAAAGTTTGAGGACCCCTGCTCTAGTGTCTAGGAGATCCGTCTGCCACCAGAACTATGATTCCCAGCATTCCTGGTGCTCCCTAAGCTCTGGGCTTCCACTTCCGGTCCTGGGGCTCCCATCAGAATTACTATTCCCAGAATTCCTGGTGCTCCCCACGCTGGGTGCGACCGAGGGAGCCACGGCCCCCCAAGCCTCCGGCTCTCCTGGTCTGCTCTCTGCCCGGCAACTCTCTAGTTATTGATACCAAAACACTAGGAAATTTTTAATACTCCTTCCTCATTATGCCAAAATCCATTTAGTTGTCAATATCTATTAACTTTATCCCTAAACATCTCTCCTCTTTGACACTGTTGTTTCTCTAATGAAGGTCCATATTTACTCTCACATCTGTAGGGCCAAGGCACATGCCCCTTCCACCTTTTAATTCCTATTTCAAACACCTCATCAATTTCTCTTCTTTCAATTTGCCATCATCCCTATGAACCTTTTCCAATTTCTCTCAGTTTGAAGTTATCTTTCCCTCCTGTAAATGTTATTATAATTTCATCCATGACTCACTTGTGACTCATGAAAGTTTTTACTATAAATTGTAAGAGTTTTCACATCTTAATCCCTTCATTAGTTTATCAATTCGTGAGAGGGAGATTTATGATTAATCTTAGTGTATTTTATAACACCTTACACTTTGGAGGTCTTCTGTGAATGTTTATCAATGGATAAATAAATGTATACAAAGATGTAAGTTGCTTTCAATATATTCATTGCTTCATCTTTCACAATCTGATCTGAATTATGATAATTCACTATCTTCCCCAAACAGGAAAGTCTACCTAATTTTTCCCAAGCATTCTATCATTATTTTCACAAATAACCTACATGCAGATCTTCCCCCTTACTTTCTGCGACTTTGATATGCCCTCCAGGTTTTCAAAATTAAGTTTCTCCTCATCACTAGCTTAATTAGCTAGCCCCACTGAGCAATATTGTTACCTATATCATTTAGCCAATCCCTATTCCCTGGTATCATCAGCTTTTAATGATGCAAATAACACAAAGGACAGTGAAAACTAATTTATAGTTGTCTATAACACACATTTCTTTCAGAGCTTTCTCATAGCTTATAGTTTTTGAGTTTTTACTCTATAAAAGGCACTATTCTAAGAGTTTTCCTATAATAATTCATTAATTTCTGTTATAGTCTCCATAAACCAGAAAATATCCTCCTTTTACATTAGGGAATGGAAATGGAGGCCAGAGAGACAAGTAAGTAGCAGAACTGGTCTTCACACACAGGCAGTGAGGCATCAGCCTCCATGAGCTACTACATGTTTCTGCTTCTCAGAGCTTTAAACATACTGAGCCTAACATTAGTCATATCCTATATAATAAAAGAGAAACATGTAAATTGACTGTCCCTTTTCTACACTCACCAGCCAATCAGGATGGATATGCAAATTTCCTTCTATACCCATTTTATTGAATGTTTTAGTCACAAATGAAGCCTGGCCGGTGTGACTCAAAATACTAGTGGAATTTTTCAAAGAAATAAAACAAAAAATTATCAAATTTGTATGGAACACAAAAGATCCTGAATAGCCAAAGCAATCCTGAGAAAAAAGAATACACTTCCTGACTTCAAATTATACTATATAATCAAAACAGTATGGTATTGGCAGAAAAATAGACACACAAACCAATGGAACAGAATTGAGAGCCCAGAAATAAACCCATGTGTATATGCACAACTAGTTTTTTACAAAGATGCCAAAACATACAATGGAGAAAGAAAAGGGTCTTCAATAAATGGCGCTAGGAAAATTGGAAAGCCATGTGCAAAAGAATCAAACTAGACTGTTTTTTGACACCATACACAAACATTAACTAGAAATGGACTAAAGAGTTAAATATAAGATCTGAAACAATGAAATATGTAAAAGAAAATGTAGGTATTAACATTATAGACCTTGGTCTCAGGGAGGCTTTTATGAATCTGACTCCAAAGGTAAGGGAAATAAAAACAAAAATAAATGAATAAGACTACATCAGACTAAAAAGCTTTTGCACAGTAAAACAAAAAAGCAACCATCTGAAAGGAAGAATATATTCCCAAACAGTACCTCTGATAAGGGGCTAATATCCAAAATATATAAAGACCTCATACACCTCAACAAAAACAACAAAAAATAAAATAAAACATCCAATTAAAAATTGGGTAGAGGACCTAAACAGAAACTTTTACCCAAAAGACATACAAATGGCCAACAGATATATGAAAAGATGATCAATTTCATTAGTTATAAGGGAAATGCAAATCGAAACCACAATGAGATATGGCCTCACACTTATTAAAATGGCTACTATCAATTAGACAAGAGATGACAAGTATTGGAGAGGAAGTAGAGAAAAAGGAACCCTCAGACACTTCTGGTGGAAATATAAACTGGTACAGCCACTGTGAAGGAGGTTCCTTAAAAAAGAAAGTATAAAGCTACCAAATGACCCAGCAATCCCTCTTCTGAGTATCTAGCCAAAACTTGAAAACATCTATATTTATAAAACCCTAATATGCAAATAGAATGGTGGAACAACCAAACAACTGAACAACCAGTCACTATGATGTGTGCTTACCACCAGGGGGCGTGTGCAAAACGTGGGGGGAGTTAGCCCCGCTAGCATCTGCTGCTGGTGGCAGCCTCAATTGCTCTGCTTTCAGCTTGTGGAAACAATGGTGGCAGCAGTGGCAGCAGAGCGGGAGCAAGGCTGCCGGCAGATAGGAGACTGGGGGCCATGGCGGGAGGGCCTAGAAGGGGGTGTGGAGGATGGGCCGAGACCCGACCCTGTGCCCACCCCACAGCCCACAGTTCCTTTCAAGGTACACAAATTCATGCACTGGGCCCTTAGTTTATTCATAGAGATATATGTACAGTTATGTTCATTATAGCATTCTTCACAGTAGCCAAAACATGGAGAAAACCTAAGTGCCCTTCCATGAATAATTGGATAAAGATATGGTACATATATACAATGGAATACTACTCATGCATAAAGAAGGATGAAATACTGATATTTGTGATAAGGATGGATCTTGAGTGTATTATATTAAGCAAAATAAGTTAGACTGGAAAAGGACAGAACATATAAAACAGAAAGCAACAAATAAACAAAACAAAACAACTCATAGATACAAACTCAAGGACACAGTATGGTGCTTATCAAGGGGAAGGGGTGGAGGTGATGGGGAGCTCAAGAAATTTTAGCTTCAGTTATATATTTAATAGGCTTGGTAATTAATGCATGTGGAAAGCTATTGTTACAGGAGCCTTCGTGCCCCAGGAGGACTGCAAGTGATCAAGAAGATATTTGCAGGGATTGGAGGAGGGAGGCTAATGGGGGAGTTAGGGTTAGGGGGACATCTGTAATACTGTCAACAATTTTTTAAAAAGTAGGTATCGGAGCCACTGTGCTCCAGGGAGAGAACTTCTGCTGCCCAGGATGCAAATAAAAAAAGCACAGGTCAGCAGAGGCAGGGATGCTCAGAAAATCACCAGACTGCAACTTTTATCTGATTAACCTTTTCCCTGAATTCCAAAGCCTGTACTTAAACACTTTTCTTCTTATAATAATGGTTGGCTTGAGATGAGATGTCAGACGCTCTTTTTAGAGTACATAACCTTCCTTCTTCTCAGACTGCCAGCCATCTGAATAAAGCACCCATAAGGATTTAATCCATGTCTCTAATGATTGGTTCAGGTAGTGACAAGTATCACAAACGCGGACTTCTTCAGTTTCAAGGGCAGAATAAAGTGGGTAAAGGAGACCAGATAGATCAAAATGGAAGGAGACTAGACTTTGGGTGATGAGCACACAATGAAGTATATAGATGCTATAGCATAGGATTGTACACTTGAAACTTATATAATGTATTGACCAATGTCACCCCCAATAAACGTAATTAAAAAATAAAAGCTCTTCACTTATATGGCAGTGACTCAGAGGCATGGCGACTATAGAATTTATGAGAGTGAAAGGCAAAGCTACTAATAGTTACACTGGAACAGCTGGTTTAAACCAGGACTGCCCTGAAGCGTCTGGGCAGCATGTACACTCTCTTAAGAAGCCATGGGTGGAGTGTGGGACTAGCGGAGGCTGAGGCAGTCCCGCCTGCAGGGCTTCCAATCCTCTGTCTCCATCAGGGCAGCTAGCAGCTCTGCTTTCCTCTGTTTTGTGTGGGTTACTGTTCTGCAGAAAACCTAATTTGAAAGAGGTTTGATTGCCATAAAAAGATTGAAAACCGGTGGCGTAGGCAAAAGTTTAAGGTTCAAGAGCAGAAAAATTTAAATGGAGGATATATTTTTCAGGGGAAAAATAAAGAAAAGAAAAGAAAAGAAAAAGGACTGCTTTTTCTTCTTCTTTTTTTATTTTTTTTTGTTCCCCTTTATCTCAGAAGGCAAGGGGTGTTAAAATGTTATGAAAGAACATGTGCCTTTTAAATTACAGCTATATTTTTAAACAAACCATTTGTTGGTGATGCAATTGCAAAAGGCGTCTAAACTTAGCATGTCTATATTTAATTTATAGAATTGCATGTTTTAAAAGAATGAATAGATTCTTCCAGACTATGTTTAAAATCCACTTGTAAGTTGTGACTTTGCAAAGCCAGTTTTTATCCTGGATCACATTAAAACAAAATAATGCTGTGAAAATGAATATTCTTAACAATGGCAACAAATGTGGTGTGATAATCAGTTGCTGAAAAGCCTAACATTTCCTTTTATAATTCACGAGTGTTGATAGGAAGAAATATCCATATAACTTGTGAATGCCAGCAAAAAAAAGAGCTTTAAAATATCCATAATATTGAATAAGAACTAAAAACTCAATGAAAACAAGCACTAGAAAACTACACGTTATGATCTAGAAAATCATTTCATTCTGATTTATTTACTTATTTCCAACTTCAAGTGTTTTCCTTGTTTTAAATTTCATTGAAAATTTGAAATTAACTTTAAATTTATATAATTTTTTTAGATTAATTATGTAAGTGGTAGCATGACAATTGAAGTGCTACAAATGGTTTCATTAAATACTTTGCAGTTCAATTTGTAATTTTGGTTTCAGAATAAACTCAAAATTTAGAAAAAATATTCTACATATTTTTCTTCCTCCTCCTTTTTCTCACTTTATTTCAACCTCTTCTTTTTTGAACATTTACTAGCTCAGTAGAGGTTTAAGAACTAAACTAGAAAAATATTTCTTTCTCAAATTTAACTTTGATTTTCAAGGGAGGCAAAAAGACAGGTACCATTCCCCCACAATGACGTGTTTTTAATAATAGAACTTCCTATCTAGAGCTATTTGGTAAAGTGGCTTCTTTTTCTCATAATTCTAATCGAGGAATCAATATCATCTCAGAAGTGTTCGATTGATTCTTCAGGCAAGAGGTACCATTCACAGTGTTACATTCATTCACAATATAAGACTTTATTATGTTGAGACACCGTTTTGAAGTTTTAGTGTTTAGACCCAGTTCCCACCCTCAGGATACACTGTCCTGTGGGGAGACTGAGAACTGGAGAAGCAAATAGGCAATGGTAAATGTCATGATGGGAATAGGCACAAGGTTCTATGGAAAAACTAACAGGGAACTCCTGAGTAAGCATCAGGAAATCAAGGGAAATATGGAGAGGATGTCTGAGATGTGTCCTTAAAAACTAATTAAAGTTCTTCATAAAAATCTATGTAAGTAGGGATTCAAGTACTTTAGCAAGTTCAACCTCATGTACATTCATTCCCACCTCATTGTAGAGTCTGTTGGACAATTATCTCCATGCTGGAATCTGCCACATGGAGGCACCTACATTCTGATTCAGAGTAAAGAGAAGGGTGAATGGATCAGGGAAATCTGGGATTGGGTGAAATATCCAAGCAAGGTCATGACTTTGGAGGTCAGAGGTCAAAATAAAAAACTATAACTCTCAATCTATACACTTATATGTGCAAAACTTTTACATGTAAATTTTTAAATTTAAACCTACTGAATTAAAACTCCAAAGCTTAATATATCAGAAAGGTGAAAATCAGCATTTTTTGAGGTGCTTCGTTCTTTGTTGGACAAAGTCTGTACATAAAGGTCTTACATAACCCAAGGTTATGGAGAATTCTCTGGTTATTGGATATCAGGTCCCTGTCACGTACCATGAAGACATCTGTTTTCTGGTCCCCACAGGTTGGGCAACTCTGCTGCTTGAATCATATTCATCTTTGGACAGACTAAGAATCTTGGTACATGTCTCTCTAAATGCACCATATTCCCTTTGAAATCTTTCCCCTGTTTGGTATGCTATAAGGTTGTAAAGAAGGACCTATTTCTTTCTTCCTTTCTTTCTCTCTTCCTCTCTTCCTTCCTTTCTCTCTCTCTCTCTCTCTCTTAAAATTGACTTTAGAGAGAGAGAAAGGGAGAGGGATAGAGAGATACTAGTAGAAACATCAATGAAAGAAAAACATCAATCAGCTGCCTTCTGCACGCCCCTACTGGGGATCAAGCCAGAAACCCAGGCATGTGCCTTGACTGGTAATTGAACTGCTGACCTCCTGGTTCATGGGTCAATGCTCAACCACTGAGCCACAACAGCCTGGCTGGGGACTATTTCTTACTGGCTTCTCAGACCTCTCTCCTTTCCCCAGTCAATCCTAGAGTTTTCATAGCTTCCCCAATGCCCTTTCCACTTTATTCTCCCTTCCTAGTATAACCAGTATAGAGATCTTATCTCTATTATAAAAACCCTGTGGCTGAGATGCCCGTCACACCATCACGCAGTCACGACCAAATGCCAAAAGGCACCTGCTGAACATTATATGATCTCTTCATGAGAACAAGTAAGTGTTGCTCTGTTCAATTCTCATCTTCCAAGGAAGGTCAATGTAAGTGCTCCTGAGAAGGAAAGGTTAGGGCAGGAAACCATTCTTACCTCTGTCCACAACTGTCTTCAAGGTGGGCTGGGCTGTGTGCACCGCGGGGCATCGGTGCTCTGCAGGACCCAGCGGGGCTGCATGCATGGTGCGCAAGAGTGGGCGGGAACTTGACGCTGGGTCCTGCAGAGCACCAAGTCTGGGTCTCGCCTGATTTTGCCCAAAGGGCCTTTAGTTTTAAATAAAAACAGGAAGACCTCTTACCATTTGGCTGCTTTTGCTTTGGCTCTGATCAAGTCCTTGTAGCCATAATTGCAAAGCTGGCGGCCTGCTAGAAATGAGGGTGGTTGGGGAAGATGTAGGCAGAACATGCACAATTTAACCGTTAAATAAATTATCCTTCCATTATGGATATGGTCCTTTGGAAGGAGTAAGGGAAGGAGTTTCGTCTTAGTTAGCTACATCGGAAAAGTGCCACAGTACCCTGGGCACTGGTCATCTACACAGGGCCCGTCATGTTGCTTGCATCTTTTAGCAGGTTATCAAAGCTTGGTCTGCTACTTGTTGAAAATAGTCTTTTGGGGGGATTTCATGTTTTATGTACTTCAAGTTTTCAATACTTTTGTCTCTTTCAAATTGGCAGTCACAGGACTTTTGGATTTCCAGTTTGGAGTCTTCCTCAAAGTTATTCCATGGGTCTCCAGATGCCCTACAATTTCTTTTTTTTAAAAAAATATATTTTATTGATTTTTTACAGAGAGGAAGGGAGAGGGATAGAGAGTTAGAAACATCGATGAGAGAGAAGCATCAACCAGCTGCCTCTTGCACACCCCCTACTGGGGATGTGCCTGCAACCAAGGTACATGCCCTTGACTGGAATCGAACCTGGGACCCTTCAGTCCGCAGGCTGACACTCTGTCCACTGAGCCAAACCAGTTAGGGTGTGATGCCCTTCAATTTCAAATCAGAGCTGGATTCTCCAAATGCCCCTGGGTTCAAAGTGTACACCTTGTGCCCCTTACTGCCAAGGACAACTGACTTTTTTCCAGCAGAATTCTTGTAATTATTGGTTCTCATGATTATTAATAGAATTTTCCATTCTATAGCAATTAAGATTTTAAAGCTTTTTCACTCATTACCCCATTTGATTCTCAGGAGAATCCTGAAAACTAGGACAAATATTATCATCTATGCCCCTTAACTATAGTCTTGATTACAGACCTCAAAAGCAGTAGGTTGAGTGAAGAATTGTTGATAGAAATTTAAGTGGTGAAAACACATTCCAAATAAGCAGAATGAGCCATACTCAAGGCACTTATGTCTTATTTCAGCTAAGGACAAATCACTGAACAGTATCCAAGAACATTGCAGGAATTGTCACAGGGATTTGCAAGACATTGGTTATTCTCTTTACTCTGATTCAGATTATATCCCTTTGACACCAGTTAAAATCTTCATGAAGTTGTTCTCAGTGTAACAAAAGGATCAGTAAGAGCATTTTTCTTTGTTTATTTTTTCTCTCTTTCTTCTACTTCTCCTTCTCCCTCTCTTCTGTCTTCTCTTTATTCATTCGTTTTTTCCTTTATTTTTTTCCTCCTTACCTCTTTCCCTTCCTTCCTCTTTAACTCCCACCTCTCAAACATGTGAAAAACATCAATTTCTACTCTCAAACTTTTTTAAAAAAGTTTTTAAATATATTTTATTGATTTTTTACAGAGAGGAAGGGAGAGGGATAGAGAGTTAGAAACATTGATGAGAGAGAAACATCAACCAGCTGCCTCCTGCACACCCTCTACTGGGGCTGTGCCCGCAACCAAGGTACATGACCTTGACCGGAATCGAACCTGGGATCCTTCACTCCACAGGCCGACGCTCAATCCACTGAGCCAAACCGGTTAGGGCTACTCTCAAAGTTTTAAAAAACCTGAGCAATAATGATTTCGCAAGAACACAAAGGTTGCTATTAACTCAATCAAATGTGTAGTTATATATAGTATATATAATTATATTATGATTTACTAAGGTGAAAAAAAAATTTTATTGATTAAGCACCTATTATGTGTCAGACACTGCTGAATTTTACATATGTTTTGTTATTTAAACCTCACAACCATCCTTTGAAATAGATATTGATGTAGCTCAAAGTAATTAAACAAATTTGCTAAGACTTTATGATTGAAAAATGACAGAGGCAGAATTCTCAATATGTTCTTCAAGGCCTCCAAAGTCAACACCTTGTCATTACAGGAGTATGAAAATGATAAATTGAAAATGATAAAATTTAAATTTGGATCAGAATCATACAACCTATAACCTCAGACTAGAAAGTGACTTTGGCTGTCTTCTTAATGCAAATTGCTGCTCCTCTAAAATTATCTGGAAGGTGATTGCCTAATCTCTACTAGGACAAATTTAGTAAGAGGTTGGAAAATCTAGTAAGAGAGGATTATTTTCTTGAGAAATTAATTCTTGTTTTGAGCCAAATTATGTCTTTCTCTTTTTCTCTATCCCATTCTTTGATCCTGGTTATCTCCTATGTCTAGAATGATCATATGTCCTACTTTGCTCAGGACAGTCTTGACATATAAATTTATTGTCCCAGCATAATTATTCATAGTGTCTCATTTAACTCTAAGAAATGCTCCATTTTGGGTAACAAATTGTATGTCTACCATCTATGAGGCCACACACAAATATCTGAGATGAGTCATCAGCTCTCTCATCACTCATCTCCTCTGCAGGCTAAATATTTCTGGTTGATTTTTACTACAAATATGTAGTAGTAAATTTCCCTCAATCCCCTTATGGCCACAGTTCCCTGGACATTTTCACATTTAGAAGTTCCTAGCTTAGTCTTCTTGGACCCTTGGGGAGTCCATGCATAGCATTTGAAATTCTACGTGAAATACTGCATATAAGAGCATCATGTGCATTTCTTAGTGTTGCTGTAACATATTACCACAAACTAGGTAGCTAAAAACAACAGAAGTATATTCTCTTGCAGAAGGCCAGAAGTCTGAACTCAAAGGGTCAGCAGAGTTGGTTCCTTCCATAGCTCTAAAGGAGAATCCATTTTGTGCTTATCTTATAACTTGTGGTGGCTTCCAACACCTTTGGTATTTCTTGGCTTGTGGTAACATACTTCCAATCTTTGCCTGCATCTTTACATGATGTTCTTCCCTGTGTCTCTGTGTCTTCTTCTGTTTTATCTCTAAATCCAGGATTACCTCATCTTCATTTAGTTTATTTATTAATTACATCTGCCAAGTACTGTATTTCCAAATAAGGTCATACTCACAGGTATGAGAAGTTAGGACTTAAACATTTTTTTTCTTTTTTTGGTGGGGCACAATTAAACACACTACTAGCATATGTGTATTGCTCTAAAAAGTAGGCCAGTAGATTTTCTCATACCACAAAAGAATCTGTGATTTCCCCAAAAGTTGAATAACCTGCTCCAGTTTTCCATCCCTAATATAATATTTCTGACATCATTAAGGACAGTTTTCACTGAAGACATAATGCCTGACAAATGGTGGGTATTTAATAAATATTTGTTTAACAAATGATTGACTGGTCTGACCATTTCAGAGAATTCTCCCTCTTTGAAAGTTTGCTCTTTTTTTTTTTTTTAACAGCAGTCAATGGATATATTATTTTTTCAAGGGCAAATATTACTGATAGTCAAAATTGTAGCCTTGATTTATGAATATAGCTACTTGGAGTCACATACATTTCAGATAGAATAATAGAAGAATCCTCTTGTAAAAAGAACTTGTTTTCCTTCTCTTATTTTGTAGTTCAGGTGGAAATTGATAGGGGCGAGGTTCCTATTCACAAAACAGATCAGTTCTGATTAAAATGCCAGAGTTCCATGAGAATCTGACATCTATTTCATTTTTCCCCATCAGTCTCTGGTACCTCTGAGTATAGGACATGGATGCTCTGGTTTCCTGTATTACTATGTTGTTGTTGTTTTATTTTTCTTTTCCCTATGAGAAAAATAAATTAATGTTGCTTTCTCCAATCCATGGCAAAAAATCTTGTGAAGATATCACTCCATTTGATGGGACCTGTACAATTGACTTCTTCACTAATTGTTCATACTCACCCTAATCTTTCCTTGGGGAAAAATTCACACTTCAAAACCTCAGCCTGTAGTCAACATAGATCCCAGAATTGTTTCTTCCTAAAATCTAGCACCAGCCTTTCATGCTATATTTATCCTGTGATGTATTTCACAGCTGGAATACTACCCTTCAGAATGATGGGCTAAGTCCAGCAATCTGTAGACTTTTCCCCATGATTAATTATACTTAGGTGCCAAAAACCTAGGATAGAATCAGTTTTGATAGTCATTCAACTGACAGTTAAGCCCCAATTAATTTTATGCTTCATTAGACATCTGCCCTTAGGTTAGATTCCTAATGATTTTCTTCCAATGTCCAAGATTCCTCTTGGACAAATGTAACTGAACAGGGAACTGGTTTTTGTCATTCAATTCCATTGGGGTTTTCTTTTGAATTTTAACAGCTTATGCCTTTACACAAATTGGACTCCAGAAAAATAATTTTAGTTTGCTCCCCACCCCCACTACTGAACATCAAGAAAGGTAGAAATAAGGCTGTATTAGCTATTAGAATCTCAGTTACTATCAAGGGATTCTTACTGAGCTTCTGGTATTTATGTAAAAATTTCTTGTCTTGATGGAACACCCAAATGAGATGAATGCAAAATTTCTTAATGTTTATATCCTCCTGCCAAGGTACCCGTTGTTTGTTTGGATGTATGGCTACAATTCAACAATCTTGTGAATTCCATTTAATCCTACTATCTGACAGATGAAATAAATATTGTTGTGCACTTGAATGCCAGAATAGATGGTAGGGTTTTCAGAGTCTTACCTGAACTCATTTTCAAGTAGAAGGATTGTTTCCCCATGGGTCATTCTTTTAAGTGGAATGTTCCTGTTCAAATTGATTTTCCCCCATAGGTTAACTTTAGGATCCTCTTCCCCCATGCGAATAATTAGTGTCTCTCCTACATTTGCACAATCCTTGACTTGATTATCTATTCTTGTCTTATCCTCTGAAATTAAAAGGTTAATTAAATATGACTGAGTTGTTTCAAAACATTCTGCCAATTTAAAAATTCTCTTTTATGTTCTGAAAAGTTCCTGAAGCTACATTACGAATTTGTCTTGTTTGTCCTTTGTTAGACTCACATTAAGCCCCAACTTGGCAAAGATTACCAGAACTTTATAAATGCTAGGTCCCTCCAGGGGTGGGGCACAAAAGCCAGAGATAAAAACCTTTATCACCAAAATTCAAAGGTTTATAGAGCTTGTGAGTTAATCCTGCTTTTCTAAATTCTTCCTTCTTTCTTGTCTTTCTTCCTCCTAATTTTTTCTTCCTTTAATGTTTTTATTTAAAAACAACTAAAAGTAATAACATTATCACTGAATATATTCACAGTTAGTAAAGGAAAAATAATTTAATTAAAAGTTTTAATCTAATTTATTTTATAAATAGTTGCATACTATTTCATAGAATACATATGCCCTAATATTTTTCAACTATCCTTATATTGGTGATCATTCATATGTTTTGCTATGGCAAAAATAAAAGCTTCAGTATTTGTACATGTATTCTTATATATTAGTTCTTTTGGGTAAAGGTTTTTGGGGGTTAATTCTTTGACCTAATTGTAAGCTTATTTTAATTTTTATTAGTAACTGCTTAAATATTCCCATATAGATTATAGAATTCCTTTTACATAAGTGATAGATTCTATATGGTTTAAGAGGCATAAAGAATAGATCTAGAAAAGCTAATTTCTCTCCTAGAGTTTCTAAAGAAGAAATAGAGGAGATATAAGAGAACAAACAATAAAATATATAATAAACATATCCTCATAATTACAAAGGAAAAAAGAAATTGCTCAAAAAAAGAGAACTAAAATAACATTGATTTCTTGGTTGTGATGTAGGTTGCTAGCAAACAATGTCTCCAAGGTGCTAAAGGAAAATTATTTAGATACTTTACACAGCCAAACTTTCATTCCAATGTAAGAGCAAATTTTTCTTGCCCTCGTTTCCTTGGGTGGGTCAGTGTCTACCCTACTTCCATGTGAGCAGGAAAACCACAAAAGGCAGAGAGGGATGAATAACAGTGAATGCCTGAGTATTTCCTGCTGCCCCCTTTCCTCCCATAATCCAAGGGCTAGATGATTATATCTAAAGAAAAGGAATGAGGAAAGTGAGAACAGGGTTTAAAATAAGCTTAATATCCTCAAAGGAGTAGTAAGGGCAGACACCAGTAATATAAAGAAGGAAACAAATATTGATTAAAAGAAGGACCAGTTGGGAATTATGTATTTAAAGAGTCAAAATAATTCCATATGCCCTGACCCGTTTGGCTCAGTGGGTAGAGCATCTGCCTGCAGACTCAGGGGTCCCGGGTTCAATTCCGGTCAAAGGCATGTACCTTGGTTGCAGGCACATCCCCAGTGGGGAGTGTGCAGGAGGCAGCTGATCGATGTTTCTTTCTCATCGATGTTTCTAACTCTCTATCCCTCCCTTCCTCTCTGTAAAAAATCAATAAAATATATTTTAAAAAAATAATAATTCCATATGTAGGATGTATATCAAAATGTATAAAGGTGAAAGTGAATGTATAGGCTACAAGAACTGATGGAAGAAACTATCCAAATAACATTAAGAAATCACAGAAATGAAAAATATAAGAAAAACGCAAGAGATTTAAAAAATCGTACTTGAATAGCAGGAGTCACAGAAATAAAAAAAAAGTAAAAAGAGTAGGGAATGCATATTTAAAGAAAAACAATGACTAAGAATTTTCCTGAATTGTCTCTAAAACTTAACCTAGAGTGTGTTTCTTCAGCTCTTCTATTGAGTTCGTAAACCATTTAACACTCTGTAATTAATACTTCCCGGCAAAACTAACTAAAGATAGAAAGCCAAGATGGCAGCATAGGTAAACACCGGAAATTGCTGCCTCACACACCACTACAAAAATACACGTAAAAGACAAAATGGACATCATCCAGAACCACAGAAAGGCTGGCTGAGTGGAAATTCTACAACTAGAAGGAAAGAGAAAAGCACACTGAGACTCAGAGGAGGTGTGGAAGTAAAGTGCAGAGGCACGGAGGCACACACAGAAAGGGCTGGCAACTGAGGACACAGTTGTCTTTTTCAATCGGGAGGGAGTCTCAAGCTCCCGACTGCTCTGAACTCCAGTTCCGGGCGAGTCTCTGGGGACCCAGACTCATACGGGCAGAAACTGGATTGTCTGGCATCGGTCGGAACTCAAGGGCGGCTTTCTCTCAGAGGTGCCTGCAGTGATTACCGGGACACTGAGACACAGGGCCTCTTAGGGTAGGACTGAGGATCAGCCAAAGCTGTTTGCTCCGCCTTGTTGATTCCCTGAGACCCCACCCCACCCAAGCTGTGTGCAGAGGCTTTTGCATATGAAAGGCCTGGCCCTTTGCAATCTGAAAATTACCTAACAAACTGCAGCTGGGTCAGAGAGACCCAGAACTTCCAAAAGAAGGCCCAAGGCCCCACAGCAGCTTGCATTGCTTCACAGCTGGGCCTCATCTGGGCACCTCCAAACCCCAAACAAAGAAGAGGAATCTGCAGATCTCTCCATAGCTCTTGCTGGGTTGCCTCAGGAAGAGGCTAAATTAGCACCTCCTTAGAGATCCAAGAGCCAGTGTACCCAGTGGTCAGACTGGGACCATCCCGATTACAACTCCTTACATCCATAAGGGACACACTCAGGGGGCAGACTCAGTGAGCACCAAAGCCCCACTGAAGCAAGTCTTGCCCCAGAAGGGTGTCTCCAGCACAGGAGTTCTCCCACGGTAGACACAGCTGATTCTCACAGCCAATTGGCCTGGAGGTCAATTCCTCCCAGTGATACCAACAACAATCAAGGCTTAATTTAACTACAACAAGACTGTGCACAAAGCCCACAGAGGGGTGCACCGAGAGTGTCCACCTCAGGTAATTGGGGAGGCTGAGCCACTGGGCCCTATAGGACACCTAGCACAGAAAGCCACTCTATCACCACAGGGAAGCATAAAAAATGCAGAGACAAAGACACAGGCCACAACTTACAGAAATGGAGGAAAGCAAACTACTGGATATAGAGTTCAAAACCACACTTATACGTTTTTTTAAGAATTTTCTAGAAACCGCTGATAAATTTACTGAGACCCTCAAGAAATCTAGTGAGACCCTTGAGGATATGAAAAAGGACCAACTAGAAATTAAGCATACACTGACTGAAATAAAGAATATTACACAGAGTTCCAACAGCAGACAAGAGGATCACAAGAATCAAGTCAACGATTTGAAATACGAAGAAGTAAAAAACACCCAACCAGAAAAACAAAAAGAAAAAAGAATCCAAAAGTATGAAGATAGTGTAAGGAGCCTCTGGGACAACTTCAAGCATACCAACATCTGAATTATGGGGGTGCCTGAAGAAGAGAGAGAACAAGATATTGAAAACCTATTTGAAGAAATAATGACAGAAAACTTCCCCTACCTAGTGAAAGAAATAGATTTTTAAGTCCAGGAAGTGCAGAGAACCCCAAACAGAAGGAATCCAAAGAGGACCACACCAAGACACATCATAATTAAAATGCCAAGGGCTAAAGACAAAGAGAGAATCTTAAAAGCAGCAAGAGAAAAGCAGTTAGTTACCTACAAGAGAGTACCCATACGACTGTCAGCTGATTTCTCAACAGAAGCTATGCAGGCCAGAAGGGAGTGGCAAGAAATATTCAAAGTGATGAGTAACAAGAACCTACAACCAAGATTACTTTATCCACCAAAGCTATCATTCAGAATTGAAGGTCAGATAAAGAGCTTCACAGATAAGAAAAAGCTAACGGAGTTCATCACCACCAAACCAGTATTATATGAAATGCTGAAAGGTATCCTTTAAGAAGAGGAGGAAGAAGAAAAAGGTAAAGATACAAATTATGAACAACAAATACACATCTATCAACAAGTGAATTTAAAAATCAAATTAATAAATAATCTGATGAACAGAATAAACTGGTGAATATAATAGAATCAAGGGCATAGAAAGGGAGTGGACTGACTATTCTCGGCGAGGAAAGGGGTGTGGGGGGATGGGGGAAGAGACTGGAAAAAAATCATACACCTATGGATGAGGACAGTGGGGGGGCGGTTAAGGGCAGAGGGTGGGGTGGGAACCAGGTGGAGGGGAGCTATGGGGAAAAAAAGAGGAACAATTGTAATAATCTGAACAATAAAGATTTAATTTATAAAAAAGATGATGCTAAATAAAAAAAAACTAAAGAGGATTTTATTCTTTATAACTGAATCCTAGATAATATATTAATTGCCAGTAGAATACAAAATAATATGTAGCTTTAAAATCAGCAGAAGAAAAGTTAATCTATCTGATAGGAGGCAGAAAGGTATAAAATAAATAAAAAAGAGAGAACACGGAATTAGGTGGGAGAAATGCAACAACTCTTAATGTAATAGTACTTATGGTAAGTATAAAGGTATGGTGCAATACCATGATGAAGAGCTGTGTAGCAGTATTACGCAAAACTTAATGTGCATATTCCTTGTCATCTGGCAATCCTAGTCCTTGGAATATATCCCAAAGGAATTATTGCATTGGATGACAGATAAGCATGTGTAAGTATATGTATTACAGTATTGTATTTGGTCCTAAAGATATGGAAACATATGTGGTGGTTGAAGTTGGACACTTGGAAGAAAACAACTAGATTTTCAAAGAACCACATGGATGGATCTTCAAAAGAGAGTAGAATGCAAAAAGAACTAGATCAATAATGCAATGCCTATATTGATATAAATTAAAAAGAACTCATGGATCACAGTAGACAACGAAAACTAAATCTATAGCAGTCAGAAATCATAAAGTAGCAGGACTTGCAGTAGCACATTATTTTCATTATCTATTAATGAGCAACAAACTATCCCATACTTAGTGACTTAAAACAACAACCATTTAGCACCTCACAATTTTATGGGTCAGGAATTCAGACAAGACTTGACTGGATGATTCTTGTACTTCACATGACATTAACTGGTGTGACCAACTGGTATTTATTAGTAGAAGGGCTGGTCTGCAGCACACAGATGGCTTCACTCTCATGCCTGGTGCCTTGGTAAAGGCTGAAAGACTGGACTCAACTGGGACTGTCAACTGGAGTGTCTATGTGTGGTGTGACTTCTCCAGAAAGGTGGTCTCAGGTAGGTGGACTTTTTACCTGGTATCTCAGGGCTCCCGTTGAAGGCATTCTAAGGGTAGGAAGTAGAAACTGTCAGTTTCTGAAGGCCTAGGTTTTGAAACTAGCTCAGTGTCAATTTTGCCATATTCTGTTAAAGAAAGCATTCACAGAGTGCACCAAATTCAAAGTAAGGGATATGAATTTGTCTCTTGATGGGAGGGAATAGCCAAGAATGTGCAGCCACATTTAATCTGCATCCTCTGAATAGAACTAAGACATACAGTGTGAATTAGGGAAGAAAGAGAAGATCTGTAACAAAAACTTTCACAGTCTATATTTTATCAATAGTTCATAAATCTTTAGTGCCATACATCAGACACAATAGGGTGGAAGCCAGTAAGATGAAGGGAAAAGTACTGAAGTTAAGGAGAAAAGGGGAAATAAAATAATATAAAGTGAGAGGGGGCTTGTGTGTACCAATGATGATGTGTACTGAGGACTTCAGAGTGTTCATAGAAGGGTAGGGGATAAGAAATAAAGGTATAATAATTTCTTCTTATATCAAGTTAGAGGGCTATCTCTTTGGACTGCATCACTTTAGCACTTACTAATTTAATTGCATTTAAAATTATGTCCTTTTGAGTTCAAGAGCTTAAATTTGTTGTTATCAGATGTCTTCATTCCTTTGAAAAGATGTGCTCTATCATCATTCATGGTTGTTGTTGTTTTTTTTTAATTTGAATCACTTAGAAAAGAGAGGAAGTATGGGGAAATGTGTGTGTAGTGTGTGTGTGTGAGCTGGGGCAGCGTTTATTATTTCTTCCTTCTTTATTGTAAACTTGGCATTAAAACCTGCCAAGGTTTTCTCAGTGTGAGGCTCTGCCAGCTGTTGAGAGGCAAGAAAACTCTTCTATTTCCAATTTGATTTTTATAGAATATTTTGGCCTTTGGCAACTAAAACTCTCCTCTCTTCCCTAGCTCTAAAGAGGCAGCTCTTATCCTTTAAAAATAATTTTTAAGGCTCCAAGTGTCAAGTGTATTTATCAAACTAAATACATTAATTTCAGTTGTTTACATTGTTCATATCTAAGAAAGAAAATATCATAACTTAGTTTATAAATTTGAACATTTTAAAGATGGATCATCTTTGAATCTGAACTTAAAAATCAGTAACACTGTGAGTGTCTGACCACAGTTTATTCATCAATAATTTATCAGTAATCAGAATTGCAGGCTGAGTCCCTTGAGCACTTGGAAGTAGGGAAATGAGACTGCCTGCTCAGAATGAAGCAGTTAGGCCCCCATCCTGGGGCACAAGATTTCCAATCATGACTCAGGGGCAGCACACGTGCCAGGTGCAGAGGCCGGCCAAGGGCAAGACACTGTGGTGGCAGAGGCCTGGGAGCGAACCATGCAGAGGCCAAGGAAGGGAGGTCGTGGTATTACCCCTAAGAAGGCACACATTGTGCAGCAGCCAAAGCTCAAGCAGGACCTGGAAGGCAGGATCCGGAAGATTAAACGTGATGTGTTGGTGAAAGCCAGCACCAGCCTGCCCAAGAAGCTGGCATTGCTGAAAGCCTTTGCCAAAAAGTAGGCAGCCTCGTCCTCCTCCACCAAGACACCTTCCTAAGGACACAGCCCCTGCCTCCATCCTCAGACCTATGCAAGGCTACTCCACGGGCAGCACCGAGGACAGAAGGAGCCCTGCTCCCCAGAGCCTTGGGTTGCAGCTTGAAATTTGGGGTGTAGGGTGTAGCCTAGCCTGTGAGCAGATGAACAGCACATCCACAGTGCATGGGGCAGCTCCCCAGGGTGCCTCAGCAATGACTCTGAGGACATGTTCTCCAACTTTCTCTACTCATCTCCCCTCTCAATTTGTATCCACTGGTTTCACCTGGAGCAATAAACCTGGCTTTGTCACTTCAACAACAAAAAGATACTTTAAAGCGTATCTTTTCTAAAGCTTCTAAACTTGCTAAATTTGACTATAATCAGACTAAAGATGTTAATATAGTGAAAAGTCTGTCAGTCAGAGAGGAGTTAATTATCTGTGAAAACATATTAAAAGGGAAGAAGCTTGCAAAGGCACACCACATCATAAAAGAGAAAATCACCAGAAAGTAATGACATGAAAAAAATGTCTTAAGCATATGCATAATTAGCTAATAACACTATGATTATAAAGTCTAAAAATCTTAATCATGTACTAAAGTAAAAGTCAAGGAATAATAAATGTTTAGATTTGAGGACTTCAGGGACAGCTGGTCTACCTTCTTCTCAATAATTCCCTTTCAGAAACATCCAAGATATTTTTGAAAACCGTTAGTCATGCAGTGGTTCTCAACCTTCTGGCCCTTTAAATACAGTTCCTCATGTTGTGACCCAACCACAAAATTATTTTCGTTGCTTCTTCATATCTGTAATGTTGCTACTGTTATGAATTGTAATGTAAATATCTGATATGCAGGATGGTCTTAGGCGACCCCTGTGAAAGGGTCGTTCCACCGCCAAAGGGGTCACGACCCACAGGTTGAGAACCGCTGATTTAGTGTTTGTTCTCTGCCTACTAAATCAATGTGCCCATTGATTTTCAGTTCATTCCTGGCCCGCTGTAAATGTAGCACACATAAAACCAACATTTACTCACTAGTTAAAGGAATTGTTTCCTAACATACATGGGGAAATTGTTCATGTAAATTGATAGTAGAAAACAGGGATTCTTTTCAGACTCTTAGCTGGAGTTTTGGATTTGGATGGGCATCTGGAGAGAAGGGTGTATTCTCTGGTACTGACTCTGGATTCTTCATTACTCCTTCCCCAGGCTAGGTAGTGGCGGAAGACTAAGTGCACGAAGGCACTGACATTGATGAAGAGTAAAGTATCCATCACTCTGGAGTATATATCTGCCTACTCATCATTTGTTTGCCATCAACTCTAAGGAGCATGATGCTACTTGTTTTGCATGATCATGTCATGTAATTTCTACAACATGCCTTCAAGGTAGGATTTATGATCAGATAGCCTTGGAAATGTTTAAAAAATTGTCCATGATCATAGTTTAGAGCTTGTATTTGCACACGCAGTTACCTGGCTCCAAATATCAAGGATGCACTTAGCTGCCGTGACAACCTCTTACCCAGATTCCTGTCAATGAAGCCTGGCTCCCCTCTCCTGGCCCACCTGCATGCCTCCCACATGGTCTCCTATAGCCCATGCAATTCTTCTTGTATAGCCCATTGCAATTCATGTTAATTTTTAAAAATCCATGCATTTATCACTTATCTATTGCTGAAAAATTAGAAACTACAGATAAACTAAAAAATAAATGCCAAACAAAAATATATTTTTAAAAAAGTAAAACCTTGTAACCTAGTGTAACTTAAAATTTTTAATTTTTATTTTCTCTTTAAAGTTTTCCATCATATAACACTTTTTAAAAAAATATATATATTTTATTGATTTTTTACAGAGAGGAAGGGAGAGAGATAGAGAGTTAGAAACATCGATGAAAGAGAAACATCGATCAGCTGCCTCCTGCACGTCTCCTACTGGGGATGTGCCCGCAACTCAGGTACATGCCCTTGACCGGAATCGAACCTGGGACCTTTCAGTCCGCAGGCCAACGCTCTATCCACTGAGCCAAACCGGTTTTGGCCATCATATAACACTTTTAAGCCTCTTAAAATTTATTAATAGTATTACTTAATATTTTATAAACAAAGAATTGCTCTAGAACAGTGCTGATAAAATACACATTTGTAAATTTGGAAGTTAAATATAATATGAGCCCCAATACAAGCCACATATGTACTTTAAATGTCCTGGTACTCTCAATAACACAGTAAAAGAAAACAGGTGAAAATAATTCATCTTAATAGTTTATTTATAACCCAATATATTAAAATATTACCTTAATATTTAATCAAATGAAAATTAATGAGACATGTTACATTCTTTTTTGTAATGTCTGTTAAATTTAGAGTGTATTTTACATTTACAGCACATCTTACTTTGAACTAAAGACATTTCAGGTACCCAGCAGCTAAGCAGCTACATGTAACTAGTGTCTATTAGTTTGAAAGTCACAACTCTAGACATTAACAACTGTGGTGATAATAATAATTAGCCGTACAGATTTAAGATTTAAGTACAGATTATTATTTTATATATTTTTAATTGATTTCTGAGAGGAAAGGAGAAGGAGAGAGAGATAGAAACATCAATGATGAGAGAGAATAATTGTTTGCTGCCTCCTGCATGCCCTCCACTAGGGACTGAGCCCGCAACCTGGGCCTGTGCCCTTGACCGGAATTGAACCGGTGACCCTTCAGTCCAAAGGCCGATGACACTAAGCCAAACCTGCTAGGGCTTAGGTACAGATTATTAATCTAAACTTTTAAAAAATCTAGGTTTAATATAATGTTTTTCTCTGTATTTCTGTAGGTGTGTATGAGCAAATTGGCTTTAGTTAGAAATCCAAGTTAAGGTCAAGCAGAAAGGTAACTAATTAGTCTCAATAAAAAAAAATTAACCTGGATCATCACTTACTGATTACATCATGACAACTATATCATAATATTTTATATTTTGTTCTTTGATTGATTGGTATTCTAAACTTTGGTCTTTTAACATAATGCTCTAATTTGCCCACCCGGTTTTGAATAAATTTCCAACAGAACACTGAAAAACTTTGGTAGACTGATTAATTATTTGTATGAGATTACCATTTTTTGGTAGGAAACCACAGGTTAGTGGTGTCTATAATAAAAATATGAGGCAGACATAGAAGAGAAAACTTGGAGATATGCCAATATCCAGATTTCACTTAATTTCATTCCATCACAAAAAGACAAAGGACTGGGAAATTTTGTTGGAGTGGAATGGTGAAGTGAACACTCTCATTTATTAGAGGAGGTCTTATAATGTCATTGATAGGATTTATAATTCTGTTACTGTTCATCTATGCAAGTGATAGGACATTTCTTGGGGCAACTTGGAGTGCATTTAATTCATCATTATATTCTCTTTACATGATATATTGGGGAATGAGTGAGTAACAATAGTATTTAATATGTAGATATAGCCTTTGTTATAAAAGACAACAAACAGAAATTTCACATATTAAAATATGACCTGACTTTTATAATGAAAATATAAAAACAAAGAGAAAGAGACACATACTATATACACACACACAAGGAGTAAAAATATGAGACTAATGCTCCAAAAGATTCCTTCCCTGAAAGCACTTATGCCCCAGAGAGAAGAGAAAACCTGAGTTCAGTTGAGAAACATTTTTATTTTTTTACTTGTTTATTGTATGACCCTAATTTTAATTTAAAATTATTTATGTTAAATATTAATAAAGGCAACAAGACACTAAGAGTAATATATCTAATTAACACATGAGTTATTTTAAATATTTTATCAGATTGTGTCAGAAGTCAGTGTTCTTATGTATCAATCAAGTCCATACATGATTTAGATTAAATTGGTTGCCTTAATCAGTCCTTTATTACCATTAAACAAGTTTCAAGGTTTTTTAATCAGCTAAAATATTTAATTGAAAAATATCCAAAATGAATGCTTATTGTACCTCTTCTTAAATCCAGCAATCCTTTCAGAGCCTTGAATTTACCTATTCAGATTATTAAAATGTTTTATGTTTGATGAAACCAAAACAATAAAGCACCAACATTAATGAGAGCATTTTCCTTAGTAAAGAAGTTCAGGCATATTTACTAGTATTTACTGTTTACCTTGCAGTTTTCCTATAACAAAGATATCTCAGCCTATTTAGCTCATTAAGAAAAATTGGATTTGTTTTTTATCCTGCATACATTGAGATTGTTTCTCCCACTTCAGATGTCTACTGGCTGAATAAAGCTGATGAGTCTTTTGGTTTTATGTTTTATAGTTACAGTTTATGATCAGAGGAAGAAAAAGAAACAGAAGACTACACAAAACACTGATCTGGCAGAGCTCAAAGGGAAAACAGCAGAACTCTGCAAGATGAGCACAGGAAGATATTGAGAATAAAATACTAAAATAAATTATAATGAATTTAAAAACAAATATAAATATTTTGAAATGATTCCTAAAACTGCTTTTCTTGTGCTGCTAAGGAGAGAAATTTGCATTTAGTAACTTTTTCACTCTCTCTTTCTTTATATTACTCATTTGCTCTATGATCTACATGACTACAGATTACTGAGTAACCACAAATTGCAAAAAGTCTTGCATGAATAGTTCTGCCAAAAATATTTCTTCAAGTTATACAAAAGAAAAGTTTTAAATTTAAATACACAGTAAGCCATGATTCTTAGAATTGTGTTTTGTGGAACATTACTTAAAACTCAAAAAAAAAAAAAAAAAAGAATTCCTTGGTGAAACTTTTGGGAAATGCTGCAAATATTTCTCTCTTGGAGATAGTGGGCTTTTTTATATTAAAGTTCTGATAGATCCTACAGTGAAGACTTTGTATAAACCAATATTTTCCAAATTTATATCAACATGAAGCCTTTTTAAAATTTGACATCTCGTTGAATTGTTAAAGGAAAAAAAATATTTGGAGAAATGCTAATGTGGAGACTGATAATATTTGCATTGGTTGCAGCTCCAAATCTTTGAGATTTCTAAATTCATAAAACCCAGAAATTCAAGAACTAAGAAATAGGTGTGTGGTGATGTGCAAGGCTAGCTAAATACCTTGCTTATCAAAACCAACATCATAGCCCATGAGATTCAAATTCATGCTAGATGCTTTTACTAAAAGATCTTAATTTCTCCAGATTCTTATGTCTCAGAACCACCATGTGTTGGTATGTCTTTATTCTTATTGGTTGAATAAATTATGGAATTTTGGGGGGGTCACTAAATAGTTGAAACCGCAAATAATAAATTTATGTTGCCAACAGTTAGAGGTGCAGTATAGTTACTTAATAGCTGTGTAACCTGGTTATTTAACATCTCAGTGCCTCAGTTCCCACATCTATTAGTTGGAATGGTAGTGGTTCCTATTACATAGAGTTCTTATAAAATCCTTGTAAAATTCTTAGAGCAGTGCCTGTAGTATAGTAAGCACTACTTAAATGTTGCTAAATTAAACATAAAGCATTTTCTTTATCAGTCTTATGCCTGAATATAGATGTTGGATTTGGATTTTGTAAAATGTGGATAGCAGTTCTCGTGTGAAGTAGGAAAATAGGAAGGAAGAGAAAGAGAAACAAGGAATATGTGCCTCACCTTCCATGCATATGCATCAATTGCTCCACATCCACAGATATGAGAGGGTTTTTATATTTTTGCCTTTTGTTGGGTTTGGTTTGCTTGCTTAAATGTGGTCTTAGAACCAGCGTAAGAGAAAGTTGAAATTTCTACGTGCCACCTAGACAATTGGAATTGGAATCAGAATCTATGCGGGTGTGGCTGAGAAATGTGCATATATTACAGGCATTTCTGGAGAGTCTCAAACGTGCTGAGGTTTAAGAACCTTTAACAGACACAGTTCAAACTCGTTAACTGCTCAGGCCTCATCAGGGTCAGCTTCTTCTAGTCCATCAGTTTGTCACTGCAAATCAATAGCTTAACTACTTAAGGAATTTTCCCTCTGGTAATGAAAAGTCTATGATAGACAGTCAACAGAGCTGTTCTATCTGTCTTCGGGCTGCAGGATCCTCGCATCTTTCTGGTCAGCCACCCTTAACACTCGCGCGTTACCTGTGGTCACAGGGCGTTGTTCTTTCTCTGGGCATCATGATTACATTCCAGGTGGGAAGAACAGGAGGGAAAAGGGCAAAAGGCTTATTCCAGCTGAGCTTTTAAGGAGTTTGCCTGGAAACCTCGCTCCACAACACTTTTGACTCAAGAAGCAGGCCTGAGTGAGTTGCATTGCCATTCTTAACCCTTATTTAAAGAAAAGGCTAGGAAATGTCCTCTTTTAACTTGGCACATTTTTATGCCCAACAATATTGCAGTAGGCCCTTTGGCATACTCTATATTTTAGGCTTAAAGAAATGATGTTTCCTCAAGTCTTCATGCCTCTGTGTATATGGTTACTTGAACAACACTGCCCTTTCCCACTTAACTATTACATTTTCTTCTATATCTTCAACATCAGTTCAAGTTATCCATTCCTCTGTGAAAGGTTTCCATTCCACCTCTCCTTCCTCATTTCATATCCATAACACTCTATTATAGCTCTATCATGTATACTAACTCAGTAGATGAAGATCACTTTTTTAAAATAAATATTTTTTTATTGACTTGATAGAGAGGGAAGAAGAGGAAAGAAAGAGAGAAATATTAGAGAACATTGATTGGTGGCCAACCTTATACACCCCAACCCCACAACCTGGGCATGTGTCCTGACCTGGAATAGAACTGGTGATCTTTCAGTGCATAGGAGGATGCTCAACCAACTGAACCACACCAGCCAGGGCTAGGGGATCACTTTGAAGACCAAGATAGAAGGTTTTTGTCGAGAAGCCAACTACAGCAGTTGACTTCCAATAACAGCTTAATAAATGTTTGTGGAACAAATGAATATACAAAAAAACTTTAATAAACAACTGAACTGATGAATGAAGCATGGAGTATTAATGTATTGGGTAAAATAATGATCTCTGCTAGACTCTGTTTCTTCTACTCATCATTCAAAGAAATAACTTCCATATGTTTGGGAAACTATTGTATTATGAAATTAAATGAAAGAAAGGAGAAATGCAGTAAAGAACATGGCACACAATACATGTATTAGCTCTTCATGTTTGTCATCTTCATCTCTAATGCTTTACCCCATGAAAGACTTGGTTCAAAGTAGGTTTTCAGTAAATGCTGAATGAATGAACATTGAATTAAAAGGAAAAGAGAATAACGAAAGAGTTAGCAGGCTGCTTTCATCTCTTAAATTCCAGAAGTATATTATTAATGTCATTGTTCTGAGTAAATAATTTTAGAGTGCAATAGATTAGTAATTAACAGTAACAATAATTATTGCTCAAAATGACACTATATAGAAAGCTGGTATTTGTAAAGTCCTTTCAAGATATGTGAGGTAACTGCACTGAGCATTCAAGCTTAAGCTTTAAATTTTTTATAACCACACATATGCCCCATGACTCTAGAATTGTAAGACATAAATTTATAGCTACATACTACTAGGATCTAATTATGAAAATTATTGCCTTCACATAGGAGTATATTTTGGGAGGACTTTTTTCTGTCAATAAAAAAGAATTTTATCTAATTCATGTATAAACTAGATATTTATTTTGCAAACATTAAAGTGCTAGATCTTAATTTGCTCTGCTAAATCTGGGTTAGAGCAGGAGAAGGCTGAGACGTAACCTTTTTGTAAGATTTTTATCTTACAAAAGGGAAGCTTGGCTTTATGTGTAGGGAAAACATGCTCTTTCTCTCTCCTTTTTTTAATCCTCACCTAAGGATATGTTTTTTGTTTTGTTGTTTGTTTGTTTGTTTGTTTTTCAAGAGAGAGAGGAAGAGTGGAGAGAGAAATATCAATGTGAAAGAGAAACTTCCATCAGTTACCTTCCATATGCGCCCTGACCAGGGATTGAACGCATAACCTAGGCATGTGTCCTGACTAGGAATCAAACCTGAAACTTTTTGGTGTACAGGGCAATGCTCCAACCAACTGAGACACCCAACCAGGGCAACATGCTCTCTCTCTTTTAACACATCCAGGACCAAAACCTGGGGACTCCAGCTCTTAGAGTGCTCAGTCCACTGTTAAAATCAAGGAGGAGGGTAGCTGAAGAAAAAAATGCTTACCCATTTCTCATGCCCAGGGGATAAGAGGAAAAAGAAAATGAACATCAGAAATAAGGTACCAGTGCTCCTTCCCTTCCTGAATAGGACAAGAAGAAAAGCAGGTTCTAGAAGTCGAGGGAAAGAGCGAGGCCAGGCGCCTTCCCTGTAGCCTCCTTTGGAACTCCGGGAAGGAGCCACCTTGGTGATGGCGTCGATGTAACCTGAAATGGTGGCTGCGACTTTCCTGAGGTTTAGCGTTTCTGAGCCACCCTCAGTTCTGTTTATCACAGACACTGAGTCAAGAACCACCAGCAGCAGAGGCCACAGAGGCAACAGAGCTGGTGGTAAACAGCCAGGCCAGTGTGCCACATGGACCATGCATCAGAGACTCAGCTGCTAGCTTTAGGTTTACAGAAGGTATTAAAATAGAAAGGTGAGAAAATATAAAAGCACAGGGAACTTTGCCAGATTTAAGGTTCCCCAGAAACAATCTTAGTCAGTACATTTTTGTATATGAGTCATTTATTCATAGAAAAGCAAGCTATTAGTCTTTCTGAGAATGATTTGGCTGAATTTGGCATAGATACTGAAGACACAGAACATCAATGCTGCCATGGATTGAAACTTATTTATTTCACTTAGTAAGGAGATGACACCATTACTTTAGATTTATCATGTAGATCATAATGAAATGTAAAGCAGTTTTTTGTTTGTTTTGTTTTACTTTCTAGAAGTGGCAAAGGGGAGATCAGGCAGGAGAAGAACAGAAAGCATTTTTGGTGGGAAACACCTATCTATCACATATTTGAAAACACTTTATGTGACCGATATAGAACACCTTAGTCTGTAGTTAACAATCTAGCTAACACAATTTGTTTAAGAACACCAACCCTAAAAGGGAGCGTGAACACAAAAGCTTAAATGGTTTATCAAATATTAAATGTAAGGGGTGAGAAGTTTGAAGGAGAGTTCAGTATCAGAGAAGGCTCTAAGAGAGGAAGTAGGATTGATACAATTCTTAAAGATTACATAGCAGCTTGATTAGAAGAAAAATATAGAAAAGTGTGACGATATAGATGTGGACATGCTAGCCTGTCCAAGTAATATTCGCAAAAGCAAAATGATAAAAAATAAAAGAGGAAACAGATACTTCTGGGGAATCTTATCCAGTGCTGTGGTTAGGAGGGGTAAGAGGTATTAGCAGGTAGGTAGATGCAGAGCAAACTGGCTTTTAAAAGCCAGAAAGAGTCATTTATTCTTTTCGGTGAGAAACACTGAAGATTCACTCTAGGTTCTTGAGCAAGAGAGTCACACCAGGAATAGAGATTCAGGCATATTTATGACCAGGTAGAGGGATAGAAGACTAGCAAGAAAGTGAGGAGGGTGCTATTGAATTCATTGTACAGGTGGGGCAGAAGCAATAAAAAGGAAGGGAGGAAATTAGAGTTAAAAGATTGATGGTTAATCCTGGTTTCCCCGGGACCATTTAGTCGATATTTGCTGTCCCAATGTAGTTATTGACAGCACTCCTTTCACATAGATGAATTACAGCATCATTTTATATATTGGGGAGCAGCTCCTAACCAGGCAGCTGTGATCATGAAACTGCCTTTCTGTGTCTCTGGCAACTATAGGGAATATGGACATCCAGAATGGGGAAGAATTTCACTTTGGACCCGAGGAGAGGGAGGCATAGCAGTATTTGGAAGTGTAAATACCCAATAGACAGTTGAGATAAAAGATAAACCGAGAAGATGCACATTCCAGAAACCAATTTCACAATCATCTGCATTCTTTCTTTGAAAAAACCAGTTTGTACCAAGCCCCACATTTTGATTTGAAATATGAGAAGATGAATTGAGCAAGGGAATTAGCGATATCCAGCCCAATCTACCAGAAGTCCATGCAATATCAAAGATCAGGAGACGTGAAAGACTGCCATTCAGTGGAAGGTTTTAATGAGTTTGACTAAAGGGATTTCGTGTTCCCCAACATAACATTCCAGCCCACTTCCCACTATTCTCCTTCATAAAGATTTGAATCCAGACTATTGCCTGCAGACTAACTTAGTCACTGCCTGAAATTAATGCTGGACTCCTCCCTCCTATTTGCCCCAGAGCCTGTTACCTCACGCCCACCCCCATTTTCTACCTCTCCCTTCCCACAAGCCTTTCCCGAGAGCTTCTCCACTGTCCATTTCCTACCAGTGCTTTAATGCCTATTAATTTCTAACTTCCCTATGAAGTTTTCTTCACAATACCAACACATTTCACTCTGTAGATAAGACCTCATGGCACTTAATGTCTTTACTGCTAATTTGATTCCTGTTTAATCACATATTTGCATCATGGCACCCATTTTTCTGTGGTCTTGTATGTTTTATAACTACCCAACCACTCTCGTACTTAACTTATGATATACATATCTAATCTCCTCAAGGTTATGTGCCCTTTTAAAGTGGGGCTATCATATTTCTCTTGATTTGGGGTTATCCTGTACTTCTCAGAAACACAATAAAACAAAACTTTTTTATGCTCATGTTGATGAGTGAGTCCAAATTTTAAGACTATTACTAATGAATTTTTAGAATATTACTTCAACTTTTACTACAAACTATTAGACCCCTTACCAAATTTATTTGAATCATCATAATATTGAGAGATTCTTCATGTTTTGAAGACAGTTGATGTAAAACATGAATACTTTCACTTGTTCCAAGGACATTTTTCACTGGCCATATAACAGTATGAGTTACATTTAAAAATCATATTTATTTAGTCTGCTATTTAGTGTCATATAATACAGTGTAATGTAGTATACAGAAAACATTCTACTTCTAATGTTAGAGTTGTATATTCTACCAATTAATGAGGATACAAACTGTTTCACATTTCCAAGGTGGCAATGGCAGAATTCAGGGTGTGCTTTTCCCCCCTATTCCTTGTGGATGTATCAATGAGTTTTAGTTACTTAGTCATTGGACAAACTCAAGATCTTTGTCTCTCTCCTGAGACTACCATTGCTACAGGCGCTTTTACCAGTAGCACCTCATAAGCTGTTAAATAAAATGGCACCTCTTTATAATACAGGTGTGAAAAAGGATTGCTTCCACTTTTACAGGTAAACTCTAAGATGAGTAGTTATAATAAATTGAGGGGCATAATTTGGACCAGGCTATGTATGAGACAAGTGATTTAGAAAATTATTACGTAGGATTCCATTGAATTTTCAAAGGTATCTCTCTAATTCTGAACGTAGGTGTTTCTTGCATCATCAGTTTAATATGAACTTCAGAATATAAACTTGTCATGGGAGACAACCAGCATAGATTGATTCAGAAGTTAATCTTCATGAGCTTCATCAACACAATTTCTGTTAAGATGAGGTGTAACTTGTTGAACATCCATCCATCTTTCCTCCAGAAATATGAGTAATGGTCTTATACTTTTAATTTGCACTTAGAGTCTATATGTTAAAAAAAATGTACAAATAGCTAGGAAGTGAATGACTAGACATATGTATGTTTGAAATTCAAATAGTGTTATGGGAAAATGTTTTTACTATAGTAAATACATCTCTGATGTCTTCAGGGGAAATTGAAGGGTATTTTATTGACTAAGATCAAACGATCTGTAATTACCACCCATAGGCACAAAGTAAAATTGTAGCAAGTAGAGCCAGCATTAGATTGCATCACATAGGCAGGCACTATTCAGGTATATGCCCAGGCATTTCCTTGGAGAGTTCACACAGGTTTACCAGAAAGCCCATCCCACCTGGCATTAGTTGCCCTTCTCTACCACGTCGGAGTTTGTTTATTTTTATGAACAAACATCAAATAACTAGAAAGAAGAAACAAGCATTCTGGTTAATTCAAATGCATAGTTCTTTTTTTTTTCTTTCCAACTTTTAATAAAATATTTGCAAATTGTTTAAATTTATTATCAATGTATCTGAATGCACGTGAATCTTTTTGGCATGATTCTTGTGGTCTGAGCATTTTATTCTCCTGCATATAAATCATTAAATGCTCCTATTGCAAGTTGAATAAAATGCACAAGTCTTACCCTGGACAAAAGGGACTTCCTTCTAGATCTGAGTCCAGCCTGCATTTCCTGAAACTCCCATCAGTCCCTAAATTCCAGCTTTATAAAATTGCCTTCTGTTCAGCACCCTGTCTTTCACACCTTTGGGCTTTCCCCATAGAGTTGGAGTGATTTTTAAGATGACAAATTTTATCATTTCACTAACCTCTCTTTTTAAATCTTGCAATGTTTTTATTGATGTTCCTCACAGGTGTTTCTTGACCTGACCCCACCTACCTTTCTGGAGCCATCTCAGGTCACTCTTGTCCCTATTGTGTATGTGAAAACAATGCTCATCTTCATAAACAGCTGATTACCACAGGGCCATTAGACATGGTATTATCATTGTCTCATGCTTCTCCATATGCCGGTTAGGGTAGTTAACCCTCTAAGTTTTAACCTCAATGTCACTTACTTCTCTTCTCTACCTGCAAGTTAAATCTTCTTCAGACATTTTCTTGGAACTTTTAAAAGACAAATCACTCATAGTTAACCCTTTAAATTTCCCACAATAAAAAAATGCACATGGGCAGGGACCTTATTATCTTGCTGACCCTTATACTTTGGTCTACAGCATACGGCCTGGTCCACAATGGTTATTAAATGAGCATTTGGTAATTGATCCAAGTTGTTTCTGTTGTCTAGAATTCTATCCTTGGATGAAATGCTGTTCATTCTTCAAGACACAGCTCGTGTTACCTCTAGAGAATGATAAAGGGTTCTTACCTTAGATTTGGGTTTACTTGTTCCCCAGAAGCACACTATGTGGGTTATCATGTGCTTGGATAGGCTTCTCATGTAGTGTGGAGGTTATATGTGCTCATGTCTGTTTCTTTCAACATGTCTGTCTTTGAGAACTGTGACTATGACTCATTCATTTTACATTGCCAGAACCTAACATGACACCTCCATACAGTGAGTACTCAAAAACTATTTCTACTCATGAATGAATGGGTTATTGCATTTCCCAATTATCACATTAAAGTTTATTTCTCTTTGAATACATGAAGTGGAGGAAGTGAAGCAAACAAGGATACTGGGTATCCTGGATCTAGTCTGAGCTTTATCACTAAATGACCAATGGAAAGAGAGTTAACAACTCTGATGTTTAGCTTTCTTATGTATAAAATAAAGAAGATGCCAATGATGACTTCTAAACTTCTCTTTTAACTGTTAAATATGTAATTAAAGTAGTAAATGTTAAAGGTATAGAGCATAAAGGTGCAGGACCACTTATATGACATGCATCGACTTTTGTGACTAAATTTTTAATAACATTTGGTTTATTTTAAAATATGCCTTTTCTCCTATAGAAGAATTGGGGGGGAATCTGATTATTTGAAATGTGGAGATTCATTGAACAAAACAAGTCAGATGACAGAGCTCTTTGTTTAGTACAATTAATATATATTGAGGTCCTGGTCTAAGCTTTAGAGTAAAAAGAAGAATAAGATGAATCCTTACCCTTCTTACAGGAGAAGCAGACATTCAGATACAATCATCTCTTCATATGTCTGGGGGATTGGTTCCAGGGCCCCCATAGATACAAAAATTTATGATGCTCAAGCCCCTTATATAAAATTGTATACTATTTGATTATAACCTTCATACACCCTTCTATATACTTTAAATCATCTCTGGATTACTTATAATACCTAATACAATGTAAGTGATATGTAAATAGTTGATATACTGTATAGTTTAAGGAATAATGACAAGAAAAAAGTCTACCTGCTCAGTACAGATGCAGCCACTGTAGGCCTAACTATGTACTAAATCTACAGGTGCAAAATTCGTGGATATGGAGACCAACTGTAATTAAATCCAAGACAAACAGCTAACATTTGTATAGCAATTACTATATGCCAGGCACTGTTCTAAGCAGTTTATTATAATCTCACCTTTTTTTAACAATTGGCATAAGAAATTGATATTATTATCCTTATTTTGAAGATCAGAAAAGTGAGAGTGGCCAAGTGACCATCTATAGTCAAACAACTAGCAGGAAGTGGTAGAACTGAAGTTTGAACCCAAGAGGTCTAGCTCTAAAGTTCTGTGTTTAATTATCATTCTAAAACCCTACCTTTTCAATCAGTGTGATGCCCCAAATAATAGATAGATGCAATATAAGATCATAAAATATTACAAAGAGTAATGTTCAGAATGTAGTGGTTAGGAAAGGCTAAGTAAGGAAAAACCACCTGAAGCTAAAGATGGTATGATACATGGAGTACTAAAACAGGAACCTGCTGTCTGTCCCATCATGTACCAACTACATTGCTGTGGTCCAGTTGCTTAGTCTCTCCCAGCCCGTGTTTTCATCTTCAAAATCATGGCAATAAAACCTACATCATAATGTTTTAATATATTTTTATTGATTTAAAAGAGGAAGGGAAAGGAAGAGAGAGATAGAAATATCAATAATGAGAATCATCGATTGGCTGCCTCCTGCACGCCCCCTACTGGGGATCAAGCCCACAACCTAGGCATGTGTCCTGACCAGGAATCAAACTGTTACCTCCTGGCTCATAGGTTAACACTCAACCAATGAACCATGCTGGCCAGGCTACATCATAGTTTTATCATAAAGGTTAAGTCAGAAATGTGTATTGATGTATTTCTCCTAAGTGCCTGCAACCATATTCTTGACTTCACATGTAATTTCAGAACCTGTCATCTAAAAGTGAAGTCTATGTTTCTGCCCTTTAACCTGGACAGGCCTTTATTACCTTTTCTGGCTTCTTTATGGCTTTTGAGGCAGGTTATTAAAAGTAATACAGCTTTCACCTGGCTCTCTCATGGGATGATTGACCTAGAAACCCAGCCATGAACTGTGAGAAAGCCCAGGACACACAGAGACACTCAATGACGAGTCACTAAGGCTCCTGATCCTCAGCCCTGGCTCGCTCTAACTTCCCAGCATGTCAGAGAGCCATCTGGAAAACAAATTATTCAGACCTCAACTGAACTAACACTGGATGAAGCAGAGATGAACCTTCCTCACAGAGCCTAGACCAGGGGTGGGCAACCTTTTGTGAGTGTGTGCCCAAACCAGCAAAATCTCTGACTCAAACTTCTTCTGCGTGCCAACCCTAACTTTTTGAGAACATGTTACGCCTACTTGATATCTCTTAAGGTGTACATATATGAAGAACCTTGAAGAAATAATAAAATTCATTCAAGCGACAAAAACACAGTATATGATGATGAAAAATACATTTATTTTTTAATGTATACATGTACACTGATAGTCCGACAGAAAACTTTATGACTCCGTTTGATATTTTCAGTGGGACTTTTGCTGATGCATCACTGATGACAGAGATTTTACATCAGGTTTATATTTCATGACCTTCAGAGATATGCACAAGCTACTACTTTCATCCGTCAGGCTACTTCTATTACAAGACTTAACAAAATTCATCACTGAGAACAAAGATTCACAAGAGTATGTGGATGAAACCAAAACACTGGTCGGATCTAGGAAGGCAGGGAGAGTTAAGGCAGAGGCATAGAAATTGCTCTTCCCCTCTCTCTTCAATCCATGTCTATGGTCTTTAAGATAACTTGTTATGTAAAATTACTTATCTAAGATGCACCTACACTGAATTTATCAGAAAAATAAAAAAGTCGATATTAAGAAAAAATAATATGAAGCAAGAGATTACTGGAACATATTTAAATCAGATAATACATATAAAGTACTTAATATGGTATATGATTTATAATACATGTTTTTTTAAATTTCTTTATTGATTAAGGTATTACATATATGTCCTTATCCCCCTCATTACCCTCCATCCTCCTCACTCATGCCCTCACCCCTCTGTTTTCTGTGTCCATTAGTTAGGCTTATATGCATGCATAAAAGTCTTTTGGTTGATCTCTCTCCCTTACCCCTCCCCTCCTCTACCTTCCCTCTGAGGTTTGATGGTCTGATCAATGTTTCTCTGTCTCTGGATCTGTTTTCATTTATCAGTTTATGTTAAACTTATAAATTTATAAGTTTAACATAAATATATATGTTAAATTTATATGTTAAACTTATAAATTTACATTTATGTTAAACTTATAAATTTATATAGATTTATATTCCATAAATGAGTGAGAGCATGTGATATTTATCTTGCTCTGACTGGTATATTTCACTTAGCATAATGCTCTCCAGTTCCATCCATGCTATTGCAAATGATAAGAACTCCTTTTTTACCACAGTGTTGTATCCCATTGTGTAGATGTACCACAGTTTTCTAATCCACTCATCTGCTGATGGGCACTTAGGTTGTTTCCAAATCTTAGCTATGGAGAATTGTACTGCTATGAACATAGGGGTGCATATGTCCTTTCTGATTGGTGTTTCTGGTTTCTTGGGATATATTCCTAGAAGTGGGATCACAGGGTCAAATGGGACTTCCATTTGTAGTTTTTTGAGGAAACTCAATACTGTTCTCCACAGTGGCTGCACCAGTCTACATTCCCACCAGCAGTGCACGAGTGTTCCTTTTTCTCCACATCCTCTCCAGCACTTGTCATTTGTTGATTTGCTGATGATAGCCATTCTGACAGGTGTGAGATGGTACTGCATTGTCGTTTTGATTTGCATCTCTTGGATGATTAGTGACTTTGAGCATCTGAAATGAATAACATCATATAATACATGTTTAATTAAAGATATCTATTAACTAGTAATATTATACAATAGACATTAGGATGGCAGACCTGGGAGTCAGTTTGCCTGAGTTTAGATCCTATATTTTCCACTTATTAGCTATGTAACTTAGGTAAGTTACATCACCTCTCTGTTTAAGCTTCTCATTTGTAAAGGAAGATGATCACTGTACTCATTGCATTGGGTTGTGGTAAAAATTAAATGAATAGCAGTTCCCCAATGGGCCATGATCTTCATCATAGCCAAGACTTTGTAGTAGTTATTGTTTTTCCTCCTCACTCCTTCATATAGATCTCAAGTTAGTGAGTTCATCCTTGAGGAAACTTCTGACCTTTCAGGGTTAGGTGGCCATCTTACTGTTCCCAGAGACCTGTGTGATGACTCATTGTTGACACTGGTACTGGGTACAGCTTTCTTTGCACAGAACTCTTCTGCGGGTACCTTCATAGGCGGTCAGGACCACAACCTGTGCCTCTGTCACTGCCACTGAAGCATGAATCTGTTCTAAACTTAAGGTTGCCAAGTGAGAAAAAGGCCTTCCTTCTTCCCTTGATCCCATTTTTTTTTAAAGCACTGTCTTAAAGGGGACCTAGAGAGATGCTGTTGTGACTTAACATCATACTAAGATTGTGAAAAGTGTATTTTCAGATTTAATATTCATATATAGGGACTAGAGAGGGATCCATGGAGCCTGGTCTGGCAGATAATAAGAAAGGACAAATACTCTACTTCAGTCACCTCTCCTCTGTGACCACCAAACTTCTGCTACTGCCTTGTTCTCTAGACAATCTTTTTGCTCAGAATGAATTAATTCCCAGGAGCTTTACAAATCCTTCTGAATAGATATCTGGAGATCTCATCTCAGCATTTCAATGAAAATAACTATCTTGTCTAAATCTCAGTAGTAGACATATCCTGGGTGAAAGCTGGAATGTCCATCTAATCTAATAAAAGACAAACATGCAAATTGACTGTACCTTCGCTATGTCTTAAGCCATGCCCACCAGCCAATCAGAGTGACTATATACAAATTAACCCAGCCAAGATGGCAGCCAGCAGCCATGGAGCTGGGGCGAGCAGGAGGCTTGGTTGCTCCAGTGATGGAGGAAGCCAAGCTTCCTGCCTCCCGGGGCCGGCTCTGAGCTCCACTGAAGGCAACAAAGTTTCAATTATAGAAGGTAAATAAATCCCAGAATTAAAAAAAAGAAAAAAAGGAGAAGCTGGGGGGCTTGGCCAGTCTGAAAATGGCCCTCAGCCCCTCACCTAGACTGGCCAGGCACCCCAGTGGGGAACCCCCACCCTAAAAGGGGTGTGGCCAGCCTGAAAACAGCCATCAGCCCCTCACCCAGGCTGGCCAATCCTCCATGGGGTGAGGGTCTCCACTGGGGGGGGGGGCGCTTGACCAGCCTGAAAACAGACATCAGCCCCTCATCCAGGCTGGCCAGGCACCCCAGTGGGGACCCTTACCCTGAAGGGGGTGTGACCAGCCTGCAAACAGCCATCAGCCCCTCACCCAGGCTGGCCAATCCTCCATGGGGTGAGGGTCTCCACTGGGGGGGGGGGCTTGACCAGCCTGAAAACAGACATCAGCCCCTCATCCAGGCTGGCCAGGCACCCCAGTGGGGACCCTCACCCTGAAGGGGGTGTGACCAGCCTGCAAACAGCCATCAGCCCCTCACCCAGGCTGGCCAATCCTCCATGGGGTGAGGGTCTCCACTGGGGGGGGGGGCTTGACCAGCCTGAAAACAGACATCAGCCCCTCATCCAGGCTGGCCAGGCACCCCAGTGGGACCCCCACCTAAATCCGGGACACCCTTCAGGGAAAACCAGCCAGCCCCCACCTGTGCACCAGGCCTCTATCCTATATAATAAAAGGGTAATATGCAAATTGACCCTAACAGCAGAAAGACTGAGAATGACTGGTCACTATGACACATACTGACCACCAGGGGATAGACACTCAATGCATGAGCTGCCACTAGTGGTCAGTGCGCTCCCACAAGGGGAGCTCTGCTCAGCCACAAGCCAGGCTGACAGCTGCCAGTACAGCGGTGGTGGTGGGAACCTCTCCCGCCTACTCAGCAGCACTAAGGATGTCAGACTGCAGCTTAGGCCTGCTCCCTGCTGGCAAGTGGACATCCCCGAGGACTCCCGGGCTTCCAGAGGGATGTCTGATTGCCAGCTTAGGCCCAATCCCCCGGGGAGCGGGCCTAAGCCAGCAGGTGGTCATCCACCGAGGGGACCCAGACTGCAAGAGGGCACAGGCAGGGCTGAGGAACCGCCCCCCATCCCAAGTGCACACATTTTTGTGCACCGGACCTCTTCTAGTTGTGTTAATAATTGAGAAAAAATCCCTCCCACCTATTCTGTGGATTCTCAGTGTGTGTCTGTTTCTCTGTATGTGTATATGTATGTGTGTGTACAAAGATGGTTTTTAATTTCTTATAATCTTGCTTTTCAGCCAAGTTAAATGTATCCTCATGTGCAGAAGACCAATAAATCAGTGGCAAGAGAATATGAAAAGAGCAGTTGGCCCAAGAGCACACAAAGGCATCAGCAACTATGAGTATCCTGCCCAGAATGATTCCTATAAAAGTCAGGAAATGAAATGCAAGGTAATAAAAGTTCAGAGTTAGTTACTGGAGCTTGTAAGGCCTTGATATGCAGTATAGTCCCTCTGCTTTAGACAAACTTCTCTTATTTTCTGGCATTTGAATGAAAATGATTTCTGGCTTTATTACATTTTTAAAATTCAGCTAAAAGCAATAAAGAAAAGTAGCACATATTTGTGATGTGAATATAAACTATCATTTTAGTGCTCAGCACATCCCATATTCATTCTCACCTTTCATGCTGTAACTCCAATTCCCATTCATTCATTTGTTTATTCAATAAATATTTATTGAGTAGCCACAGACAATATGTAAGCAAAGGAGTATGATTGTGTTCCAATTAAGCTGCATTTATAGCCATTGAAATTCTAACTTAATGAAATTGTTACATATTATAAAATGTAAAAAGCATTTTTAGCTTATAGCTTGCATTTTGATAGTCAGGGGTTGGATTTGGCTCATGGACTATAGCTTACTGACATCTGTTTTAGAGAATGTGGCATTTGAGTTCCACTAAAGAATGAGCAGGCGTTTTCCAAGCAAGCAAATGCATTCTAGGTTGGGGAAATAGCATTTGGCAAAGACATTAGGTGATCAGACATGAGTCCTTTGAAGAGCCATAAATGGCTCTTAGCGTTGGAGGGGGTGAAAGACACAGGGAAGGAAACTGAAGGATCCCATGTGTCATATTGGGAATTTGTCCTTTACTTGAGTAGGCAGTGGGGAACCATTATGGAATTTGTGGCATAATGAGGTTTGCATTTTAGAAAGGTCACACTAACAGCAAGTTGAAAAACTTATGAGAATAGTCTAAGAGAGAAGGAAAGAAAATGCGAAAGCAATTTTGGTAGCTCAGCAAAAGACACACAGAACTGATCATCTATTAGTTTCATGTCATTCTTTGTCCCCCAACCCCCACGCCATGTCCTTTATTGGCTTAGGACCACTGCAGATGATATTCCTTCTTTCTGGATATTATTTACCTTATTTAATTCATTTTTACCTTTTAGGTTTCAGTTTTAATGTCACTTCCCCAGAAAAGCCTTCATTAACCCTTCACATCAGGATTCACAGCCTAGTGATGCACAAAAATAGGATCTTGTACTTCTCTGTAGCAATGTTTGCCTTCTGCGCTAGATTGTAAGCTACTTGTCCTCTACTCTATCCCTGTACCTACTTCAGTAGAAGCTTTGTGAATACTTGCAGTGGCCATGAGGTTGGAAGAGAAGACATCTACCAAGCAGAATTGACAAGATTTTATCACTGAATGACTTACATGGGATAATATAAGGTTAAAGATAATTTCTAGATTTGGGTGATGAAATTGTTGGTAGAATAAGGAGAGAATAGAGGATGAAAGTCATGCTTGAGGCAGTTGTGGAAATGTTGATTTTGAAGTGGAATATCTAAAGAGAAATACTAAGAGACTTTTTTTAAAATCTTCACCCAAAGATATTCCCCCCCCCCATTTTTTTTAAAGAGAGAGAAGGGAAGAAAGGGAGAAGAGGGGAAAAGAGAGAGAGAGAAATATCAATTTGAGAGAACACATCAATTGGTTGTCTCCTAAAAGTTGAAAGTTGGGGCACAGGAGGAACCTGCAACTGAGGCATTCCCTTGGCCAGGAATTGAACCCAAGACCCTTTGGTCCCAGGGCTGCCACTCTAACCACTGAGCAGACCAGCCAGGGCACCAAGAGCCTTTTTTTCTGCTTCCCACTGGGTTAATGCGATCATTTTACCTCTGTACTAGTGATTTCAGTAACCTATGTTTTGGTTCCTGTTTTGAATTCTTCCCATCCAACACATGCTAAGATCTAGAGCTCTTTCCCTAGAACATCGCTTCTATTATGTTATCCCCAGCTTTAGAAGTTGGTTGAAGGCAAACCAAAAGGAATACAAAGCCTGGCCTAGTGGCTTAGTTTGTTGAAGTAGCAAAAGTTCACTGGTTCTGTTACAGTCAGGGCACCTAACTATGTTGTGGATTTGATGCCCATTCAGAGTGCATATGGAGGCAACTGACTGATGTTTCTCTCTCACATCTCTCTGTCTCCCTCTCTCTTTCTCAAATCAGTAAACAAATCCTTGGGTGAGGATTTAAAGAAAAAAAAAGGGGGAATCCAAGTCCCCTTAAATTAATCTTATTTTTATATTTTGACTAGTTCCTTGAGATATATATTCCCTGGTTAGATTGGTGATCTCACGAGGCCAGACGTGGCTTGTTGGCTTTCCTGACATTTTCACCATTCTTTTCTTGTCTTCACTTGTTCTGTCCCTCTGTCTAGAATTCCCTTTTTTGGCCAACCTTAAACTTATCTCCTGCAAAAGACCGATTTAATTTCCATGACTTCCTTGATGCCTGTACCCTTCCTTACATTGCTTTAACTCATATGGACTGTTGCTCTGATAATAACAATCCTTTCTCTTTTGGGGAGCCTAGTGAGGGAAAGCCCCTCATGTGATCTTATTTCATGTATACAGCAGTCCTTCTGAGGTAGTTTTAAACACTTTTTTAAAATATGAAGACCCTAAAACTTTGAAGGTTTAAAATCAACAGACTCACAGTTGATAAATAGCGGCTCCAGGTCTAACTCTCTACAAGGCCCACACTGCAACTTTCCTATGTTGTAGTGGAAGGATTATTTTTTTAAATTTAGGCTTATGAAATGTGAAGTTCTCACTTTATTGTTTATTTATTTTTCATCATACCCCACATTTGCTCCCTTTTGGCACTGCCAATCTCTTTCTTTCCTCTTCTCTGATTTATAACCACATGTTGGATGTGGGAATGAGCCCCTTCTGGGTCCTGGCCTCAGTTTTGCCAGTAAATCACTGTGTAACCCTGGCCAGCATTTCTCCCTCTGTGGTTTCCTCTTATTTCCTCATCTGTGCCATGAGTGGATTCTCCTGTTTGAGATGTAAAGATCAGCCTAGCTCTCAGGATCTGATTTCTTCTTGCTCTTCCCTGCCAGGCTTTAGAGGCACATGGGAGGACACCCCATACACCGCCTTTTTTCGTGCCCCTCACATTTCCTTTTATCCATCACTACTCTTCTCAATTTTACCATTGTCTCTTGTTCCAGGGCCTTCATGATAATCTTTGTCCTCAGCACACTTCTTTCTATTTCTTTGGCAGAGTGCAGGTGGTACAAAGGGCTTTCCAGCCTTTGGGATGACTGACCTACTTTTGGGCTGTCTGGAAGACTAATTTCTTAGGGAAACCAAGGTCTAACAGTGAAACTGATTAACTGGATTACAGGGGGGATAACTGTGATTGACCATTAATTTATTAATCCCCCATTAATAAATTAATGGGGGATTAATTTATTAAGGACTTGCCTTAGAGGAAGTCTAGTTAATGGATTAACTGATGGAGGGAATAGTTTAACTGGTTTACAAGAGGACCAACTAACCTGATCATTAATTGACAGGTTGCTTGGTTACCCTTCAGGTTGACCTGGGACTCATTTGGTGGCAAGCTGGTGACTATTGAGACAGGCTCCTGGTGAACTGACTGGTTGGCCGATGGACTCTCAAGAAGCTTCACCATCTAACTGACCCATAATTGGTCTTTGTCTCACCAGGAGGCTGTTAGGCCAGAGAGCTGTACTGGCACCTAACTGACCTCATGACACACTGACTGACAAGGTCACACTGACTGATGGACCACCCCACTGACAAAATCCTGCTTTCATTGGAGCCTAGTTTGGTCAGTTCCAACACATGTCCGATGCTCAACACATGTCAGGAAAACCAACAGGCCAGGTCTGGCCTCGTGAGGCCAGTTTTCCCCTTCTGAGGTATAGGGAAGCTTGTGTCTGAAGGTCTCACTATCAACTCTTTCTCATAGAGTCAGTATAATGTGATGGGCTGGGGCTTGGAAGCCCAGGATGTGGATGTTCCTTTCCCAGGTGAGCGACCACAGGAAATCACAGAGGCTTCTGTGACCTCTATTGACTCACCTGAAAAAGGAGAACCCAGGCTGTTTAAAAAAATTAAAATGAGATAATTATGTGACAACACTGAAAACTGAAAAGCAACAGATATTTTACAAGTATTGTGGTTGTCATAGAGGTTTTGAGTACAATATCAACACGCAAAAGTTTAAGATTCATTGATAAAATGAGTCTGAAGAAAATAAGAATTTGTCAGCTTAGGCATTCACTAAAGAAAGTAATTTAGGTATTTATTGAGGATCAGTCATTAGGGATAAGGTAGGTTCAGAGGATGATTTTTAAAAAGGAAAATATAATACATGATCCTTGCTCTCCAGAAACTTTTCTTTAAGGCATTTACTGTGAATGTATATCCTCATTATATATAACTAAAAATTTGAATATACGCATATACATACATATATATGTTATTTTTATATATTTAATCTGCTTCATTGTCTTTACTTAAATCTCTACATTGACAATATTCAACTGGCTTGATTTTATTTTATAATTTTCTCCTTACCCATATGTCTTCTAGGATTCATCATTTAGTTCAAGCATCCAATGTAGAACCTTGCATGTAAGTAACTAATTAATGTGGAAGAAAGGACAACAAAAAGGAAGAGAGGGAGAAAGAGAGGAATAGAGAGAGAGGAGAAAAGGGAGGCAGAGACGGAGGAAGAGATAAGGGAAGAAAGAATCTAGGTCACTTTTGGTAATGTTTGATTTATTCCCCCTGGAGAATATTCTCAACTGAAGAGAATTTTCAATTTTAGAGTCATAATGTTCATATGTTTAGAGCTCTTCCTCTTTCCTTGCACATCGATTTATTCTTTGGCTTTTTTCTACATTCTTTGTCTATGGCCTTGGTGATTTATTACTCAAAGTCAATGACTACAACCTTTACTTAATCAAAAGCCAAGTAAAAAAAATAAAACATTGAGTGAGTAAATAGTGGAAAGAACTATACAGTCAGTGAAATTTCAAGATATGTCCCCCTGACTATGAAGACTAGGAAAAAGAGGTGAGCTGCAGCCACAGGGTCTGGGCTTGGAAAATCCCTCTCCAACTACTGGATCTGTGGCGTTAGCTGTGTTACTCAGTGCTTGTGAGCCTCAATGTCTCATTTATAAAAAGAGAGTAATAATTTCTACTCTGAAGAAATTTGAGAGAATAATAGAAATAATGTACATAAAACAGCATAATACCTGGCTCATAGAAGGAAATAAAAAAATATATAACATGCATGAGTTTTTGTCAATTGAATTTTATAGGTATTATAGATAATAAATCCCTTAGCAATTTAAATATAGATATATATACTTGGCTATGAGAAATGCCTGAGAATGTAGTAAGGACATAATATGTATTGATCAATTAATTGAATGCATTACCAAATTGAATGGATATTGAATGCATTTCCAAAACACATGAAATGATTAATAATTATTATTTTATGGTGATATTCCTCTTGGCCAGATATTCACATCTGATTCATTCCACTGGTGGAGGGAGTAAAACCATGATGCACCATGATATTAAACACAGCTAATTATACTGTTAAAAACAAACAAACAAAAACTAGTCTGAAGAACATAGAAAAAATACTACAAGCAGCCAAACCTAGTGAATAACAGCAAGAGAACATTATTGTGAATGGCTGTTTTGTAAATCTGGTAGAATTATTGTAAAATAGCATAAGATCTATAATGCAAAACATTGTAAAGACTGGGGGAAACTGAAAGAAAAGTAACCACAAGCATGAAGTGACATAAGGGATGAGGTTTAAGGCAGCAGTGCTCAGTCTATCCTCACATGAATTCTGTGTAAGCTAGATGGGCTAAAAGTAGCTTTTCTCAAAAAAATACCCCCAGGTTCCCAGAAAAAGAAACCCATGCTTTCTGTTTGCCTGGTTTGTGTGTGTACTCATTTCACTATGACTAACTGACCACACACTGAAAATTAGTGACTCTCTGAACGCATAATTAATTCTAGAAATCATCTTTTATTCATAAAATTTCTTTCATAACAACACTTCAATGGATGCCTATAGCAGATTCACTTTTCACTCAGACAATGGGTCCACCCAGTTTCTAAAATGTTGAAAATCTTCCTTGTCTTCCATAGCATGAAGAAAGACTGATGCCCTAGCTGGTTTGGCTCAGTGGATAGAGCATCAGCTTGTGGGCTAAAGGGTCCCGGGTTTGATTTCAGTCAAGGGCAAATGCCAGGGTTGTGGGCTTGATCCTCAGTAGGGGGCGTGCAGGAGGCAGCTGATCAATGATTTTCTCTCATCATTGATGTTTCCATCTCTCTCTCCCTCTCCCTCCTCTCTGAAATCAATAAAAATATATTAGATGAAAGAAAGAGAGAGAGAGAGAGAGAGAGAGAGAGAGAGAGAGAGAGAGAGAGAGAGAGAGAGAAGGAAAGAAAGAAAGAAAGAAAGAAAGAAAGAAAGAAAGAAAGAAAGAAAGAAAGAAAGAAAGAAAGAAAGAAAGAACTGATGCTGCCTGGCCAGTGTTATTAAGTGGTTTGGCATTGACCTATGAACCAGGAGGTCATGGTTTGATTCCCCAGTCAGGGAACATGTCCTGGTTGCAGGCTTGGTCCCCATGTTTGGGGGGGGGGGGCGGAGGGGGTGGTGGTGCTGGTGTGTGCAGGAGGCAGTCAATCAATGATTCTTTCCTCTTCCTTCCTCACTGAAATCATTAAAAATATATTTTATAAAACAAATTTTAAAAAAAGAGAAAGACTGATGCTGTCCTGTACAAAAGTGTGCCTGCCCATGATGGTTTGCCCAGCGTTCCTTCCACTTGGGCGCATTGGTTTCCAGTTGGCAGGCTGCTTGTGCTCACTGTGACTCTTTCCTATCATATCACAAGCTATAGAACAACTGAGTTTAAAACCCCGTCTTTAACTGAAAACCTAAACCTTCAGGACTCTTTCATTTCTTTTTATATATATTTTTTTCCATTCTGAACAGAAAGGGATTACAGAAAGGGAAGAAAACGGATCCTATTGCACATATTGGCTGCAGTCCTTTGGTTTTGTACAGGAGCCCTCCAAATTCCACCATCGGATGTCAATGAACTGAGCATCCGAGCATATTTGTAGGAGCCAGGGCTTAGGCCACCTGAACATATCTGATATCTCTCTTTGGGGAGTTTGCACATTTTCTTACAAATAGAGCTACTTTTAAATCCTTCTACTATACAATGAGTTCATGTGGGGACAGACATTCCTTACTCAATACCACTCCTTTGCGGAGACTTTAAAGGCTGATTATGCTTACCTTGTTTATAGGATTGGTGGTATCAAATGTTGCTCTAACATTGATTTGTATTTATGTAAGCACTGGTATGATAACTTATATACTTAAACCAATCTTTTGTGTGTGTGTTTTCTCCTGGGTTACAAAGCTTATGACCTGTTATGCCATACTGAGGCATAAAAAAAGAAAATTGATAGTCACATTACAGGCTTGGAATGTATGTTTAATAATGTGTTCCTGGGAACCTCAAAGGTCTAACTGAGCTCTACCAATTGTTTACAATTTCCATCTCCTTTCTCCTCCCTTTCTTCCTTCCTCAACTCAGACATGACACTTGCATTGGTTAATATCAGAATTGTTTGATTTTAAAAAGAGGTTTCCAGTTTTTCATTTCCTTTTCCAACAAACATTTTATGTATGTGCAGTTCTGCTCTAATATGTCTTTTGAGGTTTATGAGAAAATTAAGGTTAAGCAGCCCCTGAATTGTAAGAACTACAGATTTGGGGTAGGGTGGCAAAAACAGAAGCATCATCTACCCCAGGCAGCCACTTGCCTGAAATTTCTTCAGGACCCTGACAACCACACACTAAATTATGCAGAAGTCTGTTGTCACTGCTGTTGGTTCCAATGACTTGATGGCAAGACGTCCATGAAAAAGCCAAGTAACTGATCCCAATTTTATTAGTATCTGAGAAAGAAGATATCATTATGAGATAGTGTATTGGGGGCTGGAGCCATAACATGAAGGAAAATCACAGGAAATATTGCATATCAAAATTGAAAACATTCCAAGAATCCAAAGCATTTGCTTGTAACCTGTTTTCTACCTTTGGAATTAGCATAAGACACACTAATAATAATAAAAATAAAAAGGTATTTTTTTGTTAATACTTACCCAAGAATATTTTTCCATTGCTTTTTAGGAAGAGTGGAAAGAAGTGGGGAGAGGGAGAGAGAGAGAGAGAAATATCAATGTGAGAGAGACACATTGATAGGTTGCTTTCTGATAGGGGCAAGGGGATTAAACCTGCAACTCAGGTACTTGCCCTTGACTGAAAATTTGACCTGAGACCCTTTGGTACCTGGCAAGCTCTCGCTACTGATAAACACCAGCCAGGGCAATCCTATATAATACAGAGATAATATGCAAATTGACCATCATGCACTCACACAAGATGGCCATCCTCATGTGGACACAAGATGGCCACCACAAGATGGCTGTCAGGGGAGGGCAGTTAGGGGAGATAAGGCCAGCAGGGGAGGGCAGTTGGGGGCAATCAGGCCAGCAGGCAGGTGAACAGTTGGGAGCCAGCAGTCCCAGATTGGAGAGGGTGTAGGCTGGGCTGAGGGACACCCTCCCCCCAGTGCATGGATTTCGTGCACCAGGCCTCTAGTAATAATTATGATAATGATGTAGAGTAAAATCTTGAAGGCTAACTTTTTGTCAGTCACCATGCTAAGTGCTTTCATATATTTTCTCTTCTCTTTTAATCCTCAGGACAACCATGTGAGATATTATCTCTATCTTACAAATAAAGAAACTGAAGAATTGAACATCTAATTAATAGCTAATTAATAGTATTACCATGTAGTTATGACAACTAACAACAGCAATAAAAATAATAAACACTATTCTAAGAAACTTACAAATATTACACAATTTAATCTTTAATAACAAAATAATAAAATATGTTCTGTAAATTTGAAATTTTGCACATGAGGAAGCTGAGATGCAGAAAGGTTAAATAAATTTCCAAAAGATACTCAGCAAATAAATGGTGGAGCTGGGGTTTGGACCCAGGCACATGGCTCCCCACTAAGCATTATATGCTACCATCTCCCCAGAAGCAAAGTACAAGTAAATGTATATATTGTTCACCAAAACCCAGCTCAAAACAACAGCTCCTCATTTTGTTTATTCCAATGATAAAACTCAGGAGGTATTAGTATGAGTAAAATAGTAGTCTCCTGACTACTGAGGTTCCACAAGTATGACATAAACAAATCACTAGCAAGACAAGTCCTGCCCAAATTGCCAAGTACTTTCCTGGTTTTAGCATTGACAATCCCACATCCCAGGAAATCCTTCAGTTCTAGATAAACTGGGATAGTTGGTAATGGTATTTTGGATTGTAAGCATTGCTTAACTGGTACCCTTGGCCCCTCCACAATATAAATTTTGACTGGATGCTACCACACAGCGAATTAGAATATCCATCGTAGGAAGCTTAGCAAATATACCCTTTCTTAAAGTTCCTATTTTAACAGTTAGCATCTCTGTGGATTTCAGTGTCCCAAACTAGCAATAACTCAGTAAAACTGGGTTGAGGTGAAGCACTTCATAGCTGCTAAGAAATACACACACACACACACACACACACACACACACACACACACACACACTAGTGGCCTGGTACACAAAGTTCTGCCCCTCCAGGAAGTGTGGCCACAGATATCAACCATGGAGCCCATCCTATGGCCCACTTGGACAAGGAGCCAAGCCAGCAACCCTGCCCACCTGTTGAGGATATGCTCTGGCCCCAGATAACCAGGGAGCCTGAAAAATGATCCTGAGCAGCCTTAGAATCTAGCCCAGCCGTGGGCAAACTACGGCCCGCGGGCCGGATCCAGCCCATTTGAAATGAATAAAACTATTAAAAAAAAAAGACCGTACCCTTTTACGTAATGATGTTTACTTTGAATTTATATTAGTTCACACAGACACTCCATCCATGCTTTTGTTCCAGCCCTCCGGTCCAGTATAAGAACCCATTGTGGCCCTCGAGTCAAAAAATTTGCCCACCCCTGATCTAGCCTATAGTACCACCCAGGAGAAAATCAGTGAATTTAAAGACAGATCATTTGAAATTACCCATTTAGAGGAGCAAAACCAAAAAAGAATAGCATATTAAAAGAAACAATGTATGCATCATGGAGGTCCTGTCAAGAAAAGAGAAAGAGTAAGAGAAAGAGACAGAAAACGTATTTAAAGAAATAATGGATACAAACTTTCCAAATTTGGGGAGAGAAATTGATATCCAGATTCATGAAGTTCAAAGGATCCCAAGTAGGTCAAACCCAAAAAATGCTATATGCCAACCTTACCACAAAAGAAAACCTGTAGTAGATACACAAAAGTTATAATCTTATATAATAAAGATGTAATATGCAAATTAACCCTCATGCCCTCACAAGTTGGCTCCCTATGACCAAGCTTTCAGGGGGGTTAGTGAGGGATGACCAAACAACTGAACAAGCAGGCTGTGTGGGGCAACCAGGCCAGTGGATGGGGGGCAGTTGGGGGTGACCAGGCTGGCAGAGGGGCAGTTAGGGGCAATCAGGCCAGCATGCAGAGGCAGTGAGGGGTGATCAGGCCAGTAGGAGGGGGGGCAGTTAGGGGTGACCAAGCAGGCAGGCAGGTGAGCAATTATTAGCCAGTGGTTTAGGATTGTGAGAGGGATGTCTGACTCCTGGTTTAGGCCCAATCCCCTGGACATCCCCCAAGGGGTCCTGAATTGGAGAGGGTGCAGGCTGGGCTGAGGGGACCCCCCCTTCCCCATGCATGAATTTTGTGCACCAGGCCTCTAGTAAAGAAATAAAAGCATATCCTCACAGAAAGTCATTAAATATCAAGGGATGACAGCATGAAAGGAAGCAAAGAACAAAGGATCTGTAATAGTCAGTAAACAATTAACAAAATGGCAATAGTAAGTCCTTAAGGGTCCATAAGTACTTTAAATGTGAATGGATTAAATCTTTCAGTCTTGCAATTTTCTTTAATATCTAGCTTAGATATAGCTGATTCTAATATCTGCATTACAAATGTGATATATTGTTTTTGGTTGAAGTTTATCCACTTGTCATATATCTGGCTCTATGCTGAACAGCAGGAAGAAACATGATGATGAATAAAGCAAATATAATCTCTTCATTCATGGAACTTACAGTCTACTGAGGGATACAGTTTATCAGCCATAAGTATACCAATAACTTCCTAATTTCTACTGCAATATTGCTGTTAAAGAAAGGTAGAGGATGCTGTGAGAGTGCCAGACCAGAGGAACTGATCAAGGCTGAGGAGTCTGGGATTAGGTGATTTGCAGATATAACTCAATTACCACCTTCAGGGAAAAGGAAAAACACATTTTCATATCTTAATTTTAGATTTTCATTAAAAAAATAAAATTTGTTATTAGCAAACTCACACTGAAGCAATCAGCTAGACAGATGGAAACTTTGGATTCAGAGCAGATTCATGCCTTTCTATCAGCAATTAGACATGTGAAAGCATATTCTTAAATCATAAAGTGTCAAAGATTTGCAATTTTCAAAGCAATACTGTCATGTTGCAGAACTTACAAAATTATCCAATTTTTTTATTACTGCCTTTGATTTATATGTCCTCAAAAGCAAGGTTTGGAAAACTTCCCATTTTAGTTATTGCAGTCACTGGAAAAAGTTGAGAACATAGCATATTTTTTCCTTCTTAAAATTAGAGTCTTTCATGGGGAACAAACCTTATTAATATATTCTTTTGGAGGCACCAAATATTCTGCTTTTTTAAGTAGCAATAATAACAATGAAGTGAGTATTTTGAGATTCTAGAAATGTCTAATCAACCCTCCTTCTGAATTCTGAGCCAGAAACCACAGATAAAAGAGCAGCCCTATAATGTAGACTGGGAAGCACAATACAAACTGGTGGGTTAAAATGAGCCTCTGCTACTTCATGTCTCAAATCTAAATCTAGAAACCACCTATAGAGTTTCAGAGCATCACTATGACCCAACTGACCATGGGAAGATCCCTGCCTGCCTTTGTAGTGCAAGAAACTCTGACCTGATGAACAGAAACAGAATGAGGAAGGCCTGAGGGTAGGCAGATCCTCAAAAGCCAAGTGACTTTGGGTGGGGGGCACATGGTCCTATATACAGATTTCGTAGATTAGTAATGCATATGTGTAACCTATTTGTGCATGTAGACTAATGTCACCCCAATAAAATTTTAAAAAAAGCCAAGTGAGCCCTTTGATCCTTTTTCTATTCTCACCAATGATTAGCTTTGCTCATCTCCCTCCTTCTTTTCTTCTTCCTCCTCCTCCTCCCTTTCTCTCACTACTCCTACTATGGGAAGACATTAGTGGAAGATGAGAGGAAGGACTAGGAAAGAACTTGGGAAAAGGGAGAACACATTTTCTCTTTCCAAATTGTATAGGACTTACAATCAGGGTCCAGTAATAAATAGTTTCTCCTCTTTGTTACCTTTGTTGTTTCCTTCTGTTGTGGCAGACACGAGAAGGGATGGAATACAAAGGAAGCTCTTCAAGAACCTCATCTTCTCTCCTATCCTCCCCATATCCAACTCTCGCTTTAAAAATTGTCATATTAATATGGAATCTAGACTTCCAGAGACTTTTCTGAAACCAATCCAAATGATGATTTACTTTTAAAAATAACAAGGTCTCAAAGTGATACAGGGTAAAATGCTTTGTAATCAGAGACCCTCCTCAAACACACTCCTCAAACTTCTATAGACTTTGCTAAGTTACTTTAACTTTCTGAAAGTTTCATCTATATAATTGGGGTGGAGGTGGTTAAAGTAATATTAACTCAATTTAAAATGTAAAACTCAAATGAGAAAACATAAGTAGTCATTAAACAAATTACTATTCTAATAAATATTTAGTTATTTCTCATTTTATTATAGTTTTGTTTGAAGGTAGGTAAGAGGTATAGCTGTCATTGACATTATACAGAATGCAATTAATTCAGTTTTCAGAATTTTCAATAGAGTTTCTAGGGGTGACTACTTCTTAAAGCTATTCCTAAATTTATTCCTTCCTCTCTTTCTCCCTTTCTCCCTTTCTTCATCCCTTGCTTCCTTCCTTTTGGGGGTGGGTGGGATGGTCCAGAGAGTATGCTCTTCTGTATTAAGTGATGGTATATTCTAAAACTACTTTGAGAGCCTTGGGGGTAGGATTTATATATATAATTGATTTCAGAGAAGAAGGGAGAGGGAGAGAGATTTAGAAACATCAATGATGACAGAGAATCATTGATTGACTGACTCTTGCATGCCACAACCTGGAGTTAGAGCCTGCAACCCAGGCACATGCCCTGACTTGGAATAGAACCTCCTGGTTCATGGGTTGACACTCAACAACTGAGCAACACTAGCTGGGTGGGAGTAGGATTATTGTATCATCTATTTATGTAAAAAGACTTTAGTGCTTTCTATACAAAATGTTATAACTGGATTCATCATCATTCAGCCTTAATATCAAAATTAGGAATGCATGGAGTAATCCAGGTACTTGCCATTTAAAACTTACCTAAACTACAAATAACACTGACTGACTTCTGACACGCCAGCTATCACTGTAAGGCAGGAGTGTATTTTATAAAGTAAAATAAACTCAACTTTGAGGTTGTCAGATAATTACTCTGTTCAGTAAGTGTCAAACTTTCTAAACACACACACAGAGACAAAATTGAGTGCTTGTTATTGTTTTAGACTTAATGGAAACAACCTTAGTGTCCATTAATAGATAAATGAATATAGAAAAGATGGTGCATATATACAATGGACTATTACTCAGCCATACAAAAGAATAAAATCTGCCATCTGCAACAAGTGTGGACAGACCTAGAGGGTATCATGCTAAGCGAAATAAGTCAGACAAAGAAAGACAAATGCCATATGGTTTCACTTATATGTGGAGTCTAAAAAACAAATACATGAACAAAACAAAAAACTACCCTTGAAACATGCTCATAGATACAGAGAACATTTTGATGGTTGCCAGATGGAAGAGGGTTTGGGGGGATGAGTGAAAAGGGGGAAGGAATTGAGATATGCAAATTGTCAGTTGTAAAAACAGTCACAGAGATATAAAGTACAGCCTAGGGAATATAGTCAATAATATTGTAATACTATGCATGATGTCAGATGGGCACTAGATTTATTGGGGTAATCACTTAGTAAGTTATATAAATGTCTAATCTCTATATTATATATTGGAAACTAACATAATATTGTATGTCAACTAAAATTGAAAAGTAAAAAAAAAAATTAAAAAATTTAACCATATGAGTTTACTAATAGTCTGCCAGTTTAACAACTTTCATGAGTTAACTAGTGTACTTTAATTGAATCTTTCTCCTTCTCTTCCTCCCTTCCTTCTCTCCAGCCTTTAAAAAAAAATTTTAGTCTACACATACTTTTTAAACAAATTTTTGCAACTGTGATTAAATATTTGAAATAATAGCAAAAAATTAATAGTAGACCAATAAAGATAATAAAAATCAGTATAACCCTAGAGAGAAAAATGTATTTTGCCTCAAATACACATTTCATTTTTATTTTATTTACATCAAAATAAATGAGTTTATCCATGTATGATTATAGAATGTGTCCATCCTCAGCAAGGAAATAAAAATACTCACTTTTCAATTTTAATTATTGATCTATAGAGGCAAAAACACCATTTATTAATCTGTGGCATAGCTTTATAGATTAAGTAAAAGTTTTTCAAGCTGAATTTTTTTTTTTTTTTTACTGGTTTACTATGTCAAATTTATGTTAGATTATCTTCTGAAGCTGTGTTGTGTGTCTACTCATAGAATAAGATAATTTAATTTTGGGTATGTAGCACCAATTAGTGCAGTTATGTGGTCATAAAGTTTTGGAACACCTGCTCTTCTACCCCCATATCAGAAAGAGGTAGACATTCCAGATTCTTGTTGTTCATCACAGCTATATTGGGAGGGCCCAGCAAATAACTAGTCTGGGTATTTTGACCCCATAATTTATCACTGTTATGCTCCTAATGTAATGTGGGCAATAGCTCTGTCAAATTATTTGCGGTTTGGTTGTTTGTTTTAATGGATTAAAAAACTTCATAGTAATATTAAGTTTAAATCTCATATATGTTTGTGAAAAGATTATTCATAGATGCTAAAAGATCTAGTATACTGATGTCATCTGATAAATATTACAATGAAGTAACATGCTATGTTAATGTAATTTAAATAAATTCAATTATGAATGCACAGAGGGCAAGGAAAGAAAGAAAGATCAATTGCTTTTCTCCACTGCCCACAGGATGAGTTTATGGCTCATGTAGATTATATTATGGCTCTGGGTGAACAGAAAATGGAAGGCACAAATCTAGTAATCTTAATTCTCAACTACTTAAATGAGAGCATTTTGCTGTGATAAATTTAATTTTTTTAAAATGTCTTGATTTCAAAGAGAGGAAGGGAGAGAGAGACAGAAACAGAAACTTCAACAATGAGAGAGAATCATTGGTTGACTGCCACTGAGGATTGAGCCCACAACCGTGGCATATACCCTGACAAGGAATCAAACCTTGAGCTCTTGGTTCATGAGTCAAAGCTCAACCTCTGAGTCACATTGGCTGAGCCAATTTTCATTTTTAAAAATTCAGTAAATATTGCCGAAACCGGTTTGGCTCAGTGGATAGAGCATCAGCCTGCGGACTGAGAGGTCCCGGGTTCAATTCCGGTCAAGGGCATGTACCTGGGTTGCAGGCACATTCCCGGTGGGGGATGTGCAAGAGGCAGCTGATCGATGTTTCTCTCTCATCGATGTTTCTAAATCTCTCTCTCTCTCTCCCTTCTTCTCTGTGAAAAATCAATAAAATATATTTTTAAAAAAATCAGTAAATATTTATTCTACAACCCGGTCCCTAAACACCTTCCTTCCAAGCATGTCACTTCATGCTTAACCAAAGAAACAGAACTTTATTCTAAAACTACTGGAAAAATTGTATTGGACTTAATTAATATTGTACTTGTAGGTCATTATCAAGGGCATTATTTATTCTATTTATTTTTGCTTTAAGCACTCATCTTAAAACTGGTTCCCATGTGAGATGCTACTATGCTGTGAATCCATCATGAGTAGTGAGAACATAATTTAGCTTAGTATCATCAACACTTTTTTGACATAGATTAAGGGAAAATTATAGTGTGAGTGGGGAAAAAAGAACTTTTACTGAAGTGTTGGTAAATATTTTGGTTGCCATTTTATAGCTAAAGAAAGATATTGAAGGCATTTACTAAAGTGAGACCAGGCTCCAGTGCAAATCTAGAATTCACTGGGACCTTAATCAAGGATGCCATGGATGTATGTGTAGTAAAAGTGCTAAAATTGAGTGAACCCTTAATACATGTTATGGCTACTTGTAGAAATTAAGTTTTAAATTAATATACACAATCTAATCTGAACAAAATAAATAAGCATCTTCTCTTCTTTTCTTTTCTTTTCCTTTCTTTTTTATTTTGCTATTTTAATTTACGATGCCTAAATAATATGTTGAAACAAAGTATAAAAGTAGTTTGCATGCCACAAATTGATAAAAAAAAAAATACTAACATTTTATTTAACACTAAGGCCCAGTGCACAAAATTCATGCACTGGGGGGTTGTCCCTCAGCCCAGCCTGCACCCTCTTCAATCTGGAACCCCCTTGGGGGATGTCCAACTGCTGGTTTAAGCCCAATCCTACAGGGACTGCTGGCTCCCAACCACTCGCCTGCTTGCCTGCCAGTCTGATCACCTCCTAACCACTCCACTGCCAGCTTGATTGATGCTTAACTGCTCTCCTGCCCTCCCCTGTAGGCCTGGTCACCCACAGCTGCCCTCTCTTGCCAGCCATCTTGTGGTGGCCATCTTGTGACCACATGGGGGTGGCCATCTTGTGTGAGGGTGTGGCATCCAATTTGCATATTACCTCTTTATTATATAGGATAGCCAATTATCATTTTTGTTGAAAAAACTTACTGTTTTTAAATTTCTAAATATGCTAGTTAATGTACAAAGAGGCAGGGTTAAATTGTTTAAAAAATAATAATAGCAGTAGTGGTAAGCATTGATGTAATACTTTGTAGGTGACTTACTTACATTAGGAAAAGTAATCTTCAGAGCATATTTATGTGTGGCTATTATTATTATTACTACTCTACCAAGGAGAAAATGAGGCATAAAGAACTTTGATAATTTTTCCAACAACCACACATAGGAAGTATTAGAGCCAGTTTTTAGCCTCTTTAATCCCAAAACCCATTTAATTAATTACTATACTATCCTTACACACACAAGGGCATTAGACCCATTTATAAAAATGTAATGATGGATGATCATCAAATTAGAAATGTATAAGCTTCATTAAAAATCTTTGTAAATCATTAATTTGTCATATATTCTTCTCATTATTTCATAATTTTAAATTGTCTCACATTCCTCTTTCCTTTGCCTTAGAAATTAATATGATAATTATTTTGGTCTTGACTTCATCTTCTGTTTTGATATCATTAGGAATGGTCAGTCTCTTCTGACTCATAATAAGACACCAGGCTTGTACTGCAAGAATGTGGAGGCAATGCCAGGAGGGACAGAAGGTGGTGGTGGCAGTCCAGCACCATTTATTTGTACTCCGTCAATATTCAAGTTTACTTGCCCTCAGAATAATGCAACAGCAATTGTGAACTTAACCACCATCCTGGTGCTCAGTCTTCTTAATAGTCAAAAGAGTTGTCTGTCCTCCCAGCCTCCACCACTTTACTAACTTTTCATTTGTGGCACTTCATTCTCTCTTCTGACCCATCACATGAACGTCTTTGCTGAGGTCATAAATCATCATTTTGTTGCTAAATCAAGTGAATATTTTACATTCATTTCTCAGTTCACTTAGGACCATCATTAACTGATCACTTCCTCCCTCTTGAATATATTCTTCTGTTGGTTTCCTAGCACTCTAATTTCCTATCACCTTCCTGGCCTTTTTTCCCATGTTCATTTTATAAAAGTGTGGGTTACATTGCTGCAGTGGACATTTTCATTCCTTCCATCTAGCCACATGACTTAAATTAGGTCAAATAGAGCTAAGGAGATTCTTTTCTGGGACTTATATTGAAGCCATTAAGAAAGAATTATGTTCTTTCTGCTGAATTGCTGATCGTGAGAATGATGTAAGCACAGTGTTGTTGGAGGTCAGAAAAATGAGGCCATCACTCTGGAAAACAGATAAAAACTGAGTCCTGATTATTTTTTTAAGTTCCTGGATCCAGATGGGTCTGAAGCCTTAAGTATACATCTGGATTTTTCCATAATCCCCCAGTGGGCCATGGTCTCTCTATCTGTGGAGTACTTTCCTCCACCACTGTGCCTGGTAGAATTCTATGTATGCAGAAGAAAACTTTCTTGGACACACTTCATACTCTTTTAAGATAACTTCAAAGTCTGGGTTAAATGCCCTTACTTGTACTTTTTTAGCTTCTGAACAATATTTACCCACTATAACTGTAATTGTCTATTTGTGTTAACATTGATAATTTGTATATCACACAACCTGAAAGAAAACTAGTTGAGATCAAGGGTCTCAGTGTCACCCCATAACTACTTGTGTAAATTAATGAATGAACAGTGATTGAACAATCCATGACACAGAATCAACGTAGATTGAGTTTTTTTGCTTATACAAATGTATAAGCCTCATCCAATACATTCTAAGACACTCAGGCTCAAACAAAAGTAAAAAAAAAAATTCTGATAGAGGAATTTAAGATCTTACTTGAAACTTTTTTACTTCCCCAGCTTATTTGATTGATGTTAAAGTTAGGCAAAGGTTTGTATCAGGGAAAATGAGGGCATGCCCTTAACTTTGCAAATCCATTTCATATCAAAACATAGACCTTTTGACCCCAGTTTACATATTCATTTTTAAGCTTAAAATAATACAATTACACAAGAGGAAGGTTGATAGTTCATCAAGGAAATTAATTATTCTGCTCTGAGGTAACTGGCTGAGTGCTTTACACAAAACAGCTAAGAGGCTTCCCTGACAAGCCCAGGTGCCTCCAGCAAGATATCACTGAGGGTGAGAGAACACAAAGCAAGAGAGAGAAGAACACTCTGGAGAAAACCCAGCTTCCATGCTTCTTGTACTTCATGATCTCTCTTCACTACACACACACACACACACACACACACACACACACACACACACAGCCTATTCCTAACCTACTACTTGTTGGTTATCAAGTATAATTTTAGATTTCAGTGATTTGGGTTCCTTGACCCCTAATGAAACCACCATTTAAACCTTAAAAACCAATCAAGGAGACTCCTAAACCAAGATGATGGCACTGGTAATCACCTATACTTGCTGCCTCCCACAACCACATCAAAATTACAAATAAAATACAGAAAACTATCATCCAGAACCACCGGAAAGCTGCCCGAATGGAAGTAATACTACTAGAGAAGTAAAGAAGAAAGCACACTGAGACTGGTAGGAGGTGTGGAAATGCAGAGGTGTGGAGATGCGGAGGCACAGAACTGGCTGGTCCAGCACCCAGGTGTGTGCTGTTTTAATTGGGAGGGCGATCACCTCTGCAGAGGCCACCTGGAGGAGCTAGGGGTCCCAGCCCTACACAGAATAAACTGGTGAATGGAATAGAATCAGGGGCATGGAAATGGAACAGACTAGTGATTCTCAGAGGAGGGGGGTGTGGGGGTGTGGGAAGAGATTAGACAAAGATTTTATATGCCTGTATGCATTACCTATGGACACAGACAATAGGGTGGTGAGGGCCTGGGATGGGGTGGGGACCAGGAGGAGGGGAGCTATGAAGGGAAGAAAGAGGGACATCTGTAATAATATCAATAATAAAGATTAATACAAAATAAAAATAAACAATCAAGAAAATTTCCTATGCCTAATTTCCTAATGAGGAAAATAAAGCATCAAACATAAGGAACAGAAAATTCAATAAAAATTAGCCAGCAACAAAACTTCCTATTTTACATCCTTCAACCTACTTTTTCTCTCCTCCAATATGTTCATCACAAAGAAGTCAGAGAAATATTTCAAGAATTCAAAACATCATATTCTGTTTCAAACGCTTCCACATCTTCCTATTGTCATTGGGATAAAGCCCTGAGTCCACCTATTAGTCCTGAAAAACCCAAATTTGACCTGCCATTTTGTCTCCAGTGGGTGCCCTTTCCTCTTGATCACCACATGCAATCAATATAGATGGCTTTTCACATCTTTGAAGGCATCATGCTATTTCCTATTCCACAGACTTTGCACATTCTGTTTTTTTTCTGCATAAAACACTTTGACACCTACTCCTGCATTTGCTTAATGAAATCTTACCCACCCATTAGATCTCAGCTTGAATTTCACTTTCTCAAGTTTTCTCTAAGTTGTCAGAGGGGGTTAAGTCACTCTCACTTTTGCCACCCGCTTCCAATGATCTTGACCATTTTTAGGATTGCTTATAACCCTTATAAAATTTTCTATCCTACATAATAAAAGACTAATATGCAAATAGACTGAAGAGTGGAACAACTGGAACAACCAAAACATCGAACAACCGGTCCCTATGACATGTGCTGACCACCAGCGGAACATGGTGGGCGTTGGGGGCAGCAGGATGGTGGAGCAGGTGAGCGGGGGTGCCAGACCAAGGTGGGGCACCAGTCACTGTCATTGGGGCAAGCCTCTGGTGGTTACTGAAAATTCTTTGCTCCTGCATTCCATGGTCCCACCTGGTGCTTCCCCTCTGCTGGTGCCCGAACTGCCACTCACACCCACTGCCAGTGCCAGCCCCACTTGCACCCACAGCCAGTGCTGGAGCCACCTCTTGCACCCGCTGCCAGTGCCTGGCAGCGGTCCTGATCACTCAGCACCATCAGCGGGTGCGAGCGGTGGCTGCTGGCCCTATTGCTCCTGAGGGCTTCTCCTCTTCCCCCTGCTCCTGAGGGGCAATCGGGGCAGCAGCCACCGCTTGCACCTGCTGCTGGCACTGTCCCCAATCACTCCACTCTGTGAGCTGGTGCGAGTAGGGCCAGGGCTGTCAGCGCATGGGAGCAGCAGCAGGAGCGGAGCTGCCAGAAGGGGACCAGGGGCCACAGAGGAAGGGGCCAGACAGGGGTGAAGAGGATGGGCCGAGACCCAGCCCTGCGCCTACTGTAGCCTTGCAGCCCACAGTTCCTTTCAAGGTACACAAATTCATGCACTGAGACCCTAGTTATATTATAAATTCCATGAAGACAAAGGCTGTATCCAATCATTTCATTTGCAGCTCTGTTACATAGGACTGTCTAATGACTGCTAGAGCTTCATCGATATTTATTGAATTAATGAGGGTATAATTAGTGGGAAAGGGATTCAACATGTATGTAGTTCACATATCAACTAAAGATGTCTCATAAGGCTTTGTTTTTAAATTGCTATGGCAAGAACCATCTCTAATCAGGACTAATTTCTTTTTAGGGCTAATTTCTTAAACTGTGCTCCACAACATCTTGTCTCATGGCTCACCAAAATAGTTACTTAAATTTTAGTACATATATGGGATATCTTTAACCAGCTTTCATCCCTGTTAATAAATATTCTTCTGCTATAAAAATGCATCCACTGATAACTTTGAGACCATGTATAATTACTAATCATGGATGTTGAAAACCTTCTATAATTGTGGTCACTTAGCCCATCTTAGAGGTGTGCCAATTCTCTTCTGTGTTGGCATTTTATAGCCACAATTCAGAATATTACTGCATATTTCCTGCCCTGTTGTTCTCTGCAATATCTCCCGTTTCTGATAATATGTCATCTCAAACAAAAGTTTCAAATTTCACCAGATTAGTCTAGAGAAAATTTTGTCTCTGCAGGTAGGTCAAATAAATAGTTCCTTCCTTGCTCAGCTCCCTCATGAAGCTACACACCTTTTTCACTTTCAGGAAGGAGTCAAATTTCTTAAGGAGTTGCATATCTGCTTTGGTTAATTCCCAAATTTTCAGCCTGATTCCTATACTATTAACTTTAAAAAACTACTTACATAATTTAAAAAGTGAAACCCTATATAATAAAAGCCCAGCGACTGAAATGGCAGAACAACCAGAGACCAGAATGACCACAGCCCCTTGCCCTGGCTGGCCCTGCCCCCCCTCCACCCTGAAAGCAGTTAGGGGTGATTAGGCAGGCAGAGGAGGTTAGGGGTGATCAGGCAGGCAGGCGAGTGGTTAGGGCAATCAGGCAGGCAAGTGAGCAGTTAGGGGCAATCAGGCAGGCAGGCAGAGTAGTTAGGGGTGATGAGGCAGGCAGGCAGGTGAGTGGTTAAAAGCTATCAGTCCCGGATTGTAAGAGGGATGTCCGACTGCAGGTTTAGGCCCAGTCCTGCAGGGATCCCTGTAGGATCGGGCCTGAACTGTCAGTTGAACATCCCCTGAAAGGTCCTGGATTGTGAGAGGATGCAGGCCGGGCTGAGGGATCCCACCCTCCCCAACCCTGTGCACAAATTTCATGGCCCAGGCTTCTAGTAGTTACATAAGTTCATGAAAAACAAAACAAAACAAAACAAAACAAAACAGATTTATCTGTTACTTTCTTTAGCCTAGCTCTTTATATATTTCTAGGAGTTTTTCTTCAAATTTATCTTCCAATTTCTCCTCTTCATATTTTAATTTTCAAGACTAGCTTTCATTCTATGAATGTTTTTTTTATTTTTTTTCCAGTAAGTTCTATGGGCTTTTAATGGATACAGAGCAATATTATATTACCTTCTGTCAAGGGCTCCCAAATATCACCAACAGAGCCTATTAATAACACAAAGTTCACCGCTTGCCCCATGACAAAAGAGAACACCACCTTAATAGAGTTTTACACCTCTTGAGGGAGAAGACAAACCAGATTGTATTGGAAATTTGAAGTGTGTTTTTTTTTTAATTTTTTGTTTAAAGTATTACATATGTCTCCTTTTCCCTCCATCAACCTCTCCCCCGCCTCTTCTACCCCCTGAATCTTTCTTATTGCCTTCTATTCTCATGTAATTCAATTTCATTTCTCAACTATTAATTTTTACAAAAAAGTTTTCTTCTGTCCCTTTCGTTATCTCTGTTTCAAATTTTTAGTTGTTTATTTTAATCTCTGTCTTCCTTGCTAGAGGATTTCCTCTCATGTTTGGTTATTGTTGGCTGCCCATTCATCTTTAAGAGACACTGAAAAGCTGATTGGATGTTCAGTATATGAAGGTAGGCTTGTCCACTTCTGGGCTTCAACACAGAGTGTGTTCTTGCTGAGCAGTTTCACTGAAGAACCAATATTGAAGACGGTCAACACCTGCAGATTCCTTGCCTTAAAATAGTCAGTTTTCCAGAAAGGAATCCTACATGTCCTGTCTGGAGAAAATAAGAGACTGGCTACCCATTCATACCTAAGAGAGTCAACAGGGCCCACTGTTGACTCACTTTATCTGAAGACTTTTATAAGAAGACTTTTACTTTGCTCCTCTATATTTATTGTGATGCCATTGTCTTCTTCAGTATATGGTGTTTCACCTCATTTTCAACCTTTCTAGAAAATGAACTCTAATCCTCTTCTGGGGTGTAGGGGGTAATTTCCTACTGTGAGAAGCATGGGAGCAGATCTTGGGCTTGAGCTACTATTTATATAGATTTTTGAATAGTCATCTCCTTTCAAGACTCAGCTGTGGCCTACCCTGTTTCAGTGTAACTGGTGTTTCCTGTTCCCAAGCTTTGCTGGGCTTCTGCATTGTGACTAGCTTGTTTCAGAGGTTCTCACCCTTCTGGACTAAGATTTAGCTTTCTTTGGTCTGTTAAATCAGTCATAACTTGTCTATTTGACTCTCAGCTTCTAAAACTTAGTTATCACTTTTGCCCTATGTACATAGTCCTTGTTGTTTTTTACCATTTTTAAAATATTTTTGTATTAGTATGGTTTTAAGAGAGATTACAGAAGTTTATAATCAATCAACCATATTTGATCAGAACTTTGTAATTTAATTTTTATTGAGACATAGTTGACATATAACATTATATCAGTTTCAGGTGTACAACATAAAGATTTTTATATTTGAATACATTACAAAATGATCATTGCAATGAGACTAATTAACATTCATCACCACACACAGTTTAAAATTTTTTCCCTTGTGATAAGAACTTTTAAGATCTACTCTCTAAGCAACTTTCCAATATACATTTAATTAACTATAGTCACCATGCTGTACATTACAGCCCTATGACTTATTTATTTTATAACCAGAGGTTTATACCTTCTAATCACCTTCACCCAATTGTAACTTGATTTTTTACACAATTCTTATTAGACTTATACCAATAAATTTACTTAATCCTGGGCATGCCAAATTCTATTTTAAATATCTGAATTTCAAAAAGGCAAAGAAGGCCAATCTCACAGTTATTTCTAGAATTTTCCTCTAAGTGATGATATTCACAGAACCATCATTGTTTGTCCATATCAGACTATGCTTGGCAACATCAGGTCCAAACTACTTGCAAACTAAACAACATACTTATAAATAATCAATGAGTAAAAGAGGAAATCTATAGGTAAATAAGAAATACATTACATTGAATGAAAATTAAAGTATAACATATTATATTTTGTGGGATGCTATTAACAAAATGCTAAGAGGGAAATTTATAGCACTAAATATTGAAAATTAACATTCTAAGTTCCCATCTCAGGAAACTATAAAATGAAAGCAAGATGAATCCAAATTGAAACAGATGGAAGGACATAGTAAACATCATCAAAAATCAATGAAATTGAAAACATAAAAAATAGGATATATCAATAAAACAAACAGATGGTTCTTTGAAAAGATCAATAAAATTGATAAAACTCTAGCAAGACTGAAAAAGAGAAAAAGAGAGAAGACACAAATTACCAATATCAGGAATAAAATAGGAGTTATTACAAACCCTGATGACACCAAAAGGATAATAAGGAAATCCTACTGACAACTCAACCCACATATATTTGAAAATGTCACTCAAAAAAGCACAAATGATCACAATTCTCCCAAAATGAATTAGATCATTTGAATATACATATAGCTGTTAAGTAAATTATATTTGTCATTTAAAAACTCCTGAAAAAGAAACCTCCAGGCACAAATGCGTTAATGGAGAATTGTACCAAACATTAAAGAATAACAACAACTCTACACACTGTTCTAGAAAATAGAAAAAGTGAAAATACTTCCATTTTATTTAATGAAGCCACTATCATTCTGATAACAAAATCAGAGAAAAATAGTAAAAATCAAAGAAACTAGAGACCAATATTCCTCATAATTATAAACTAATTCTGAATAAAATGTTAGCCAACTATTTGTGAAGAAATTATACACCATTTTCAATAGGATTTATTTGAATATACAAGGCTACTTTAACATTCAAACATCAATCACTGTAACTCACTATGAAACAGGCTCAAGGGAAAAATTCACATGACTATATAAATTGATGCCAAAAAAAACTTCCCGTGAAATTCAACAACAGTGCATTAAAACAACAACAAAAACAAACAAACACCACCAACAAAAATAAACTTTCAGAAAACTAGCATAGTGGGTATATTAGTTTGCTAGGGCTACATACTAAGTACATATCACAAACTGAGTGGCTTAACCTACAAACATTTATTGTCTTACTAGAGGCCCGATGCACAAAATTTGTGCAAGAGTAGGCCTTCCTTCCCCCGGCTGCTGGCACCAGCTTTCCTCTAGCAGCCAGGGCCCAGGCTAGCTTCCCTCTGGCCGCCTGCAAGCACCTAGGACCTGGGCTTCCCTCTGGCTCCAGCTTCGTCTGGGAGGACATCTGGAATGACGTCCAGAAGGATGTCTGGTCTAATTAGCATATTACCCTTTTATTATTATAGATAGTTCTGGAGGCTAGACATCATCAATCAGCAATTTTCAACCTTTTTCTGACAAAAAAAAAGGTATAATTTGGATTCATTCACACAGGACAACTATGTTGTGTTGGCTTTTGTCATTTTTTTTATTTGACAATCTAAGGGAAAAGAGGTCAAGTGTTGTATGTTTTAAAAATTCTTACCTCAGGGTTGTTTCTTTCTGAGCGCTGTGGGGAAGGACCTGTTCCATACCATACTCCTACTTCTGGTGGCTTGCTGGCAATGTGTGGATTCCTTGGCTTATAGCTGCCTTCATTTTAATATGGCATTCTCCCCGTGCCCAATTGCTCCTTATAATGACACTGGTCATATTGAATTATGGACCCACCCACTCCAGAAAGATGTCATCTTAATTTAGCCAATAACATCAATTGCTCTGTTTCCAAATAAGGTCACATTCTGAGGTATGGGGGGTTGGGACTTTAACATTTAAAATTTTGGAAAAACACAATTCAATTCATAACAGCAGGGAACTTCTTCAACTTGTTAAAGAACACATACAAAAAAAGCCACCCTATAGCTATTATCTTACTTAACCATGAAAAACCAAATGCTTTTCCTCTATGACTGGCCACAGAACAAGGATGTTTTCTCTCACCATTGGTATGCAGCTCCTTTTTGGAAATTCTATCTAGGACTGAAAGGCAATAAAAAGAAATAATGAGCATACAAATTAGAAATAAATAAATACAGTTATCCATTTATAAATGACATAAACACCTATATTTTAAGAAAACCTCAAAAACTAATAAATGAGTTCAGCAAAATGTGCAAGACTGACATATATAAATGACTTGTATTTCTATATACTAGCAATGAACATGTAAAAACTGAAATTAACAGTACAATACCATTTATAATTGTTCAAATAAATAAATACTTGTGTGTAAACCTAACGTGAAGTATTTAGGATTTGTATGCTGAAAAAATACAAAAATGAAAAATGTTAATAATAGAAATCAATGAGGGAAGCCTAAATAAGCAGAGGGACATATAATTTTCATGGACTGGAAGATGCCAAGTCTCTCCAATAGCAACTTAATACAATCTTATCTAGATCCCAAGAAGACTTTTTTATAGATATAGACAAAATTATCCAAAAATTAATATGAACAGGTGAAAAAAACCTAGAATAACTAAATCAATTTTGAAAAAGAATAAAATGAGAGGATTAACTCTCCCTGATCTTAACTTTAATTATATATAATATTCTTTATTTCAGTCAGTGTATGCTTAATTTCTAGTTGGTTCTTTATCACAACATCCAGGGTCTCATTAGATTTCTTGAGGATCTCACTACATTTATCGGCGGTCTCAGCAGTCTTTTCGAGGGCCTTATTAAATTTATCGGTGGCTTCTAGACAGTTCTTTAAAGACCTTAAAAGTGTGGTTTCGAACTCTATATCCAACAGTTTGCTTTCCTCCAATTCTATTGTTTGTGTCCTGTTTCTTTGTCTCGGAATTTTTTATGCTTCGCTGTGTCGATAGAGTGCCTTTCTGTGCTAAGTGTCCCAATTACCTGAGGTAGACACTCTTGGTGCACCCCCTTGTGGGCTCTGTGCACAGTCTTGTTGTAGTTAAGCCTTGATTACTGTAGTTATCACTGTGAGGAATTGGCCTCCAGGCCAATTGGCTGTGAGAATCAGCTGTGTCGGCAGTGGGAGAACTTCTGTGCTGGAGACACCCCTCTGGGGCTAGACTTGCTTCGATGGGGATTTGGTGCTCACTGAGTCTGCCCCCTGAGTGTGTCTTTTATGGTTCCACGGAGCTGCAAACTGGATGGTCCCACTCTGACCTCTGGGCTTCCTGGCTCCTGGATCCCTAGGGAGGTGCTAATCTAGCCTTTGCCTGAGGCTATCCAGCAAAAGTCTCCCTGCAGGGCTTGGGTGGGGCGGGTCCCACAGGATCAACAGGGTGGGGTTAGCAATTATGGCTGCTCTCAGTCTTGCTCTCAGAGGCTCTGCTTCTCAGTGTCCCAGTAATAGCTGCAAGCCTCTCGGAGAGAAAGCTGCCCTAGGCTTCTGACTGATGCCAGACAGTCCTGCTTCTCTGGTATGAGTCTGGGTCCTAGAGACTCGCCCGGAACTGGAGCTCAGAGCCTGAGACTCCCTCCTGATTGAAAACGACAACCACGCCCTCAGCCGCCAGCCCACTCCGCATGCACTCCGTACGTTAGTATTTTACTTCAGCACTGCACCTCCTCTGAGTCTCGGTATGTTTTACTCTTTCCTCCTAGTTGTAGAACTTCCACTCAGCCAGCCTTCCTGTGGTTCTGGATGATGTCCGTTCTGTCTTTTAGTTGTATTTTTGAAGTGGTTGTTCGAGGCAGCAAACTCCCATGTTTACCTATGCTGCCATCTTGGTTTCTCCGCTCTTAACTTTAATTATATAGCTACAGAAAGAAAAACAATGTGATATTGAATGATGGATAGACACATAGATCAATGGAACAGAATAACAAACCCACACAAGTACAGCCAATTGATTTGACAAAGTGCAAAGGCAATATAGTGGAAGAAGAATAGCCTTTTCAACAAATTACAAGAGAAGTTGGCAAAGCTGAATATCAAATGACCTCACATCTTATGCAAAAATAACTAAAAATAGGCCATAGATTTAATTGCAAAATGTAAAACTGTAAGACTTAGAAAAAACTTTGGAGAAAATCTGCCGGACCTAAGACTTGATAAGAGTTCTTAAATATGACACCAAAAACATGATACAAAGAAAAAAAGAAATAAAAAGATAAGTCGGCCTTTGTCAAAATTAAAAACTTTTCTTCTGTGAAAGATCATGCAAAGAAGATGAGAAGACCAGCTACAAGCTGGCTGAAAATATTTGCAAACCGGATATCTAACACAGGACTCTAGAATATATAAAGTACTCTCAAAACTTGATAATAAAAAATGGCTAGCCCAGCTAGTGTGGTTTAGTAGTTGAGCATTGACCCATTACCAGGAGGTTGTGGTTCCATTCCTGGTCAGGGAGTGTGCAGAACTCAGCTGGTCAATGATTCTCTCTCATCATTGATGTTTCTATCCCTCTTTCCCTCCCCCTTCCTATCTCTAAAAGCTATAATAACATTTTTTAAGTGACTAAATACATAAAGAAACATTTTGTCAAAGAGGATATATAAGTAGCAAGTAAGCACATAAAAAAGTTCAACATCACTGGCAATCATAGTAATGCAAATTAAGAAGACAATGAAATACTACTACATATTTAACAAACAGCTAAAACTAAAAAGAGTGAGAATATCATATGCAGAAAAATCTAATCTCTCACACATTGCAGCTAGTAATACAAAATAAGACAGTCATTCTGAAACTTGGTTTGCCAGTTTCCATTTAAAAAATTAAACATAACCTAATGATACAGCTCAGCAATCATATTTATGAGCATTTAATCCCGGAAAAATTAAAGCTTATGTTCACACAAAAAATTTTACACAATTGTTAGTAGTAGCTTTAGTGGCAAAAGCCAAACACGGGAAACAGCCAACCTGTCCTACAATTAACAAATGGCAAAACAAACTGTGGTACATTTATACCATGGAAATACTACTCAACAATAAACAGAAATAAACTCTTGATATATGGCATGACTTGGATGGAGTTTAAGAACATTATACTGGACTAAAGGCCCAGTGCACGAAATTCATGCACTCGGGGGGAGGGGGCAGGTATGCCTCAGCCCAGCTGTGCCCTCTCACAGTCTGGGAGCCCTCAGGGATGTGCAGCCAGCAGTTAGACATCCTTAGTGTTGCCCCGGAGGTGGAAGAGGCTGCTGCTACCGCCAGTGTGCTCTCCAGCTGTGAGCCCGGCTCAGGGCTTCTGGATGAGCAATGTTCCCCCTGTGGAAGAGCACTGACCACCAAGGGGCAGCTCCTGCATTGAGCGCCTGACCCCTGGTGGTCAGTACATGTCATAATGACCGGTCATTACACTGTTTGGTCAATTTGCATATTAGCCTTTTATTATATAGGGTGATTGAAGCCAATAAAAAAAGGCACATACTATATGATTCCACTTCGTAATATTTTTGAAGTAATGTAATTCTAGAGATGGTGGTTAAATTAGTGGTTTCCAGGTGTTAGGGATGGTGTGAGTTTGATGGTAAATGGGTAATACAAGTGAAATCTTTGTGGGATAAAATACTTCTGTACTTTGATTTTAGTGGTGGTTAAATAAATCCAATATGTGATTACAACAAACAAATAAAACACTGTACATATGTTGTACCAATGTCAATGATTTTGATATTGACCTATGGTTATGGATGATGTAACTATTATGAAAAACTGGGTGAAGGGGTACATAGGTCCTCTGTATATTCTCTTTGTAATTTCCTGTGAATCTATAATTATTTCAAAATAAAATTTAAAAGTAATATATAATAGCTGGGTAAAGGATTGTATGAGAACAGATGAAATAAGACTGTTCATAAGTTAATAATTATTAATTCAGAGTGATGGACATGAGGAAGTTTATTATACTCTGTCTGATTCTGTGTATATTGGTAATTCTTCATAATGAAAAGTTAAAAAACAAAAGCTGGGTCTATGTCATATTTATTTGTGTATCTTCAATGTACAGCATAATGGTAGATGCTTAAAAATATTTGATGAATAAAAAACTTCAAGAAAGTCAACCTTTGCAGTCTTGGTTTTCTCCTTTAGAGAAGGAATGACAGTATTTACCTCTTAGGGTCATTGTGAGAGTATTATATACAAAAGCAATAAACAAAGCATCATTAGTTGTGGGACTTTAAACAACATAATCTACTTGTATTTGAAGCCCCTGAAGGAGAGGAGAGAGAAGGATGGAGAGAAAAATTATTTGAAAAAACAATGGCCAAAATTGTTTTTTATGTACATTTTTTATTGATTTCAGAGAGGAAGAGAGAAGGGGAGAGAGTTAGAAACATCAATGATGAGAGAGAATCATTGATTAGCTGCCTCCTGCATGCTCCACACTGGGGATCCAGTCCATAATCCAGGCATGTGCTGTTGACAGGAATCGAACCCAGACTCTTTAGTCCACAGACTGACACTCTATCCACTGAGCCAAACCCGTTAGGGCAATAATAGAATTTTTTTTTTTAATTTGATGGAAATGATAAACCCACTAGAGGCCCGGTGCACAAAAATTTGTGCACTCAGGGGTGTCCCTCAGCCTGGCCTGTGCCCAATCACAGTCCAGGACCCCTTGGGGGATGTCCACCTGTTGACTTATGCCCACTCCCTGGGGTATCAGGCCTAAGCTTGCAGTCAGACATCCTTCTGGAAGCCAGGGAGCCCTCAGGGGATGTCCAACTAAAGGCTTAGGCCCCCAAGGGATCAGGTCTAAACCGTTAGTTGGACATTCTTAGTGCTGCCACGGAGATGGGAGAGGCTCCTGCCACCACCACTGCGCTGACCAGCCATGAGCCAGCTTCTGGATCAGTGGAACTCCCCATATGGAAGTGCACTGACCACCAGGGGGCAGCTCCTGCATTGAACGTCTGCCCCTGGTGGCCAGTGTGCATCATAGCAACCTGTCATTCTGCTGTTCAGTCAATTTGCATATTAGCCTTTTATTATTATTATATAGGATGTCCCTATTTTCCCCCTTTTGCCCCCTCTACCCAGCTCTTGCCCCCCATTTCTCTCTGGCCATCACCATACTGTTGCCTGTGTCCATGGGTTGTGCATATATTTTCTTTGGCTAACCCTTCTTTAAAATCACTTCTTTAAATTTTTATTTTCAGATAAGTGCTTATAACTGCACTATTATATATTTTCTATTATATCATTTAGAATTAAGATATTTTTTCATTGAACCCTTGTAAATTTTTGCACAATTTAATAAATTATGCTAAAAGTAATTAGGAGATTTTTCATGTAATGCATACACATTTCAATTAATATCTTATTAATTTTTAATTTTTTAATATTTTAATTTGAAATAATCTCATACATGAAAAAAAACCTACAAAATACTACAGCATATTATATGTACCCTTCAACCAATTTCTTAGGTGTTAATAATTTAAAATAACCATTATACAATTAACAAAATTTGGAATATATTTTTCTTATAATCTCTTTATTGTTACTTAATCCATTTACTTTGTTTTTCTTAATCTTCACCCAAGGATATTTTTCCATTGAATTTTAGAGAGAGTGAAGGGAAAGGGAGAGACACATTGATTGGTTGCCTCTGCACATGCTCTGATAGGGACTGGAGATCAAGCCAGCAACTGAGGTACATGCCCTTGACTGGAATCAAACCTGGGACCCTTCAGTCCACTGGCTAATGCTCTATCCACTGAGAAAAACAGGCTGCAGCTTAATTCATTACTTTTAATCTATATGTGTCTTTATATTTAAAGTGGGTTTTGTTTTTGATTCACCCTCATAATCTGTCTTTTAATTGGTGCATTTATGCCACTAACTTTCATAGTGCTTACTGATAGAGTTACTACCATATCAGGAGGATTCTGGGTTTTCTGGGGCTGGCCTGCCTTGCTGCCCGGGACCTGCCGATTGGATCCCGGGCGGCAAGGCAGGCTGGCTGCTGGGGCTTCTGGGGCTGGCCTGCCCTGGATGGCGGCACGCTGGCAGCTTGCGCTGTCCCGCCCTGCCTGCAGTATGCAAATTAGCCGCCAACTTTGTTGGTGGTTAATTTGCATATCATGCTGATTAGCCAATGGGAGGTGTCATGAAGGTATGGTCAATTACCATATTTGTCTGTTTTTAGATAGGATAGTCCAAAGTAGCTCAATATACCCAAAGCACAACAAACATGAAAAAAACTTCACCAAGGTGCATAATAATCAATTATCTCAAAAACAGTGATTAAGATAAAAACTTTAAAAGCAGCTGGAAAACAAAAGACAGGTTACATGCAGAAGAACAAAAATAAACCTGATAGCATTGTCAGAATAATGCAAGCAATAGGCAAGAAGAAATGGATAAAATGAATATACTTATAACCTTTAAAGTTTTGCAAATGTAACATAATCTAGCAGTATATAAAGAGGAAATACACAATCAAGTGGGATTTATCCCAGCAATGTAATCTTGGCTCAACATTTGAAAATTCAATGTAATTCACCTATTAACAAGTTATAAAGAAAAATTATGTAGTCTATATAAATACAGAAAAATCATTTGACAAAATTCAACATTAATTCCTGATGTTCCTTATGTGTAAAAAATAGACTAGAAATTTCTCAATATAACAAAGGACATTTATGAGAAACCTAGTACTTGCATCATACTTAACATTTAAACACCAAATATTTTCTCTGTAGATTGTGTAAGAACCAAATATGTCCCCTCTTTTCACTTCTTTTCTATATTGTACCAGAAGACCAAGCCACTGGAATAAGGCAGAAAAGAAGAAGAAAAAAGCTAGAAGAATAAAAATAAAACTGTCTTTATTTGCTGAAGGCATGTTTGATTATGTAGGAAATCCTAAGGATTCTGCATAAAAGCAACAAAAAGGTATAAGTAAATTTATCAAGATTTCATATTCAAGTTAATAGACAAAAACAGTTCTAGTTCTATATGTTAGCAAGCCATAACCAGAAAAATGACATTTTTAAAATATTTCTTTTCATATAATTAAATTTTTTTTTGTTATCCTCCTTTCATTTTTAGAGAGAGTGGAAAGGAGTGAGGAGAGAAAGAGAGAGAGAGAGAGAGAGAGAGAGAGAGAGAGAGAGAGAGAGATGAGAAAGACACATCAATTGGTTCCCTCCCTCACATGCCCCAACTGGGGCCAGAGATCGAATCTGCAAACCAGGTATGTGCCCTTGACCTGGAATCAAAACCACCACCTTTATAATGCTCTATCCACTGAGTCCCACTGGCTAGGGATATAGATATATAAATGTATTATTGATTTCATTTTTATTTATTTTAATATGTTTTTATTGATTTTTTAGAGAGAAAGGGAGAGGAAGAGAGAGATAGAAGCATCAGTGATGAGAGGGAACCATTGATTACCTGCTTTCTGCACGCCCTACACTGGGGATTGAGCTGACAACCCATGCATGTGCCCAGACGGGAAATTGAACCTATGACTTCCAGGTTCATAGGTCAATGCTCAACCACTGAGCCATGCTGACTGGACTATTATTTACTTTAAAGAGAGAGAAAGAGAGAGAGAGAGAGAGAGAGAGAGAGAGAGAGAGAGAGAGAGAGAGATCAGTGGCTTCTGGAATGTGTCCTGACAAGGGATTGAAGCCCACAGCCTGGGTATGTGCCCTGACCTGGAATCACACCCACCACCTTCTGGTGTGTGGCATGATGTTCCAACCAAAGAAGCCACTGGCCAGGGCAAAAAAAAAAATGACATTTAAAAAACAATACCAATTATAATAAAAATATAAAATGCTTAGGGACATATTTAACAAAATATGTTCAAATTATATAAATTAAAAACTAGGTAACATTGCTGAAATTAATTTTAAAAGGTCTAAATAAATGAGAGATATTAAGTTTTATAAAAGGGCTAATTGTATTAAGACTTTTTGTCAATATTATCTATATAATCAAAGATATTCAAGTAAAATCCCAGGCTTTTTTTTTTTCTTTTTAGAATTTGACAAGGTTATTCTTAAATCCTTATGGATACGCTAAGTACCTAGAATAGCAGAGATGATTCCTGTTGAAAAAAATGATTTTTCATGAAAATAACAAAATTGAAAGGCACTACCTGATTTCATGGCATACCATAAAACACTGTGGTACTAGCATTGGGATCAACATACTGATCAACGGAATAGAACAGAAAGCAAGAATTTCAACAAAAAAACCAGAGTAATTTAATGGGCAAAGGATAGAATTTTTAACAAATAGTGCTGTTATAATTGAATATTTCTGTACAAATAAAAGGAATTTTGGCCCTTGAATACACAAATTTTCCTAAGAGAAATGTAGGCCTAAATGTAGCAATTAAAACCATAAAATCCTGGAAGTAAAAGAGAAAATCTTTGTGAACTTAATTTAAGCAGAGTTAACTAGATATGTCACATAGTGCATGAACCATGAAATCAACATATGGTTAAAATGAATTTCATTAAAATTAAAACTTCATTTTCAAAGACATTGTTAAAAATAATAAAGTAAGTGAAAGGCTAGGAGAAAATATATGCAAAATATGTATCTGGAAGACATTTGTATCCAGATTATAATAAATAAATATTATTGCTCAGTAATAGCTCAGTATAGCTCAGAAGACAAAAGTCTAATAAAAGTGCATAAAGGTTTAGCACAAAGAAAGAAATGTAAATGACAAATAAGCACAGAAAAAATATTCAACATTATTAGTTATCAGAAAAATTAAAACCACAACGAAATGGCTTTCATTGATGAAAAGATTTTTCATGAAATGAACAAAATTGAAATACTCATATTACCTGATTTTATTCACTAGAATGACTAAAATTAAGAAGACTAGCAATACCAAATGTTGGCAAGGATATGAAACAACTGGAATGTCTATAGATTTGTGGTGGAAATGCAATCTTATTCCTATATATTTATCTAAGAGAAATGGAAACATAAGTCCACGTAAATATTTGTATTTATGTTAGCTGAAAATTGGAAACAATTTAAAATGCCCAACAACTGGTGAGTGGATTAAAAATAAACAAACACACTAACAAAGAACCTGTGGTGTAGTCATACTTTGGGAAAACTGTTTAACAATAAATAGGAACAATAGATTGATACTAGAGGCCTGGTGCACGGATCCTGGCCTGCCGGGTTCAGGCTGAAACTGGCCTGGTGCAGAGATTCATCCAGGGCATGTCCAGCCCATCTGGCCCAGTCCCGACGGGCCAAAACTCAGCAGCAAGCTAACCTACCAGTCAGAGCATCTTCCCCTGGTGGTTAGTGCACATCATAGCAACTGGTCGAACAGTCAAACAAATAGTTGGACACTTAGCATATTAGGCTTTTATTATATAGGATATGCCACAAGGTGGATATCTCAAAAGCATTATTTTTAGTGAATGAATTCAGATAGTAAATGAATTTAGATATAAACCCTACACAATATAGGTTTCCATTTATTTGAAAGTCTAGAAATAAACAAAACACCACATTAAAAAAAAATTAGATCACTGGTGTTTAGGATCTGGAGGTTGGCAAAGGGAATATACTGCAGAGGCATGAGGAAACTTTCTCAGGCAATGGAAATGTTCTGTGTCATAACTATATATGGTCATGGTGGTTACATGACTGTATACAGTTTCAAAATTTACCAAATTGTACACTAAATATTGATCAATTTTATTGCATTTAAATTATAATTCAATCATATATAATTTGTTTAACTTTTTATGTAATTGAAGTATAATTTAAATATGCACACGTATAATTTACATTTATGGCAGTATGCAGGGTGGATGAAATTGAAAAAAGACTAAATATAGAGAAGTGATTTATTAGGCAATTACAAAAGTCAAGGTCATACTGGTAACTATGAAGAAAAGCAATTGTAGAGGGAATGGGAGTAAAAAGAACACAAAACATATGTTGAAGATGTTGAACATGAAATATATGTTAGGGATCTTTCAAAATTAGGATCATTACACAGAATTCACTAGGCCCCTTTCTTCCTCTTTTCTCCTTCCTGTGTAAATAAGAAATCTCTCACTTTTGTCTCCAGCACATTTGATCACACTTGATGGTGGCAATTGCAAGGAATGGACAAGGAAGAAGGAATTTGGATATCCACAAGCCTAACAGCCATTCCCAGGTAAAGGTAGTGGGAGATTAAGGTTGGGTAAAACCACCCATTAGGTTTTTTCACTTTATGTTCATTTTCCCAATGTCCTACCCCAGGAAATTCTGACACAGCTTATGTGGAGAGAGGTTGCTTGAAAACACCCCACGTCATTGTGACTCACCCGCATCTCCTAGCAAGCCCAACGTATCCCTGCTAAGCTGGAGCTGAGAACCATTACTCTAAAATCTGATAGGAAATGCCCAAGGGAGATAGTAAGAGCAGTTTTCAGAGATGCCAAGTTTGCAGAGGTTGCAGAGAATTCCAGTTGGTATGTCTGGCAGAAAATTGCAAACAAAGATATGGTGTTTAGAAAATGGGTCATGGCTTATGACATAAATTGGGCAATCTTCAGTATGGGATGGTATTTCAAACATAGTAGTTGAAGAGATTATTAAGGAGAGCAGAAGAGCAGAGTTTAGGATTGTCTCTGGTAAATGATCTACAATCAGAGGGCAAAAAGAAAAAAAAAAAAACAAAAAAACGAATCAGCAAAGGACATTGAGTAATAGTGATAAAAGAGGGAAAACCCCCCAAAATATGATAACATATTTAGTCAAAGACTGGAGCTAACATATAAGCCAAAAGAGGATTGCAAGGACCCCATATATTATCTGGATAGAGTGGTGTGCAGTGGAGAAAA